>NC_136065.1:332506350-332951350 GCF_964261635.1 Lissotriton helveticus | reverse complement strand
ATATTTGAAAATTAAAGATCGGGGGGAGTCCAGGGTGTTGCAGCTTGAATGCATGGCACTACTTCATGCACAAAAACCCATGTTAACATTAATCAAATGTCCCCACCTTTTTATGATAGAAAGTTCCAAAATCTGTAGGAGATGGCAATAATTACTACGAACCAGAGTAATACACTACTGGATCTACAGTCTCCCTCTAACTCAAGAGACTACAATGAAAGGAATCTGGTGCCACACTGAACCCTAGATCTCCAAATCCATCCCATCCTCCTGCCTTACTGACAACAACATCCATTTCCTACCGAACGGGAGGGCATCCTCCCCCATGTTGACCAGCCTTGAATCCAGAGCCTCTCAACCTGCTCAATCCCCCCCTAGCTCAATCCCCATTCATTGGGATTATAAAATGAATTGGCAGGATTCACCACTGAGGATCTCAGCCGGACAGCTCAACCGAACCAAATTAAACCTTCACCGATACCTCAGGAAGTTGCGTTTTTACTCAAGTGGCAGCTCTGGAAATTTTGCTCATGCCCGTCTGAGAAACTTAAAGGTAACTTTGATCCACAAAATACATAAGGACCTTCCACAGAGTCCTGCACAAAGTCCTGCTCTCACTCTCCTGAACCAGCTCTCGAAACACTCTTGCTCGCCATTTGCATCAATGAACCTGTCCGAACGCATTAACTTTCAATCGAAGGAAGGAGACCCACCAAAACATTACCACCCAACAACTCTACTACACATTGGCAATAGGGTCTCTCTGACCTATCCTTTGAAATAGACAAGCTAAAGCATGACCTACAACTTGTAATTACCAATAAGGAGTGTACTAGAGTACTCCTTTGCTTTAGAGACTAGATTCTCGCACATGTCACCTAACCATCATGATTTTAACATCAGCCAACAGACGAGAAACCCCCGCCTCAATGAGTTTCCAAACCCACTAAAAACTCATCCATCAGGCCAAACAGACTAGTTAATCCCAACAATGGATCATAAGATCCTGGCAACCAGGTTTTGGTAGGGCGCACTACTGTAATCAAGGTAAAGTACACAAAAAGCAATATTCAGTGGTGCTCCAAAAAGGAAAGGAAAGAGGTCGGTTGCCAGGCAACCCCACAGTATCCAAGGAGTGGATATTCAAAATCAAACGATTCCTCCCCGAGCACTCTAATACCAGTACGATTAGCAACTGATGAACATTGTGATTTGATATCTGGAATAATGTTGCCTTACAACTGAAGATGACTTTGATTTGAGTTTATGAACAACAATGAAATAAAAACGCATTGGATGTGATTTGATATCTGGAATAATGTTGCTTTACAACTGAAGATGACTTTGATTTGAGTTTATGAACAACAATGAAATAAAAATGCATTGGATGTCAATGGAGAATTGAGGAGAATCAGGATACAAAATTCTTTTGGACCGGTTGCAGGAATGGTTGGACAAGTGAACACTTGATGGACTAATGAACTAATGGAATGAGTGACGAATTGGTGCTATAAGGAATCAACTGATATATAGTCGCATTATTTCTTGGTTGTACCTTTCCATACAGTAACTGTATTACTGATTATTAATATTATTTAATCATACTGGTATTAGTGCGCTCGGGGAAGACTAGTTAATCCGCTTTCCCAGAAATAAATCAAATCTTTATTACAAATCGTATGATACTTCCTCCTCAGGCACGGATATCTTCTCTGGAAAAATTCAAACTGCACCCATAAATACGTTCAGAGAACCTCACCATAAAACAAGGATCTTAAAACAAATCTTAGACAAGCACCCAACATATCCAACTCCATAAATGAGATGACCAAATCTAAAAAAAATCCTTTAAATACCTACTGCACAATTGCCGCTTGGCAAGGAAACATGCTACAGACATAGTCAATGTTATTTTAGCCCATGACGTGGACTTAGCAATCCTGACGGAAGCATGGCTAAATGAAGTCTCATCTCCCTAACTGTATATACTAATATCCCTGTGCTATGCCATAATCCTACTAGTTAGACCTTCCAAACCAGGTGGTGGCACTGCTTGTATTTAATTACAGTAAAACCTTTCCAAACGGAAACTCAATCTACATGTAAATATCTAGGTTTAGATATTTTCAATGAAGACAGATCCCTTGGTGAACTCCACACATTCTACCACCCTCCAGGGGAGAACCAAACATTCATTGAACAAATTATAGAAACAATCGCAATAAACTCCAATGTACTTTTCTTAGGAAACAAACCTGAATTGGAATCATCCTAACAACATCCTATTTGAAAGAATTCCCTATCCTTGTCTCGTTTTTATACCACGGAGCTAAAACTCATTAAAAAAAAAAGATTTTAAAAAAAAATTGAATTATCTATCCAATCTTAACCTGACACAATCCTACAATAGCCCATCACACAACGAAACTGCCAATCTAGACTTGATAGCCACAACAGTGAAAGCTATTGAATTAGAATCTATCAACGCTTGTGACTGGTCTGCCCATCATTACATTATCTTCTACAAACCAAAATCAGTGGTTAAAAGAAAAAACCAACTTGTTAAACCGAGACAACCGATCAGGGACATCATATACATAAAGAGTGAGGCAATGTAGGCACTTTGTAAAATAGATCTTCCTCCATCATCTGATATGGACGATGTACATGATTTCACAGATCACTACAATAAGGTAATAAATAACACAATTGACTCACTGGCACCTAAACAACTAAAGACACTCTCCTTCAACAACATTAAATCTTTGATCAGTGGGCACCTGAACAATGAGAGGAGAAGACTGAGATCCGGCAAAATGTTCTGGAGGAACGATCATTCTTCATTCCACCTTAAACAACTGAGGTTCCTAAGGAGCTCCTACAAAAAGCTCATCTAGAATTCTAAAACACATTTTTTCAGATATCAACTAGATAATGCCAGAAATCATCTTAGATTTTTGTTTTCAAAATTAACCAGTAATCCGATAGTCAATCTCTCTCCACTCTAATAGACACTAGCTCACAACAGCAAAGACTTTATTCAAAGCGAAGATTAAGAAAATTGAAAGAGAATTAAAGACTTCTTCAGAGCTCCTTGTCAGCTCAGGTTAACTCTCTCATCAACCAGCTCAGACAATGCTTATCACCTGCAACACTTTCAGCAAACTAAACAATGATGCATTATGGAAGGAATTTAAGATCCTAGACGAACTAAGCCGACATCCTAAAAATTCTGTCATCCTTAAAATCTTATACCAATTACAACAACCCTCTCTCCTGCAGACTTCACAAAGAGGTGAATCAACACATACTTCTTCTAAGGACCAAGATAGTGAATGCCTCACTAATGCAAGGCTCCACTCCAGACTGCCTAAAATCTGCTCAAATGTCTCCTATTCTTATAAAAATAAAAATAACAAAAACACTGATCAAACTGAGCCCAACAACTTAGAACCAAGGTCTAATATTCCTTCATCTGCAAAGGTCCCCCAGAAATGTGTTCACATTCAACTGAGCCAGCATATCGAACAGTTCAACCTCCTTGATAATTGCCAATCTGTGTTCAAACATGGTTACAATACAAAAACAGCTATGGTCCACATTTTGGATGAGCTGTGCAGACTCTAGACTGTAATTAATCGTGTGCTAATACTGTTTGATCAGCATTTGACACCTGCTGCTTAGTCTATTAGAAAGCTGGATGTATTTTTCTGGAATGGTGCTAAACGGATTCTCTTCTTTTCTGGACAACAGTACGCAAAGGTTCAAGCTAAATCAGCACCAGTCCAAGCCAACCACAGTGATGATTGGAGTTCAAGGTTTCACTCTTTCCCCCACTCTACGCAATCTGTACATGGAACCGCTGTCTCAAAAAATCCTTAAGCTCATATCACATGTGAGCAGACAATACTCAATTCTATATGAAAAATCCACTCCAGAAGATGTCAAAACATTTAATGACACCTTGTTGAAGACTCAACACTGGCTGACCCTAAACCATCTCAAATTAAATGCACAAAAAATTTAATTTCTTATCCCTCCACCTAAAAGTACTACTTTGGCCGCAGAACGGCTCAAACACCTGACTGCACAAAACTGCTCTCCCTCTGTAATAGACACTACAAAATCTCTTCCAATTACCTTAGATAAAAACTTAGACATACAGGCCCACATAAAAGCCACAACTAGAGGGGTTCTCTTCCATATGAACTCCCCAAGAAAGATAAAGCCTTTCCTTCCCCTACAGATTTCAAGTTGGCAGTTCAAGTCCTTGTCATCTGTAGACTGCAATATGGGAGCATAACTCTCAAAGGGATCGCCAAGACCACTCCACCCAGGGCTTCTCCAAATGCTGCAGCTTGTCTCATCACTAGATCTAGAAAAAGAGACCACATCATGCTCTCATTCAATATTTAAATGGGCTACCTGATGAGGCACGGATTTTGCCTAAAATAGCTTGAATGACACACAAAGTGCTTCACCACAATATCCCATTCTACCTCGCCAAGAAACTTGAGCTCTGCGGGGGCAGTGGACATCTCAAAGCTCCTTCTCTTGGTTACTGAAACCCCCGAAATTCAAAAAGAAGAAATAGGATAATCCTTTCAACCGCCACCTACAAGAAAGAGGTGAAAGCCCTTCTCATAAACACATTTCTTCCCTAACTGACAATTCTATTTCAATTGCAGGATTGAACTCAAGATGTTTATGATCGATTTGGCTTTTATTTGTTAACCTGAATGCTTTTACAGCGCTCTTATAGCCTTGGGTCATGTTTGTGCTTTTTTAAACTCTTTAAATAAATAAAACGAATGTTCCCAAAACTCTCCAGATAAAAACATGTGGGAAAGGCCATCACCAGAGACAGGCTACACACCAGAGTAAGACTGTGAAAGGACTTTTGAGAATGCTATTCTTGGAATCTGTGTAGCTGCTGGATTTGGTCTTGGGGTTACCTAGAATGCAAGGAAACATATCAACCCCAGAGCTTTTTGAAAACTAAAGACCGATTGGGGTTCACTGTGGTGCAGCTTACATGGATAGATTTGTTATTTATCCAGAATGACATGCAGTATAAAACTGACTAAGAACACAAAATGTCCTCTCAGTTTCCATGGGGGGAATGCTGCAGTGTTTGAGCCATATCTCATCTACCAGCCTGGGAGGATGAAAAAACTCAAACTTCTCCTGAAGGCCTATCACAGTGGACAGGAACAGGCCAAAACTGTAACAGTGTGAAGTAATTGTAGTGTCAAAATGGTCTTTATAAGGTCAAATTTTAGGTAGGTTTCCATCACATGCAATAGGCCAATCAATACATACAGGATACTATTTTTGATGTGAGAAGTACAGGAGGTACGAGTGTTTGTTTGCATAAATGTGAAGAAATTTAGTTTATTCGCCCAAAGTTTGAGATTTGCAAAGCATTTTGAGTAGGAATCAGTGGTGGCATCCACAGAGACCACACCTCTCTTAATAGCCGTGGACTAACTTTCAGAAACTTCCTGGTTTGGGCATAATCTAAAAGTCTGAAGGGAATTCTGGGGCAGATAACTTGCTAGGATCCATACAAGCCACACCGCCCTAGTTTCCCGAGTCTTCTTTCAGAAATGCTTCAGCTGGGACACTGATATCCCAAAAACCTATAATGGCCTGTAAATGTCACCCTTTGGTGAAATTAATACAATTACCTCACATTTCCGTGACAGTAGGGTTGGGAACAATGCAGCCAAGTATGAGTCGATGAGCCAAACACCCAGGACAGGAACAGTCCAAACTCCTAAACTCGGAATGGCCCCAAAAGTAGATTTGAAAAAGGTTGTCCTGTGGGATAGAGGTAGCAAACATACAGTGGTGCGTTTGCATGGATCCTGCAATTCCTTTTCCTTCGAGAATGAAAACTTCATAATTTTGATTACAAAATATATTAAATATATATCTTTGCAAAGTTTCCAAAACAACATACCCCAAGATGAGGAAAGTAAGGAAGCGGCACACCAGGAGACTACACAATACCTTTATTGTGCACAAATAAGACGCTTCGGCATTTAGCCTTTTTCGAGTGAATTGTGCTAGCAATTTCCTTTCAAAATAAGGGGAATAATTCAAAAACATAAAAGAAATGCATCACATGATAAATCTCCGTATGCATTTAAAATCAGAAAATCGTTTCAGTAAATAAATCAATTTAGATATAATTGATTGATTCTTGTTCAATCAGCCACCAAGACCAGAGCCCAGCTCTGGCAACAATGTGAATGAAGCACCCAAAATTATTACAACTTACAGTAGAGGTACTAGTAACTTACGAAAAATAATGAAGGCCCATTGGAATCTCTAACTGGCATATCCAATAATAGGGAAACATGTAGGAAAGTCACCGAAATGTACCTACAGGCGACCTAGATCACTTAAGGACCAGCTGGTCCACAGTTAACCACCAGAAATAAGCAAAAAACAATGGCTTACACCGACAAAGGGTTTCACGATTTGCAATTCCTGTAAAGGTTGCAAGAAGAGTAAGAGTCATTGAACATACACTACAGGTTCAGGTCTAGTAAAAACGATTAACAAACCCATCAATTGTAGCAATGATTTAGTGGTCTACATGCTGGAGTGCCCTTGTGGTCTCCAGTACGTTGGCAGTACAAAATTACAACTACAAGTAAGAATACTGCAACATTTTCGAGCAGTGGCCAACCATGATTTTAGCTACCCAGTAGCGTGACATTGCGCTCATAAACACCAAAGCAATAGCAATCTACTACAATGTTATGGAATAGACAGGGTCCTGCCCCAAATCCGAGGAGGCGATAGGGCGAAGCATCTCCATATACTAGTGTCCAGATATATAATCGATCTCCACACGAAAACTCCCAATGGGCTCAATAGTGGAGAAGAATTGGCAACCCACATAGGACACTGAATCCAGATTCGACACTCAGTAGCAGTCGTTCCGTAATACCTATTATGATTTTAACTTTATGATTTTCTTATTATCACAGGTTAAGTAGAACAGAAAGCCAACCCGCATCATCCTACCTCACTCAGGGTTGATGATACAGTTGTTATTGTAATACTATAAGCCTGGGAAGATGAGTTAAGTCAACTTTCTGATAGGTACAATATCCTTGTTACCTACAGTGGATGAACGGGTAGATCCAGTCCGCTAATTTGTCACGATAAATTTCACTTTGGTGAAACATGAATGTTGGTTTCCCAGTCACTTTCACACAACACGAACATCACTGAACAACTTTTTCCTTTGTTTTGGAGGGGTGGACATAATCAGCATAGGTTGCAACAACATGACTACCTAACTCAGGATTGAGGGGTATTTTACACAAAAAGGTAAAGATTTCTTGCCTTAATGTAGCATCGGGCATAGTAATGTAATATATTCTGATAAGAGTACATGACTCAGGATTAAGCCAAACCTTGCCGGTTGATGGTAGATACAGTATCTGATATATATATGTGCAATATTAGAGTGCATGACTCGTGATTGAACACATTTTTACCGGCGAATGAAATGAAGGTTACAGTATCAATTATAAACATGTGTATATACTATCTCAGCTTTACTGCTGAATAACCAATTATGAAATTGCTTGGGTAATTGAGTATGTATAGCAGAATGAATTGACCTGATGATTTTAATACTGCTCTGTGTCCACATAGTGATGATGCACTATGCGGTCTAATGGATGTGAGAAAATACAGTAACCCACATTTTTCTCATACCGTACAGGGCGACGCCTTGAATGAATTATTGTTCTTTTTAGATATGAGTTTTGCAAATGTTATGACCTCCCCGCCCACACAGTTTTCTAGGATGGCCACAAGGGTCCAAAGTTTTAAAACCATATAAATGTATTAAGTGACCACTTCCCTCAAAGGGTGGTGATAACAGAGGGGAAAAATGTGCAGAAATCACGCTCTGCAGGTACCCTAAAGTTACATCATTTAGAAATAAACAAAATAAACGGGTATTCGTTAAAATGGAATCAGGTAGAGCCTTCTGAAATAACGAAAGTAGTGGTAGAAAAAAGTATGGATGACATTATCAAATGCCTCGAGGAGTCTGCACCATACGAAGACATATTGGGGGCTTATACACGTATTACAGACTCCATCAGGGACTCTCTGAATAAGGAAGTAAAAAAGGGGAAAAGACAGAAAGTGGGTTGGTTTGATGAAAATTGCACAAAAGCATATAATAACTTAAAGAATGCCCTCCATAAGAAGGAACGAGAGAGTAGAAATTATTTGAGTAAGGAAAATGTATAATCAAGCCCTAAAAGTAAGAAAGAAAGAACCAAAAAAGATCGCATGGGATGACCTACATAAGGCAAACTTATATAGGGATAGCACTGCATTCTGGCGTGCGGTCAACTCTCCATTTATGAGATCGGAGACCACACCGAGATTGGAAATTGCTATTAGTGAGGATCAATGGGTGGAGCATTTTTCGAGAATGGATGCAAAGAAGAAGGAAATCAGCCAGCAAAACG
The DNA here is from genome assembly GCF_964261635.1 of Lissotriton helveticus. NCBI lineage: Eukaryota > Metazoa > Chordata > Amphibia > Caudata > Salamandridae > Lissotriton > Lissotriton helveticus. Next base: position 332,942,837 of record NC_136065.1, on the reverse strand, counting down.
ATTGCCCCTCATTACTTAGTCCCACTAAAGTGTCCTTTCCGATTAAAATACATTTTTACTTTGGATGAAGTCTAACTTGCCCTGGAAGCCAGCAAAGGTAATAAGGCACCAGGACCAGATGGGTCGCCCATAGACATATTTAAATACAATCTAGAGCTAAGGGGCCCCAGTATAAGACAGGTACTTGTAGCGGCCTGTAAAGTCGGTCTAATAGGTTCTTGGTCAGAGTCAACAACGGTCACAATCTTCAAAAAAGGCGATAGACTAAATCCAACATACTATCGGCCGATCTCTTTGTTAGATTCGGTGGGGAAGGTGTTGGTGACTTATCATTCTAAATCGCATCAGGAATGGGCCGATGATAATAAAATATTGACGACCTGCAATTTGGCTTTAGGGAAGGCTTGGGCACCATAGAACAGGGCCTAAATGTAACTATTCTGACAGAAAAATATACGAGGGCACAAAAAAGGGGAGACTGTATCTGGCCTTCGTCGATCTCTCCACCGCTTTCAATTGTGTATGTCACGAGAAATTATGAAAAACCCTCGAAGCGATGGGAGTCGAAGCAGCCCTGGTCCAAGTGGTAAGAGGTTTATATCCTAATGCTAGAGCCAGGGTAAGGTTTGGAACAAATGGAGAAAACACTACCTCATTCGCCGTAGTAAGGGGGGGGGTCAGGCAGGGCTGTGTCCTGGCGCCCTTCTTATTTATTTATTTATTTATTTATTTATGGTCTTGTATCGCGCCTGAATAAACCCCCGAAGGGGTATCTCCGCGCTTTTGTCTGGTGGAAGAGCATAGGATGTACAGATGCGAGCTCAGAAGTGACTAAGTGAGGGTGGTATAAATTAACTATTGGTGAAAAGATGGGTTTTGAGGGTTTTCCGGAAAGACAGATGATTGGTGATTTGTTTCAGTGTCTGGGGGAGAGAGTTCCAGAGTGCTGGGCCTGTGTGTGCCAAGGCTCGGCCTCCCTGTCTAGATTTTTTTATTCTGGGCACTTGCAGCAGCTGAAGGTTGCTTGAGCGTAGTGATCGCACAGGGACATAGGGTTGAAAGATTTTAGTCAGGTATTTTGGCCCCATTCCAATCAGGCATTTGTGAATGGAGCAAAGAGTTTTAAACTGAGCGCGTTGCCGCACAGGGAGCCAGTGTAGTTCTATAAGCAGAGGTCGGCAGGGAGTTCTAGGTGGAGCATTTAGAACTAACCTCGCCGCCGTATTTTGGACTACTTGCAGTTTGGTAAATTGGCCTTCGTTAGATGATAGGAGAAGGCCATTGCAGTAGTCCAATCTGCTGATGACTAGAGCCTGAACTAATCAATCAATCAATCAATCAAGACATTTATAGAGCGCACTACTCACCCGTAGGGTCTCAAGGCGCTAGGAGGGGGGGGTGCCGTTACTGCTCGAACAGCCAGGTCTTGAGCTTCTTCCTGAAGCAGAGGTGGTCTTGGGTCAGGCGCAGGTCGGACGGGAGGGAGTTCCAGGTCTTGGCGGCCAGGTAGGAGAAGGACCTTCCTCCTGTTGTCGCTCTTCGGATGCGGGGGACGGCGGCGAGGGCGTGGCTGGTTGATCTGAGGTGGCGCTTGGGAGCGTAGAAGTTGATTCGGTTGTTGAGGTAGCTCGGGCCTTGGTCGTGTAGGGCTTTGTGTGCGTGGGTGAGGAGACGGAAGGTGATTCTTTTGTTGACGGGGAGCCAGTGCAGGTCTCTCAGATGTCCGGAGATGTGGCTGTTTCGTGGGATGTCGAGGATGAGTCTGGCTGAGGCGTTCTGGATCCGCTGGAGTCTCTTCTGGAGCTTGGCGGTGGTTCCGGCGTAGAGGGCGTTGCCGTAGTCCAGTCGGCTGGTGACGAGGGCCTGGGTGACAGTCTTCCTGGTCTCGGTGGGGATCCACCAGAAGATCTTCCGTAGCATGCGCAGGATGTTGAAGCATGACGAGGAGACGGCGTTGACTTGTCTGGTCATGGAGAGGGAGGAGTCCAGGATGAAGCCCAGGTTGCGTGCGTGGTCCGTCGGTTTGGGTGCGGCGCCCAGGGCGGGGGGCCACTAGGAGTCGTCCCAGGCGGAGGGCGAGGAGCCCAGGATGAGGACCTCCGTCTTGTTTGAGTTCAGTTTCAGGCGGCTGGTCGTCATCCACTCGGCTACATCTTTCATCCCTTTGTGCAGGTTGGCTCTGGCGGCGGCGGGGTCGTTGGTCAGGGAGAGGATCAGCTGGGTGTCGTCGGCGTAGGAGATTATGTTGAGGTTGTGTTGGCGTGCGATGGCCGCGAGGGGGCTCATGTAGACGTTGAAGAGGGTGGGACTCAGCGAGGATCCTTGAGGGACGCCGCAGATGACTTCGGTGGCCTCTGACTTGTACGGTGGTAGGCGGACTCTCTGTGTTCTTCCGTCGAGGAAGGAGGTGATCCATTCCAGTGCCTTCTCCTGGATTCCGATGTTGCCGAGGCGCTACACTAGGGTGCGGTGGCAGACAGTGTCGAATGCCGCGGAGAGGTCCAGGAGGATGAGGGCCGCTGTTTCTCCGTTGTCCATCAGGGCTCGGATGTCATTGGTGGCAGCGATGAGGGCGGTCTCGGTGCTGTGGTTGGCTCGGAAGCCAGACTGTGAGGGGTCGAGGGATCCATTCGTCTCGAGGAAGGCGGCCAGCTGTTTGTTGACGGTCTTTTCGATGACTTTGGCCGGGAACGGGAGGAGCGAGATGGGACGGTAATTCTTGAGTTCGGTGGGGTCCGCTGTAGGTTTCTTGAGTAGAGCGCTGAGTTCGGCGTGCTTCCAGCTCTCAGGGAAGGTGGCGGTGTCGAAGGAGGTGTTGATAATGTCCCGCAGGTGGGGTGCGATGACAACGTCGGCCTTGTTGAAGACGTGGTGAGGGCAGGGGTCGGTCGGAGATCCGGAGTGGACGGAGTTCATTGTGCGGACGGTGTCCTCGGTGCTGATCGGAGTCCAGGCGCGGAGGGTGGTGGTGGGTGGCGTTGCTGCGGTTGTGGCGTGCGTCGGTTGGATGCTGAAGCTGTTGTGTATGTCCGCGATCTTGTTGTGGAAGTAGGAGGCGAGGGAGTTGCAGAGGTCTTGCGATGGGGTGATGTTGTTGTTTCCGGCGTTGGGGTTGGAGAGCTCTTTCACGATGTTGAAGAGTTCCTTGCAGTTGTGTGCGTTGTTGTCCAGCCGGTCCTTGTATGCATTTTTCTTGGTGGCGCGGATCAGTTGGTGGTGTTTCCGGGTGGCGAGCTTGAGGGTGGTCATGTTGTCCATTGTAGGTTCCCTTCTCCATACTTTCTCGAGGGCTCGGCAGTTCTTCTTGGAGCTCTTGAGTTTGTCGGTGAACCATGGGGCTTTTCTGCTGCCGGGTCTGCTGGGCGGGGTCCTCAGAGGGGCGAGTTCGTCCGCACTGTTGCTGATCCACTTCGTGAGGTTGTCGGCGGCCTGGCTGGGGTTCGCTGAGCCGGCAGGAGGGTGCTGGCTCAGGGAAGCGGTGAGCTGGTCGGCTGTGATCTTGTTCCAGCTTCTTCGGGCAACCTGTTGCTGGTGGTGGTGGATCGTCGTTCTTTTGAAGGTGAAGTGGACACAGCTGTGGTCCGTCCAGTGGAGTCCTGTTGCGTGGCTGAAGGCGATGTCTTTGCTGGATGAGAAGACGGCGTCGAGTGTGTGTCCGGCGAGGTGGGTGGGGGTGGACACCAGCTGCTTGAGTCCGAGGTTGGCGAGGTTGTCGAGCAGGGTGATGGTGTTTCGGTCGCTGTTGTTCTCCAGGTGGAAGTTGAGGTCCCCCAGGAGGATGTAGTCGGCGGAGGGGAGGGCATGCGGGCTGATGAAGTCGGCGATGTCCTCGCTGAATCGTGTGCATGGTCCCGGGGGTCGGTAGATCAGGGTGCCTCTGAGGGTGGTCTTCGGGTCGGTGTGGATCTGGAAGTGCAGGTGTTCGGCGGTGGTTAGGGTGTCGTCGGTGTTGGTCGTGATGCGGATGGTGTCCCTGTGGATGATGGCGATGCCTCCTCCCATCTGGTTGGCGGTGCGGTCCCTCCGGGTGATCTTGTAGCCCTCTGGGATGGCGATGGCGATGTCGGGCGCTGAGGAGGCGTTCATCCAGGTCTCCGTGAGGAAGGCGATGTCAGGGGCTGCGGTGTCGAGGAGGTTCCAGAGTTCGATGGCGTGTCTGTGGACGGAGCGGGTGTTGAGCAGGATGCACTTGAGGTGGTTGCTGCTGGTGTTCGGCTTGGCGGGTGCTGGTGCAGGGTAGGTCCGGATGCAGGTGAACTTGCAGGCGTGGCAGCTGAAGGGTCCGTGGGTGTGCTTCGGGGTGGCTCGGTGACACCCCGGGATGCCGCCGGTGTTGAGTGCGATGAGTTCGGCGGCGTCGTAGGTTCGTTGGGTCGGCTTCCGTCGGTGGGGGCCAGGGGTCCTGGCGCTGGGCGCGGTCCGGTCGCGGACCGGCGCAGACGGGCTTACCTTTGGCGCGCCTTCGGCGCACAATCGGCGCGCCCGCTGCGCGTGACCGCTGCGCGTTCGCACAGTCGCCATATATGGCGAAGTGCGAGGGGGGGCGGAGCAGCTGGGAGGCGGGAGCGGGGAGGGTACAGAAGGAAAAAAGGTCTTTCTATGCGTGTCTGGGAGGTATGGGAACACTCTTCTCAGAAGTCCCATCGCCCGGAAACATGTGCTGGCAACTTGGTTAACATGATCTTTGAATGTTAGGGCTTGGTCGAATAGTACCCCTAAGTTTTTCACAGTCTGTTTCGGGGTTGGAACAGGCCCTAATTCTAGAGGCCACCACTCATCAGACCATAGTTTCCCCGCCTCCCCAAACAGCAATACTTCAGTTTTGCCCACATTGCATTGAAGGCAGTTCTTAGCCATCCACTCGGATACTGCCCTCATTCCATCTGCAAAGGATTGTTTTAAGGCAGGTGTAAAGGTTTTAAAAGGGAACAGGAGTTGGGTGTCATCGGCGTATGACACCGGGGTGAACCCAAAGGACCTCACTAAATCGGCCAGGGGGGCCACATATACATTAAATAATGTTGGGCTTAGGCATGAGCCCTGTGGCACTCCCCTGGTGAGCTCCCTAGAGATGGATTTACGGGAGCCCAACCTGACTTCCTGAGAGCGACCAGAGAGAAAGCTCTCCATCCAGGACAGCGCTGAGCCCCCCAATCCCACCTCCTCTAGACGACCGAGAAGCACCTCATGAGACACCGTATCGAAGGCAGCGGATAAGTCCAACAGCACCAGAATCATAGACCCCCCCATCATCCAGTGTCATCCTGATGTTATTGGTCACTGCCTGGAGGGCTGATTCGGTGCTGTGGTTAGGCCTGAACCCAGATTGAGATTGGTCCAGGCCATCCGTTGCCTCGATATAGTTTGAGAGGTGGGTATTGGCGTGCTTCTCAGTCATCTTCCCTATGTGTGGTAGGAGGGGAAATGGGCCGCAGGTTGGGGAGGTCTGTCCAGGGACAGGCCGACTTTTTCCTTATAGGGTTCACCACCGCGACCTTCCATTCCCTTGGGACCTGACCTACCGCCAGTGAGATGTTCATCACAGACTGTATAGCAGGTCCCAAGAGGGTGATCAGGGGGGGGAGCATTTTAGCTGGAAGGAGGTCGTTGGGAGACCCAGTTTTTATATGGTTGATGAGAGGTGGTAAATCAAGATCGCTAACTGGTGGGAAAGAGAGTAGTGAATTATTATTTGTGTTCTGATTTGACAGACCTGTAGGGAGAGGGAATATTATTCCAGCACCATTAGATGCTAGGATTTTATTATAAATGAGGTTGATTTTGTCATCAAAGAATATGGAGATCTCATTGCATAGAACTTGGGAAAATTTGTCAGGGCTCTCACTAGCTGTGGGTTTTACAAAACTCTGTAATATTTTGAACAGCTCCTTTGGACAATTACCAGCCTCTGCTAATTGTAAGGAAAGACAGTTCTTCCTAGCTTGCTTTATGTTTTTATAGTATGTTAACTGGGCCTTTTAGTAAATTGTCCTTTTTTCTTCAGTTTTTGATTTCCTCCATACTTTTTCTAGACGCCTGCATTTCTGTTTCTCTTTCCTAAGATCTGGTGAGTACCATTTTTCTTGCTTGGTTGTGGGATATTGCTTGTGATGTTTAAGTGGGGCCAGAATGTCGATGGCTGATTTTAACGATTTGTTGAGTTTCCCTAAAGCAGTATCAGCTGTGTCATCATCGGTGAATATAGGTTGTATCCATTTGTCCCGCAATTTATCCACTGATATTTTATGCCATTGACGGCGCAGTATTGGCAGGAGAAGTTTTTTTTGTATAGGTTTTATTGGACCAGTGAGGAGGAAAAACTATCAAATAGTGATCAGACCAGAGGATTTCTTTGGCCGGGAGGCAGTGTACTTTTGAACAGTTGGAGAATATTAAATCAAGGGTATGGCCACCTGTATGGGTTGTACCTGTATTTATTATTTCTAGCCCTAAGGTGGACAGATCTGATTTAAGTGCAATTGTTTCCGGGTGTGCTGGTTTATCCAAATGTCAGTAAAATCTCCGAGAAGGATAAAGTCCTCTTTAGCTTTAAAATGGGGGGCTAAGAACTCCAGCAAGGATAGGGCAAAATCTGGTTTGGAACCTGGAGGGCGATATACCAGAGCGCCTTTCCAGTGGATGTGACCCTCCAATTTGATTTTGAAAATCATTATTTCCAAGTAGGGACTTAACCTTTCATCTAGGATGGTTACATTAAATGCGTCCTTATATATGATGGCTAAGCCACCACCTGTTTTATTTGGGCGGTCAAGGTGAGTTATTTTATAGCCTGAGGGGACCCCTAGAGTAATGGCAGTAACTGTGTGGGGTTTCATCCATGTCTCGGTGAGATAACAAATGTCAGGCTGCATGGTGTTGATAAGATCCCATAACTCTGTTTGATGTTTGGGGAGGGACCGGACATTTAAAAGGAAGCAGTTTAATCCCTGGTTTTTGGGGGCATTGTTAATAGTGCTCATCCTGGCGGGTAGGGATTGAAAGCGGCATGTCAGGCATGAGAAGCCACCCTCAAGTTGTAAGCAGGGAATGTGTGTGCCGCAGCGTTCTCTGAGTTGTAAATCGAGAAGAGATTTGGCAGAGTATGTTATACTCCTAATACCTGTGGTACCTGCGTGTTTTGTTGATGGATCCATCGCCTCTTTGCCTCGTCCTGTCGCGGACGGGCGCAGACGGGCAGCTCTTTGGCTGGTCTTCGGCGTCGCTGCGGCGCCGCTGCGTGCTAGAAGGGGACGATGGCTAAATAGGCCAGCAAAACGCAGCCACTAGAAGAAGTGCCCCAACAGGAAGTGCCTGGCTCTCCCTGACCCACCCTCCGCGCAACGGTATTGGCTACCGCGTCGGACCGGGGCGGGCAGGAGGCAAAGACGAGCACAGGCTTCCCTCAAGTAAAAGTTTCCTCCCCCTTGTAATCAGGAGCGAAAGGAAATACTGGTAACGACCAGCAGATAACCAGCAAGAAAAGTGTTGGTGCAGTGAGTGTGAGTAAAGTGAAATTTAAATTTTTTAAAGTACAAGAAACATACAATTTGTTCCGTTTTTAAAAGACAAGTATCAACATCGTTTTTCAGTCAACAAATGTTAAAAATGACCCGCAGGTAGTCTCCTTACACTCGCATACAACAGTTATGGGCTCAGCGCGAGGCACAATGGTTTTTACCTCCGGCAGACAAGCGGAGTGGGGACTCTGCCACCGTCACCCTTCCGCAGCCTGCTGTTTGTGAGGGCTCCGCCTAAATAGGCCAGCAAAACGCAGCCACTAGAGCGCTAAGCGCTCAGGAAGTGCCCCAACAGGAAGTGCCTGGCTCTCCCTGACCCGCCCTCCGCGCAACGGTATTGGCTACCGCGTCGGACCGGGGCGGGCAGGAGGCAAAGACGAGCACAGGCTTCCCTCAAGTAAAAGTTTCCTCCCCCTTGTAATCAGGAGCGAAGGGAAATACTGGTAACGACCAGCAGATAACCAGCAAGAAAAGTGTTGGTGCAGTGAGTGTGAGTAAAGTGAAATTTAAATTACAAGAAACATACAATTTGTTCCGTTTTTAAAAGACAAGTATCAACATCTTATTTACCCTGTATACAAATGGTTTAGAGAGGGTGAAGTTGGAGGGGTGCTAAGACCTTCCTCAGGTACAAAATTGACCCATACCAACCCTAGTCTACGCCGATGACGCGGTGATAATGGCCCGAACACCAATAGAGCTACAGCGGGCCCTACATAAATACAACAAGTATATGGAAAGTTTAGATTTAAAGATAAACGCCACAAAAACCTACATAATGGCATGCGGGAAAGATACTAGGAAATAGAAATCTATCTTTATTGGCAGCGGCAAACTCGAGAATACAAAATCATATCCTTATTTGGGTATCCTTACAAGGGTTTCTGGAAACAGGCTATAAGGGCAAAGAAATTCTTATTTATGAAATCAACGACTGCTCTTGTACACTTCGCTCAGAAACTAGGAAAGAGGCCACCAATGGAATTAATTAAGATATATGAGGCCAAATGTGTGGTTTTATATGGGGCAGGGATATTGTAATGTATCAGTGATACAGAAAGTAGAGAACGCTTTCATCCGCTATGTATTGGCAGTCCCTTGATCTACTTCAACGTTCATTTGCCACACTGAGCTGGGGATGCAATATATAACGGATATAATAAGAGTCCAGCCACTTTTACTGTGGCATCGTATTTGGACGTCAACAAACACAACATTCAATCAAACCGTTATAAGTGATTCCCTCAAACTAGATCATGCCCTAGATATCAGATGGCTGAAATACATTTAAGATTTTATGATGGACTTGGGACAGCTTGAATTTTATAGTAATCATTTAAAGTTGAAAAATATTTCTAGAAATGATTTTAAAAAACAATGTATGAGTCACATGGACGAATTAAGATGTGCTAGTGCGGCTCATAAGTCCACAGTCCGCCAAAACCAGGTGATTCTATCAACTTCAGGAATGCAATCATATTTGACCTATCAGGTAACTGGATATGATAGATTTGTATTGGTTCGATTTAGATTAGATTGCTTTTATCACTTAGTTTCATTTCCTATAATAAATGATTGGTCGAGGAACTTAGGACCGTGCCCATGTGATGGAGTTGCAGCACAATCAACAATAAACATTGTTTTATTCTGTAAATACTATGGGGTATATAGAAAAAGATGTATTATCCTAACTCTAAAAACGTGGGGTCTGAGGCAATGTCGCCCGGCTTATTTTGCACTCCAATTATTGGAGAATGATTGTTATGCAAAAAACATAGCACTAGTTTTAAAAACTGTAATCAAATCACAGAAAAACTTGACCAATTTTTAAGACACCTGCCTGTTTTGCACTTAACAATCTTGTTGAACATGAACATGTCATGGAGAAATTAATTTATCCTTCTATTGGTTGCATGCGAAAAATGTATTATAATATGATGGGTGGTTCCCTCAAGCAAAGATTTTAAATATTTGTATGATGGGTGGTTCCCTCTTAAGCAAAGATTTTAAATATTTGTATTTTGTATCTGTGTGTTATGCTTTTATGGTTTTTAAATTCTGAAACAAAAACCGAATAAAGTGAAATTTGATTTGATTTCACCTGTAAACAATTTCATATTAATAGAAAATGCCGCTATTTCCTGCAACATTGAATGCACGGTCAATTATTGATTTGAAGGCTATTCTAATAGAATAACAATGTTAAAATCACGCAGTGTCATTCTAGTTTTCAGTGGCTATAACGATCGTATGCCAAAGAATGTCAATGATTGTTTTGAACTAACTTTATTGAAATGCGGTAGGTGGACAAAAGCTATGATATTTTGCAAGGTCTTAAATTCTGCTTTTTTCATGATTATATCAATTGATTTATTAATTGAAACGATTATCTAACTTTAAATGCATACAGAGATTTATCACATGATGTATTTCTTTTATGTCTATGAACCAATCCCCTTATTTTGAAAGGAAATTGTTGGCACAAATCACTCGAAAAAGGCTATACGCCGAAATGCGTCGTATTTGTACACAATAAAGGTATTGTAAAGTCTCCTGGTGTGCCGCTGGTGACACCGTGGGAAGAGGAGCTGCTTAGTACAGCATTCGGATAGATAGATAGATAGATAGATAGATAGATAGATAGATAGATAGATAGATATATATATATATATCCATCCATCCATCCATCCATCCAGAGGAATGCTGTGAGCTCCTCTTCCCACGGTGTCGGTGCCAGCTAATTCCTAACTATATAACTCCTGAAACCTATGGTTTTTTCAGTGAATATATAATATATATATATACATATATAATGTATATTATATGTATATATATATATATATATATATATATATATACATATATACATATAATATACATTATATATATATATATTATATATTCACTGAAAAAACCATAGGTTTCAGGAGTTATATATATATATATATATATATATACATATACACATATACATATAATATACATTATAAATATATATATATTATATATTCACTGAAAAAACCATAGGTTTCAGGAGTTATATAGTTAGGAATTAGCTTTTAAAAAACCTTTGAAATTCACTCAAAAAACTATAAGTTTTAGAGGTGTTATAGTTAGCTGGACATTTTACTCATACAAAAACATTGAAATTGCTCCTATATAGTTAGTTGTACTAACTATATTTTGCGCACCCGCAATCCACTGCTGATGATGTCACATATTAGATCATTCATGACATGGTCAGTGACATCACTGATGACATCTCAAATGACATCACTGATGACATCACTGATGACATCATCCAGTGAATGTGGTTTGCTTCGTTATTTAAATATGCATTATATATATATATAGCAATTTGCATTGAAGAATAAGTGGATATATATATAAATAAATATTTGTACGGAGGATTTAGTAGCAGTGTAATTGACTGTTTACTTGACCAATTTATAATGTCTCACTAAATATAGTGGATAGTGACTAAACTGTGTGAATATCTGTATCACTTTGTCAGTTGTTGTGTAAACTGATTCTACAGTTGGTTACTAGCTATGTGAAAGTCTATATTAGTTATTGATTAGTTAACTGAGTATTTGTATGGGAGTGTGAAAGTGTGTGTGGTTCGGTGGGGGGTGTGACTGTCCAAAGATGTGTGAATAGTTGATTCAGTAGATATATGAAGTTAAAACTACATGTTCTAACAGTTGTTTGGGTGAGTGAATATCTTTATGGGTGTAGTGATGAGCAAATATATTTCTCAATGGTACAGGTCCAACAAACTAGAAAAATAAAAGGCAGTGTATGTGTCAGTTGTTGTATATAAATAAGTATACATAAGACACAATGATTGTGTGAGTGACTGTATGGATAACTGCATACTTGTAATAATGATTTTATAATTTACTAAGTATGACTTACTATCTAAATGAATAGAAGAAGTGGTGTTTGTATAAGTGTTTTGCTAAGTAAATATGTAAGTATGATCCATTCTTTGCATAAGTGAGTAGGATGACTTCATATGTGAATAGGATGCGTGCTGTTGTTTAATGTCGATATAGATGTATAAGTATTTTTGATAGTGTTCTATTGTTCATTGACAGCATGTATGAGTGAATCCATAGGTAAGTGATTAGATGTGTGTATACATCTATGAATCACTGAGTGGATTTTTAGATACTTGTATTGCTGTGACAATGGATTTAAATATGATACTCTGTATTTTACAAAGAGTGATGAAAAATTGTAATAGTGTATGAAAAGGTGTATGTGATTGTCACGTGGATGATGTCATCAGTGATATCATCAGTGATGTCATTTGAGATGTCATCAGTGATGTCACTGACCATGTCATGAATGATCTAATATGTGACATCATCAGCAGTGGATTGCGGGTGCGCGAAATATAGTTAGTACAACTAACTATATAGGAGCAATTTCAATGGTTTTGTATGAGAAAAATGTCCAGCTAACTATAACACTACTAAAACTTATAGTTATTTTAGTGAATTTCAAAGGTTTTTTAAAAGCTAATTCCTAACTATATAACTCCTGAAACCTATGGTTTTTTTAGTGAATTTCAAAGGTTTTTTTAAATGCTAATTCCTAACTATATAAGGCCTGAAACCTATGGTTTTTTCAGTGAATTTCAAAGGTTTTTTAAATGCTAATTCCTAACTATATAAGGCCTGAAACCTATGGTTTTTTCAGTGAATTTGCAAGGTTTTTTAAATGCGAATTCCTAACTATATAAGGCCTATAACCTATGGTTTTTTCAGTGAATTTCAAAGGTTTTTTAAATGCTAATTCCTAACTATATAAGGCCTGAAACCTATGGTTTTTTCAGTGAATTTGCAAGTTTTTTTTTAAATGCTAATTCCTAACTATATAAGGCCTGAAACCTATGGTTTTTTCAGTGAATTCGCAAGGTTTTTTAAATGCTAATTCCTAACTATATAAGGCCTGAAACCTATGGTTTTTTCATTGAATTCGCAAGGTTTTTTAAATGATAATTCTATTAGCGGATAACGTTTTTATATATTAAAACGTTTTTTAAATCTCAAATGCCTGCTTTGCTAACAGAGTTTTTAAGCACAGGCTCCTTTGTCTCTGGTGGCCATCTTGGGAGACTGCATATCAGAATTTTTTTAATGAAATATAAGAGGATTTGAGAAGTCACTCAAAATGTGCCCTAATTTTTCTTTCTTCAGCACTAATCATAATTTCTATGGCAAAATGAACCCCCTCATTTTGTTCCTTTGCAAATTAAATGTTTTAAGTGTTAACACTTTATTCCAATCAAGATGACTTCAGGTGTGCCATACTTTTGTCATAAGTAAGACTGTTAGCGCTCTAGTTGTTCTTTAGAACACTCTGGGACATTCTGTCATTGGGCTATAGTTGGGCTACATCTGGCTGATATTTGGGCTACATTTGGTTTTTTTTGTCTCTGGTGGCCATCTTTGGGCTACATTGGGCTACATTTGGGCTCTAACATATATATGTCCCGAACGGCTGAATGGATTTCCACCAAACTTGGCAAAATTGTAGGGACTGGTACCCCGATGTGCCTTTGCTATGTTTCAAGATATATGCTCCAGTGGTTTTTACGAAAATTAACTTTGAAAAATAAATATTGGGTACATTGGGCTATATATATGTTGAAGCCCAAAGATGGCCACCAGAGACAAAAAAAAAAACAAATGTAGCCCAAATATCAGCCAGATGTAGCCCAACTATAGCCCAATGACAGAATGTCCCAGAGTGTTCTAAAGAACAACTAGAACGCTAACAGTCTTACTTATGACAAAAGTATGGCACACCTGAAGTCATCTTGATTAGAATAAAGTGGTAACACTTAATACATTTAATTTGAAAAGGAACAAAATGAGGGTTTTCATTTTGCCATAGAAATTGTATATATATATATATATATATATATATATATATATATATATATATATATATATATATATATATATATTCACAGAAAAAACCATAGGTTTGAGACCATATATAGTTGGGTATTTGCATTTACAAAACCTTAAAAATTCAATGAAAAAACCATAGGTTTGAGACCATATATAGTTAGGTGAATATTTTAATCATAAAAAACCAATGAAATTCCATATATAGTTAGTTGCACTAACTATATATTTCGCGCACCCGCAATCCACTGCTGATGATGTCACATATTACATCATTCATGACATGGTCAGTGACATCACTGATGACATCACTGATGACATCTCAAATGACCACTGATGACATCTCAAATGACCTCACTGATGACATCACTGATGACATCTCAAATGACCTCACTGATGACATCACTGATCACATCTCATTTGACATCATTGATCACATCACTGATGACATCATTCATGTGCTAATACGATGAACCTCTTCAGACTCTAATATAACCTTAGATACACACAGTGTATACAGACACTCACACACTGTCACTCATCCATGGAGTTACTCACACACCTAGTCAGACATGCAAAGAATCAATCTCACAACCATTTCCTCAACTATACAGTTATACACACCTTACTTATTCAAACATATACTAACACATATTTACTCTCTTATACAATCCCTGATACAAGTTCACAATGATCCATACAGCCACTCACACATTCACTGGCTCTCATGCACAGTTATTTATATATGCCAACTCTCACATGTACTGTGTTTTACATATGTACTTACTATGACATGTAGCATTGAGATATTCATTCACTCACCAATACACTCATGCACACAGTCAACCGCCCATACAGCTGTTTCCACATGCACTTTTGAACCCATACATCTAGTGAATCAACTGCTCACACATCTATGCACAGAGTCACACACCTCTCAGCCACCCCCACACACACTCAATCTCCCATACAAATACTTGGGCAACCAATCAATAACACATATAGCCTCTCGTATAGCTAATGATCAACACATGCAGCAGTTTACACCACAACAGACATACTGATGCTGACATTCAGACAGTTTAGTCACTAACCCATGCATTTAGCACGACACATTTATTCACTCACTCATACAGTCAGTCACGCACCTACTAAATCCAGACACTTATACATCCACTCATTCTTCAATATGTAAAACATATTTAAACTTTACAGAAACACACAGTCACTGGATGATGTCATCAGTGATGTCATCAGTGATGTCATTTGAGATGTCATCAGTGATGTCATCAGTGATGTCATCAGTGATGTCATTTGAGATGTCATCAGTGATGTCACTGACCATGGCATGAATGATGTAATATGTAACATCATCAGCAGTGGATTGTTATATTATGTTATTAATATTTCTAATGCGCACAGATGCTCCAGCGAAGGAGCGTCCTGGTGCAGGGAAAGGTGGACATAACACAACACTAAAAACCAGAAACAAAGAAGAAACAGGAGTAATTAAAGCAAAAGTTAAAACAAAAAGGTTTTCAGAGCCCTACGAAAATTTAGTAGATCATCTAAGAGGCGGATTTCTAAGGGAAGCGCGTTCCAGAGAGTCGCGGCTCTCACTCGAAAGGAGCGTCCGCCCATCCGGCTGAGTCTGAAACGTGGGACGACCACTAGGGATTGACCAAGAGATCTGAGTGGGCGAGTTGGAACATAGGGAGAGACCAGTTTATTAAGTATCTCTGGTGCCGACTTTTGTAGAATTTTAAAAACCAGGCTAAGAGCCTTAAAATGGATTCTATTTTTGATCGGAAGCCAGTGCAAGGACCGAAGAGTATTAGAGGTGGGACAGGTCCGAGGCAAACCGACCACCGCCCTCGCCGCTGCATTCTGTACCCGTTGTAGACGAAGAATCTCAGCTTGGTTAGCTCCTAAAAGGAGAGAACTAGCATAGTCCAACCGGGAAATAATCATCGCTTGGATGACCAGCTGTCTTGTCGGGGCGTCGAAAAATTTAAGCACCGGTCTTAACCCGCGGAGGACACCAAAACAGCCTGCCGCCACTCTCTTGGTATGGGTCACAAAGCTTAATGTGTGGTCAAGCCACACTCCCAGATTCCTAAGTTCCAAGACTGGTGTAGGGGCCGGCCCCAGCTCAGGTGGCCACCAACTGTCTCAAACCTATGGTTTTTTCATTGAAAATATATATATATATATATATATATATATATATATATATATATATATATATATTCAACTCCTTGCAGTTTCCGCTTTGCGCAGCCACAGCAGCACGCCAGCAACGAAGGAGACAGACCAGCCAGGTACAGCAAGATGTAATTTATTATTCACAGAGGAAACAGCTACGCGTTTCGGGCCTACTTGCCCTTGTTCACACTGTAATTTGACTGAATAACAATTGCATTTTTTGTATGCTTTTAGAAAATAACCACACCTCTGGTGATGATGTCACAGGTCACATGATCATAGACAGACAAAAGCAAAGAGCATTTATATATTTGCTCTTTCTACTCGTTTTCAAACCATTATAAATTGTAATAACAGGATAAATCCATGAAAACTTCAAAAATCAATGATATTGATAAGTAACGGAAATATTTCTGTATAAATACATGCACATATTAAATTGTACAAATAGATTTTCAACTAATGTATTCCATTGTCAAGTCCATAAAGTGACCAGTGCGACAATTTAAGAAAGCAGCAATTGAGATAGAGTGCATGTAGGAATGTGAAAGAAAAAACTGTGCAAAGGAAGCAAAAAGTGCATACTGCATAGTCAAGAAGTTATTCAATATCTACAACTCTAAAATCTCAGGTCCCTGAGATAATAGCATTAGAATTTACTAAAACATCCTTTAAAAGCAGTAAAACCATGTGCATGTGTACAAAAACCATGAATCTCAGCAAACTACGCATCAAAACATGTGTTGATGAGAGGAGGAGCCTAGCCCGCAACCCTGATGGCCGCCTGAACCCTCGGCTCCGCCGACCCTCTCGCTTTCCTCCCGTGTCGCCGCTCATCCTGCAAGCTATCCTGCTCCTTACCCGATTTTTCGGATCCGGGAGGTGACTCTGCTCTCAACGCTGTGCTTCCCGGCATGTTCCCGGCGGGGGAAGCGTAGCAGCGCCCTTGTTCCCTCCTTTGCGTTCAATGGCGGCGACCGGGTCTCTCTTCTTCGGAGACGCCCGACCCTGATTGCATCACCAGCGGCCATTGCAACTGAGTCGGAGCCGCCCGGTGGGTAGTGGCTGTTGCCCTGTGCTTTCCGCCGCAGATATCCCGTCTGCTCCGCAACTCGTCGCGCTACGAGGTCAGGGCGGCTGTGAGTGCTACACAGTATCCTTTCCCCAGCTCGTAAGAGATTTTTCCAGCTTTCTCGATGCCCAGAGTTTTGGTGGGTGCCATTTTGTATCTATCACCCGACACTTGCAATTGCCGACCCCGGGCTGCTCCCGAGTATACGAGCATGCCCCGTCACTAACTGGACTTGTGTGGGTGTCGGAATGGAGTGTGCTGCCCCTGTGCCCCAGGCCCGGCTCTACTGTGCGGAGTGGCGGCGAGATGATCGGCTGTCCGCAGGGGAGGTTGGCGGCCGGTCTCGAGGTCTCCTCCATGTCTGTGTGCCTGGCGTGCAGGGAGCTGCTGCATCCCCTTTTTCTGGGGAACCATTGCGGATTGGCGATATTTTTGGAGCGTTGGGTGAATTGCGAGCTGTCTTACGAGATAATGCACGAGAGCTGGGGGACCGATTGGACGCCCTTTTGTCCACGATGCCCTCGACTGGCCACGTTTGCTCTCGAGTGCGGGACACTGTGCCACATCCTGTAACTGACTGCCGTGGATTGCCTATCCAGATGTACAAGGAGGCACTACAGATACAAGATCCTGATTCTGTCGCGGAATTGACTATTGTTGTTGGGGAGAGCCCTGAAGTTCGTGGACTTCTGCGTTGGTTGGGGGATCGTCTCCGGACGTTCTGTCCGGTAGCTTCTCTGTGGTCTGTTGGCGTGTCTCACTACCTTCTCCTGGGACTGCTCTCACTGCTCTGTCCGGCCTCTCTCGGTGGATTGTTGCTATGTGTTGTTTCCTTTTGTGATAACGTGGCACACTTGGTTTCGAGATGTACAGACTTTGGTGGACGGTCTCCTATTCTGCTGTGGTCATCCCGTCTGCTCGCTCTGTTCCTGATGGCCACTGTCCAGCTGGACCTTGTCGACACGTCGGACTGTAAGGGGCAAGGTTGAAGAAGTTTTCTCCTTTTGATTGCTGACGCTCGTATCGCTGGGACTATACTGTACACACGGGGTAGCTACGTGTTGATTCTATGTCGGTTTGGGGGTCCGGGGATGGTGGCCGTGATTGCATATGTTGATTATTCTAAGTATATACGTTTGGCCCTCCTCCGGTTTGATATTATTCCTCTTTTTCTTCTTTCTTTACTTTTTCTTCTATATTTCGGGTGCTCTTTTTGGGGCGACAGACACACTGTTAGGGGGGGGGTAGGCCATGGCCTCTGCATGTGTGTAGGGTGGGGGGAGGGTTTTATTTTGTCCGTTTTTGTTTCTATGGGCCTTATTTCTCTTTATGTTCTTATCCTTTTCTTTTTTGCTTTTTCTGGGTCAGTGGGATCGGTTGGGATTAGATGGGTAGCGCTTGGCGTGCTCCGTGTCTTTTGTGCCTGTTTATCCTTTTGTTCTGTTCTTATGCCGCCATTTTGATCATTTCTCACTGCTTGATCGGAATTCTTCTGCTACACGTTGCCCATCCATGTCTTTGGTGAACTATATGTGCTCTGATCCTTCTCGGTTCGTATGCTTTCTTATAAATTGCATTATATAAATCTTAAAAATGAACCTTAAATGCTCCTGTTTTCTCGGTAGCACCTGTTTATTCGATGTAACTTAGGTTGTTTGTTCATTTGTACTCTGTGCTACTGAGTCGCGATATACACTGCTACAATGCCCGTAAATATGTCTAGGCCGGCCGGATGGTTGTAGGCCCGTATTTGTTTTTATGCTACTGCGCAATAAAGGGTTTAAAAAAAAACAAAAAAAAACAAAAACGTGTTGATATAAATCACAAAGAAAAAAAGAGAATCATCATCATGCACCTATAAATAAATATACATGTATTTAAAAATGCATAAATAATCTAAGTAGAAAAGGTAGTAGAAATTTTCAATTTGAATGAAGATATCATTATCTGAAAATAGAGAAGAGAAATACAAATTGATTGTGTAAAAGTTAAAAAACATGATCAGTATATGAACATAGATAAATATCTCCATATCAAAAAGTATTTACAATCTTTATATATACATCATACATTTTGTCATATATATCTCAAACATGATCAACATGGGGGAACAGTTATTCTGGTATATAAAAGATACATAAGAGGATCAAGAATATAGCCACTGAGAATAGTATCACACTCAGCAATAGGGATCCTAACTATTGAGTGAGATGTGGCCATATTGAATTTGAATGACATGGGAGAGAGCAAGGAATCAAAAAATATATCCAGAGGATTCATATGTAATGATGTGTGTGTATATATATATATATATATATATATATATATATATATATATATATATATATATATATATACACACATATACACATATACATACATACATATATGCAGTATTTCCCCCGATTGTCTCTGGCACTCCAGCCGGTAATGCGTCAGAGAAAAGGGAAACGGACACCAGGTTTCGTGGATTGGCAGGTCTTACTTTATTGCAGCCTTCGTCAGACGCGTTTCGGATAACAAGGTATCCTTGGTCACTGGCGGAAACGCAGTCCGCTTACTATTTTTATGCCGTGTTTTTTTGTGATGCTAACACCCTTGTCATGTGATTTCATAAACACTTGCGGCAGTTTTCTTTTTTCTACACTTTGACACGATAGATGTAATTAATTATATGCTTGCATTCCCAATGTATTATTTAGAGGGAAGCTTGATGCCATGGATTTATATGCATAAATGCAGAAAATCATACAGTACATTATTGTCACAAATTAAAAATCAGGCATTTAGATAACTAATGATAAAAAGAATGATATACAATTATCGATTCATCTGTATCATTTGTCAATAAATATATAAATATATACACGTTTAAATTCTTTGATTTATATATAATAAACCGTTTTTACAAAAATTAAAATTCGCTACAGTACTGAGGGTTGAAATAAATACGAATAAATTCCTGTAATCCATAAGTCCCACCGATGTTATGTTATATGTCAATGGGTCTGTGCAAATTTTGCCTTGTGCAAATCATATGCTAGTCAAAATGTTTCGGGTAGTACCCGGCCAGAAAGTGTTTTGATAGTGCAAACGTGTGATTGTGCAAATGTGCAGATATTGGATATATATACAAGAGAAGGGTTGTATTAATGTAAAAGATATACATATTAAACAGTCAATATATATATTTAAAAAACAGGCCCATGGGAAGGGGGGGAAGTCTAGTTACAGAAATAGAGCAATCAGATGTGTACTGTACAGATATATATATATATATTTTTTCTTTTGCATGCAAGTCCTACCATCCCGGGTTCAACAGAGCATGAAATGTATGTCTCTGATAGCTTAGCTCTGGGGATAAAACTGGTCAGCTTGAGCAGTACTTTCTTCCAGCATCCTTATCTGACTAATGATAGAGTTGTAGACCGCTGCAGGGGGGAATTGCAAGTTAAGAGTCAGAGTCTTCTAACTGGTTTCCTACCTGACAAGGGACTGAGTTAGAGTAAATATTTCTGCTGAATGTGGTGCAGGACTGCCTAGAGAAGAAGTGCACTGCCTACTAGAGGAGGAGTATCTGGATATCACCCAACAAAAACCTGGAATTAATTCTTGAACGAAGCTGTGTGATGAAATCTGTGAGTTGTGGTGAGGACTATGTCACGCTAGGACAAGTTACAGTATAGTATTAATCATCAACTGTTTGCAGTGCCCAGGCCAGAGAGATATCCTCAGCTGCAGGTTTATTGGGGCCCCCTTTTGTCTCCTGACCCAGCCAGAACCGCAGTGGGACGTGTGTTCGCCTACCTGCCGCACAAGAGCTTGAAGACTATCTCAGTATTACCTCCACACCTAGAGAAAATTGAGGTAGCTAGGTAAAACTTCGCCGATACCAGCGTAATAAACCATTTATAAATATCGGAGTTTGAATTTCCAGTCCATGAACCACGTACCTGTCCTGTCCCCCTACCATCGAATTTGTGCCCCTACATCTGTTAGCGCTGTTTCACACGCAAAAGAGCCAAAAGTAAATGTGGACTTTAAAGGTTACAGTGCATTTTCCTTAAAATTATCACATGTGCATGGAATCCTAGTGACAGGCATTAGCAACACCTTAGTCCCAACACTGTTGAGTTCCATATACTAGGTCATCCACATCACTGAGCAGACACCCTCCATTCCCATTTGTTTCCCAAGCAGAATCGCAAATCCTGTGCAGACTCATCTGAACGTTTTGGGAGGCAGGCACAGGTTCTCGACATAGGGGCTTTTCTGATAAGGCACAGACACCTTGTAACAGTGAACCACACGGATAACATTCTCAAAGATGCATCAGCTGGAGGGGGCAGACACTGAACTGCATCTAAAGAGAATTAAGCTAAGGCGATGATCAGGTTCATGAATTGTGCTTGGATCTGAGAATCCAGTGTTTGTGAGAACCACTGAACAATAGTAGAATAGACATAACGGATAAAGAAAATCTTGCACCTAACACCTTTTGAACGTTTGGACTCAGATCTCTCGCTAGGAAGGGCTGACAGTTATGTTTCTTTGTAGGTCATCATTTTCTTTGTCAACAATGTTTTCATGACATTTTCCTTGCCATTGACATTTTACAGAAGGGAAGGGTACATTCCTGTGTAGAAAGTGTGTATATATATATATATATATATATATATATATATATATATATATATATATATATATATATATATATTCACTGAAAAAAACATAGGTTTCAGGCCTTATATAGTTAGGAATTAGCTTTTAAAAAACCTTTGAAATTCACTCAAAAAACTATAAGTTTTTGTTAGCTGGACATTTCACTCGTACAAAACCATTGAAATTGCTCCTATATAGTTAGTTGTACTAAATATATTTCTGGCACCCGCAATCCACTGCTGATGATGTCACATCAGGGCTGACGCCGGTAGACTACGAGGGGTGACGCCATCTTGGGGGAGGAACAGGGGAGCGGTCCAGTAGTTGGACGCTTCCCGCCCGCCCAGTTTACTTAAGGAGCGCTTTCCTACCTGCACTCAGATTCGATTGTTTCACCCCTGAGGCGGAAGCCGGGGGTTCTCTAAGCTTTCCCTATCGCCCACGGGCATTTACCGAATTGATTGCCAGAAATTGTTTTAAAGCTTATAAATATTTTAAATTGTGCATTTTTACTTGTCTGCATCGCTGCCCCCTCGGCGCGAGAGTCACGTCGCTCCGAGGCCCCTCATAGCCATTCCTTGACCGGTTCAGCCGATTCAGGGCTGACGCCGGTAGGCTACGAGGGGTGACGCCATCTTGGGGGAGGAATAGGGGAGCGGTCCAGTAGTTGGACGCTTCACGCCCTCCTCCACTCTGGATAAAAAGATGGCTTCCTCCCGTCCGCGCAGCGGGCGGGCGCAGCGGGCGCGCCGAAGGCGCGCCTAAGGCAAGCCCGTCTGCGCCCGTCAGCGACAGCTCAGCGCCAAGCGCCAGGACCCCATGTCATTTTGACCCAAATCATCATTCCAGGAGGGTATATAGCCGCAACCAACTTCTGAGCCTTAAGGGAGTGATGGGAGTTGATTGCCGATGCACAATTCCAGGCAACGAGATGCCTGCCATGCGCAAGGTTTGTGTAGCATGTCGCTCTCGCTTACCTGATATTTTGTGGACACCAATTAAGGGCCTAACTAGCCCCCACTATGTGAAAAAGGATAGAGAAGAATATACAATTAATTGCCTTCTTATTAATGCCAGATCCCTGGTTAAACACAGTACTGAATGCGCAGATCTGATCCTAGAGAAAAAGGCTAAAATTGTATTTATTACCAAGACTTGGACGGATGCGGCCTCAGGACCGGACTTGGTTATTGCCACACTACTGCAGCCGTGTTCTGGACAGAATTGGTCAAAGGGGGGGCGGGATTGCTATTATTTATCATGCCTCGATCCAGGGCACATTTCAGATAGTGACCTCTCAGTCGACCGAGGCACTGGGATTTAAGCTTTCTATTTCCAATCACTGCACCTTCCTAGGCTGCCTCTTATACAGACCACCCGGCCCCAAAGCCCAATTTCTCGACGAGGTGGGCACCTATCTGGAAGAAGCCTTCTGTGCTAAGTCCTTTACTGTGCTAGGCGATTTTAATTTTCACTTAGAGGGAAACTTAGACCCTGATACATCAACTTTAGTTGATGTAATGCTTGCGGCAGGATTGATTCAGGTGGTAAGTGGGGCCACACATGTTAAGGGACATACTTTAGACGGTATCTTTACAAATAATCCAGACCTTCACTTCGGCCACTCGGAGCCCTTGGCCTGGTCAGATCATTCAGTAGTCCTTTTTAAAATTCATCCGCCCGAGCTGATTAGAGCGAGAAAGGACAGAAAGCCTGCCAAGCTTTACAGGCCATGGAAGGAATTGGATGGTAAAGCATTGGAGGACTGTCTGTTAGCCTCCACTTTTACGCTACCCACAGATGTAAATGAAGCAGCTGAAAGGTACACAAATTGTATAAATCACGCATGTACCTCTCTAGCCCAGCCTAAACTCTGTCGCCCCACGCGCACAGTACCATCTGCTCCCTGGTTTACCCAGGAGCTACGTGATTACAAGGTGTCTTGTAAAAAACTAGAGCGCCAATGGCGTACAGAGTATTTACAGGCAGACAAAATGAAACTTAAAGCCAGCCAAAAGACATATAAAGAAATGATTAAAAAAGCAAAAAGTGTATATTTTTCTGCAAAAATTGAGGGGGCAAAGAACTCTTCTGGAGAACTCTTTGAGACTGTGACCAATCTAACTATTTCGAAATCAGTCGATATTCCCCCAAGTCTGGAGCTCTGCGAGAATCTCGCCAAATTTTTCTTGGGAAAGGTGGAGCAAATCTTTGCAGCCCTGGAACATCAAGTGGGGTTGACTCTCCTCGAAGGAACACATAAAACCACACAAACGAACCCACAAAATTCGGAACTTTTGGAGTTTAGGCCAGTAAAAGTGGAAGAAATAAAAAAGCTGTTATTAAGAACTAAATCGGGCTCACCTCATGATCCCTGCCCAGCCTCAGTGGCTCAATTGGCAGCCACTCCCATATCTTTCATGCTAACTGAAGTATTTAATGCAATGTTTAAAGGTGGAGAATATCCATTATGCTGGAAACAAGTCTCTATTGCGCCTTTGCTTAAAAAAAACAACTCTAGACATTTCAGATCCCAATAGCTACCAGCCTATAGCTAGACTCCCACTACCGGCCAAACTCATTGAGAGGGTCATGAATGCCCAGCTCAGGTGTTCAGAGGGCACGCCCCCTTTTTACAATGTTCTGCAGCGCAACCCCTGGCACGTTTGCAGAGGAGGAACTAATTCCCCTTGCATACTAGGGGTCCCTGGGGGGCAACTAGTCCACCAGGAGACTCCAGTATAAGCCAGGGAGCTGCATTAGAGAGGTGTAATGAGGCCACACCCTTTTTTACACCTCTGTGCAGCGCAACCCCTGGCGTGTTTGCAGAATAGGAACTAATTCCCCTTGCATATTGGGGGTCCCTGGGGGCAAAGTAGCCCACCAGGAGCCTCCAGTATGCGCCAAGGGGCTGCGTTGCTGGGGCGTGGCTTGGCCACCAACGGTAATGGACGTGTGAGCGCTGTGCTCCGTGCCCGTCTTCCCCATTTATCCTGTTTGCTGCCATTCTGGTGTCCCCGGAGACCTGGAGCTGGCGGAGCGGCAACGATACGGCGAGTCTCGGCAGAGCCTGTGTGGGCGGCGCCGGCCATCTTCCCGCGGGCTACGCGGTCGGCCTCATCCCCGGCCTCGATTGCGGGGACTATCTGAGCTCTGATCGTGGAGCGGTTTTGGGCTCCGGAGGTACCCCCGAGCAGCCGCGATTAACAGGGGAGAGCTGTGAGGCCTGCATCCCCCACTGGTGGTACGTGGAGAGGAGCTGAACCAGCGGAGGGAGCCTCGCACCCCCGGGGGCAATAGCAACGGAACTGCGGGCCGCGGCTGCTGCGGTCCGGACCCGTAGGCGGACCGCCACCGGGTGCTGGAGCCTGGGATCTTCCCCCCGCCCATACCCTGCTCTGCTGGCCACTTGGACGCCCGGTTTGCTGGCGTGAAGCGCTGGTGGACCCCTACCACTGCGAGAGTTCTGGGGGAGACGACGCTGTGAGGGCCCAGCTGAGGAACTGGCGGCGGAGGCTGGAGGAGTTACACTCGCCCCCGGACTGGGACTTATCGGCTCTTGTTCCACAGTGTGGCTCATCAACCGTTGGTGGTGAGGAGGTCTGGAGCCCAACAGAGGTACCTGGGAAACTGTTTGGGCCGGGTGCTGGAGGCAGCTGATTGACGGCCGGGAACATTGCTGGCGCTATTGGCTGGGGCGTGTGTCACCCACTATTGAAACACTCACCCGTGGCTGCATCTGGTGGGCCACGGAACCCACGCTGGGTGTGGCCCTGCAGTGGACCTCTCTGGTTGTGCCTGCCCGGTGGGGCGGTCCTGTTGGTTGGAGCTGGGCAACGACGGCGTGCGCTGTGGGCTTGCGGAGATATTGCCGCCTGCGCGACCCTGGGGGCGCACTTTGATCTCTGCGATTGAGTTCCTATTGGCTGGATTGGTGTATATCCTCGATGGTGCTGTTCCAAGGGCTAGCCCCGCGCCCACTGGTCAAGCGCGAGAGCATGGCTGCCATGGGGAAGGCGCGCCAGAAACCGCCGCCTGATGCAGGGGAAGACTTGGCGGGCAGTCAAGACTCTACCGTACCTACTGATTCGACGACGGGCCTCCCGCAAAGCCAACTGGACCAAATCCTGAAAGCAATCACGGACACGAGGGAAGCCTTACATCACGACATCACTCAAGTATCCACGAGCCTGGGGCTCCTATAGGCGGATCACGGCAAACTAGGGGACCGGGTCAAACAGACGGAGGCACGGTTGGATACGCTGGAGCCTACCCACAAGGCAGTGGAGGCTTCCCTGGGAGATCTGCAGCAGCGGGTACAGTTGCTTGAAAGAAGAGCGGAGGATGCAGAAGGGCGCAATCGCCGTAACAATATACGCGTGGTGGAACTGCCGTAAAAAAAAATAAAAAAAAAATCAAAGGTGCGGACATGGTGGGCTACCTCGAAGCTTGGCTCCGAGATGTGGTGGTCCCGGAGGGCCTGACGCAATTTTACACACTGGAGCGGGCTCACCGTGTGCCGGCCCACCCTCCTGCCGCTGGCCATCCCCCTCGGCCGGTTGTTGCGCGTCTCTTGCATTTCCGAGACCGGGATATTATTTTACAGAGGGCGCGGGCACTAGGGCCATATCAAGTGGATAATGCCAGAGTCTCTATCTATCCGGATTATTCCCTCGAGGTCCAGAGGATGCGCTCTACATTCCTAGCGGTCAAGAAGGCTCTCCATGAGGAGGGTATTCGTTACTCCCTTTTGTTCCCGGCCCGACTCCGGATCGTGGTGGATGATAGGTCCTCCTTCTATGATTTTCCTGCAGACGTTTGGGACTGGCTTGAACTGTACAGAGCGGTAGCAGACACGCGCTCGCCAACTAAGGCGGAACGGAAGGAAGCGCCGAAGCCTCGGCGCAGCAGGAGACACAGACGACAACCGACTACTGCACGGACCCCCTCTGTGTCACAGACTGAGCTGGAGCGCAGAGAGGCCCTCAAGGCGGTCTCTACTATCTCGAGTGCAGTGGGGTCGACATCGGCGTTGGAATCGGGCTCCCGTAAGGGCTCGGAAGATGGGACGTCGGAGGGTTCGGGTGGTGGCGATCCTGCGCTACCTCATGTCACCCCAGGGACTGCAGATGGCCTGCTGGATGAATAACCCCTGTATCTCCATCACTGTGGTATTGTATCTGGGTCTGTGGTTTATGCTATGGGACTCGGGTGGGCTTGTCTCCACCGGACTGTTTGAGAGCTATTGCACTACAGCTCCGGGTGCATTGTGGTTCTTGCTGCGGACAACGGCTCGGATAAAGGACACCAGGGGTGTACTATGTGAAGTGGGGCTGACGTACTAAGGGAACTCACTGTCCATGTAGTAAAGTGCCGAGCCCCCCTCGCTCTCACACTTACTGTGAGACTCTGGTTGTTGCCAGAGACTAGTTTCATGGGGTGTTGTATTTGGATGGGTTTCTGCAGTTTAGTGCCTATTCTGGGGGTGGGCGGGAAGAGGGCTTGTTGGTTTTTTTTTGGGGACTCCGTTATTGTGGTACTGTCAGTGCGCTTGGAGATCTCTGATGATTCGAACTGTATATGTTACTTGAATGGGCACCCTACCTGAATTGAGGTGTGTGACTTGGAATGTACGGGGTCTGAACTCCATGGTGAAACGTCATAAAGTACATGCTTACCTAGTTCGTAGAGGGATACAGATAGCTTTCCTACAGGAAACACATTTAGACCAGACAGAGGGGCGGGCCTTACAGCGCAGGTGGCGAGGTCAACTATTTTACACGACATGCTCGGCCTTTGCGCGGGGGGGTTCTGATTTGGGTGAGTGCTGGGATCCAGTTTCAACCCTTGCTGTCAGTGGTGGATCCTGAAGGGAGGTTTGTGGCGGTACAGGGCAGACTGGACGGGAGGGACTTGACACTCTGTAGTGTATATGCCCCCAATGTAGAGCAATCAGCCTTCTTTTCACGGCTATCTGGGAAGTTAGCAGCAGTCTTAACGAACGCAGTATTGTTGGGAGGTGATTTTAACTCAGTGCTGGATGTGGGGCTAGATAGATCTCACCCTCCATTGGGGCAGTCTGCGGTCCATAGGTTAGCGAAGAGTAGACGAGAATGGCAAGATAGATGGGGCCTGGTTGATGCATGGCGTACACAACACCCAGTTGAGAGGGATTTCTCCTTTTATTCCCCTCCGCACGCTCTGCATGTCCGGCTTGACAGCATTCTTTGCTCTCCTGATGTTCAGTGTCTGATCCGACACAGCGAGTATTTAGCCAGAACGATATCCGACCATAACCCCTGTCTGGCGGTGGTCCAATGGACCAGGCTACGACAAGCTATTCCCACATGGAGACTGAACCCGCTGGCGCTGGAGGATGCGCCTTTTAAGGCGGATGTGGGAACCGGAGTGGAGAACTACTTTGCGGCTAACGAGGGCACGGCGTCGAGCAGGGCCTTAGAGTGGGATGCCTTTAAGGCGGTAATTAGGGGAGTCTGTATTTCGGCCACCGCGGGGGCTCGTAGGACCCTCTTGCGGGAACTCGAGCTGAGTGAGGGTCGACTGCGCGTGGCTGAGCGCGCCAGCCATGAGTATTCTGACGCTCACGGGGCTGTAGCGGCCACTCGTGAGGAGGTTTTATCGCAGATGGAGAAGCTCCGCTGCTTTGATCATAAGGAGTTTCTCGTCAGGGCTCAAGCTGAGCACGATAAGGTGGGCACGCTGCTGGCCTGGCTGGCCAACTCTGAGACTCGTGGCGCTCCGATTGTGGCCTTGGCTTCGGAGGAGGGAAGCCTGGTCTATACTCAGTCGGAAATGAATGGCGAGTTCTGTGCGTACTACGAACGCCTTTATCGGAGCACGATGGTGGATGCGCCTGCAGAGCTCAATGACTTCTTGCTTGCGGCGCGGCTCCCCCGGCTCGATCCGGACCAGGTGGACCGCTTGGGTGGGGAAATCTCGGAAGCCGAGATACGCGTCGCTATTAAGCACATGGCTTGCAACAAGACCCCGGGGGTGGATGGCTTACCGATCGAATTCTATGCAGCTTACGCGGATGTGTTGCTCCCGAGGTGGTGTATTATTTATCGGGAGGCCTGGGAGACTGGGGCTTTGCCTGCAACCGCGCGAAGCTCTAGTGATACCTCTGTTGAAGCGCGGTGGAGATGCCAGCTCTCGCACGGCTTATCGCCCACTCTCCATGCTCACGACTGACTACAAGATCCTGAGTAAAGTGCTTGCGACGTGACTCCTGGCTCATATGCGGACACTGGTACATTCCGACCAGGCAGGTTTCATCCCTCAGCGCCCTACCGCCACCTGTGTGCGCCGACTGCTTCGGGTTCTAGGGGGAGAGGCTGGTGAGCTCCCGGAGGCTGCGGTACTCTCAATTGATATTGAGAAAGCCTTTGACAGTGTGGAGTGGCCATACCTGCTCCGCATCTTGGAGGCGTTTGGGCTGGGTGAACGGTTTGTAAGGTGGACGGCTTTGCTCTACCCGGCGGCCACGGCTCGAGTCAAGATGGGGGCCACGATTTCCGCTGCTTATCAGGTTGGTCGGGGGACGCGGCAGGGATGTTTCTTGTCGCCCCTGTTGTTTGCGCTGGCCATTGAACCGCTAGCGGCTCACGCTCGGTTGGGCCAGGCTTATGAAGGCCTGTTGCTGCGGGGTGACCCTCATTACATCTCCCTCTATACGGACGATTTATTGATGTTTTTAGCGAACACGGGCGATTCGCTCCTTGGCGCTAGGCGCCTACTCCGTAGCTTTGGCTCTCTTTCGGGGCTACAGGTTAATTGGGGGAAGTCTTGCCTTTTCCCGGTGACCCCTCGACTGGAAGGGCCGCAGTTGGAAGGGAACCTGCGGTGGGAAGGTAGTTGCCTCCCCTACCTGGGCACGTATATCTATCATTCCCCACTGGATCTCTTGGAGGGCAACATTAATCGGGCCATTAGAGCCTTGCAGGGGTCCATGGGATTTTGGCGTACGCTGCCGATCGCGGGACGGGTGGCGTTGCTGAAGATGGTAGCACTCCCCCGTCTCTTGTATTTGTTCCGCACTCTGTCGGTATGGGTTCCGGCGGCGATTTTTTGCAGACTCCGCTCTCTTACGTCGGGGTTTATTTGGGGGTTGGGCAGGCGTCGGCGGCCCAGAGGGGACGGGGGGCTAGCGGTTCCGGATTTCGAATGGTACTATATTGCGGCACAGATGCAATGGCTCACCCAGGCGGTAGCTCGGGAGTTCCGTGGGCCGGAGGGGCAACAGGACCGACTGATTCCCAGGCATGTCATCTCCTTTATAATTCTGAACCAGAAGTTGGACCTC
Source organism: Lissotriton helveticus (assembly GCF_964261635.1). Taxonomy (NCBI): domain Eukaryota; kingdom Metazoa; phylum Chordata; class Amphibia; order Caudata; family Salamandridae; genus Lissotriton; species Lissotriton helveticus. Next base: position 332,913,134 of record NC_136065.1, on the reverse strand, counting down.
ACTCGGCTCACACTAGAGGAACGTACCTTTCGTAGCTGCTGGCTTCGTTGCCATAGACGTTTGGCTGACACTCGCCCGTATGCCCCTGAAATCCCACTGGGGATGTGCACGGCCCTCCCTCATGGGGGTGATTGGTCAGCACTGGCATCCTGGGAGGAACTGGGATTGCACATGGTTGGCGACCTCTACAATGATGGCGCATTGCTTCCTTTCCGGGACCTCCCTCCCGCGGGGAGATTATCTGCTGCATGCCGCCCTGGTGGCCAGCATCCAGAAGTATTGGAGGGGAGGGCTCACGGAGCCACCGACATCGGCAAGCTGCCAATATGTGGTCATGGCGGCTGGTACGTTCAAAGCCATTACCTGTTTCTATGGCAGACTGTCGACCGCTACTCTCCAGCCTATGGACGGACTGCGAATTAAATGGGAACAAGACATTGGCCGACCAATACCGGAAGCGACCTGGCCGCAGCAGGTCCGCCGTGCATGGAAGGGCACTAGGAATGCCAGGTTCCAGATGATTCAGTTTTTCACCCTTCACCGCGCGTACCCGACACCTCTTAAGATTTCACAGTACTTTGAGGGTGCACCGTCGCTATGTCCACGTTGCGGAAGGGCCGAGGCTGATTTTGCCCATATGTTCTGGTCCTGTGTGAGGTTGGCTGAATACTGGGGAGGAGTGCTGGCTTGCCTGAATGCTGTCACGGATCGGCAGATAACGTTGGATGTGGGTACTTGCTTACTATTATGGTTCCCTCACACTCCTCGTACCAAGGTCACTAGCAAATTTTTTGATTTGGGATTGATTTTGGCTAAACGGGAGATTACCATGCACAGGAAATCCAGCCAGGGCCCCAGCTATCTCAGGTGGAAGGCAACTCTTCAGCGATGGGCGAGGGCTGAATCCACACTGCGCATGCGGCAGGCTAAGCGGCTAGACAATGACAAGGCCTTGGATACGGCCAGGGCATGGGAAGCCCTGTTAACAGCGCTTCAAAGGTCTGAAGATAGTTCCAGCGAAGAAGAGGAGGAGAGTGTAGTGTAGGGTCGATAAGAGGGAGGGAGACTCGTTACCAAGATGCACGTTGTGGACGCTTCTACTGTGGGTTTGTAGGTTGCAGGTGGGCCCGCCAGGAGTAAAAACATTACTAAGCAACAAGAAACAAGCAGGACGAGATCTTAATGATATAAATGTTTGTTAATCGCACTAGAGCGCACTGACAGGGGTGGGAGGGGGGAGGGAGGGTGGTTTGGTAGGGAGTTTGCTGGATAAAAGGCACTTCAAGAAGGAATTACATCCTGTTTCACTTATAATTGAGATATGTTCTCTCCACTGTTACCTGAATATATGTCCTTCTGCCAATAAAAATTGTTTTATAAAAAAAAAAGGGGCTGCGTTGCTTTGCCCTGGGGGCGGCGGTCCCCGGGGCAGTGGGGGGGGGGGGGATTGTGGATCCCCCACACTTCCTTATCACTATGCCGCCGTGATTTGGTCCCCCGGGGGGGGGTAATCTTTAAAAAAACAGACCAGGTTTTTTTTAGTTTTTTGTTTTTTTTAAATGTGGGCCTTTTTTGTCCTTGTGGGACCGCCTGGGCAGGCCTAGGGGGTCAGGGTGTATCTACCCTGCCCCCTTTTTGTCTTCTTCACGTTTGTTTTTCTGCTTTCTTGTGCCTCGGTCTATCTACACGCACACATATACACATATATATATGCATTTATATATATATGTATGTATGTATGTATGTGTGTATATATATATATATATATATATATATATATATATATATATACACACACATATATAAACATATATAATCTGCATATCTATATAAATACAAATATAAATGCATGCATACATATACATATGTGCATACATATGCATGTTATGTACATGACAGTTTGAAAAACACTTAAAAGCAAAGCTAAAAAGCCACCTCATTACAAACAGAATGGCTTTAACTTAAACGAGGGTAAGATCTATTGCATTTTCAATGCTTGTTTACTTTGGTTCCATCAAGAAGGCATTCAGATGTGTCACACATTTGCCATTAATTCTGAATGTTCGCACTCTAGTTGCTCATTATATCACTGTAGTAAAGCTACTGCTCACCAGGGAAGTCTGCTGCTGGTATTCAAAGTGCATGTTTCAGTCTGCATGTCAGAATTTTTTTAATGAAATAAAAGAGGATTTGAGAAGTCACTCAAAATGTGCCCTAATTTTTCTTTCTGCAGCACTAATCATACTTTCTATGGCAAAATATACCCCCTCATTTTGTTCCTTTTTAAATTAAATGTTTTAAGAGTTACCACTTCATTCCAATCAAGATGGCTTCTGGTGTGCCATACTTGTGTCATAAGTAAGACTGTTAGCGCTCTAGTTGTTCTTTAGAACACTCTGGGACATTCTGTCATTGGGCTATACTTGGGCTACATCTGGGTGCTATTTGGGCTACATTTGGGCTCTTTTGTCTCTGGTGGCCATCTTGGGAGACTGCATGTCAGAATTTTTAATGAAATGGAAGAGGATTTGAGAAGTCACTCAAAATGTACCCTTATTTTTCTTTCTGAAGCACTAATCATACTTTCTATGGTAAAATGAACCCCCTCATTTTGTTCCTTTTTAAATTAGATGTTTTCAGACTTACCACTTCATTCCAATCAAGATGGCTTCTGCTGTGCCATACTTTTGTAGTAAGTAAGACTGTTAGCGCTCTAGTTGTTCTTTAGAACACTCTGGGAAGCTGCAGTAGAACACAAAGGAATCAACTGACAGTCGCTGCCCTTGTTGGATGTACATGTTTTACTGAGAATGTCAGACTTCATTCTCACATGACTGAGAAAGATAATGTGAATTTACAGAATTAAATATGCTCTCAGTTTAGCTTATAGATCCCCTTCCAAACCACTGTGGGAAAAGCATGAGATAATAGTTTTCTTTCAAACATGATTCATGATATCCCAGCAGAAGGCTTTTTCACATGGTAAAATCACCTTAGAACACACCACAATTCCTAAAATGAGTATGGTACCATCAACAAATTATTTATAATGTAACTAAAGTCCTAAAACCTTCTATTAACTGCAATGCTTTTTAATGAGGTGCTATCATGTATATTGGTCCCAAGATGGCTGCCAACACTTCTTGGATGAAGAATTTGTGTTTTGAAAACAATTATTTTTGCCTTGGGGGTCCTTGTGGGACCCCCTGAGCATGCCTAGGGGGTCAGGTGCTACTACACTGCCCCCTTTTTGAGTTCTACACGTTTGTTTTTCTGCTTTCCTGTGCCTCAGTCTACCGAGGCACAAGATGGCTGCCAATACTTTCTGGTTTGGAGTGTTGACAGACATTGGCAGCCGATCAGAATGCAGCTCGTGCTCGAAAGGTAAGCTTACAGTAAGCTTACACGTAAGCTGCTATAGATATATTTTTTCTCTTTTGATTTTCTCAGGAACTACTGGAGGGATTTTCACCAAATATAGCAAAGGCACATCTGCGTACCAGTCCCTACAATTTTGCAAAGTTTGACGTAATTCCGTTCAGCGGTTCGGGCTGTAGACTTGTCAGAACGTCCTATGGACATTAACATCGGGAAAACACATTTTGGGACCTCCCTTTTTTCTCAGCCCCCACTTCACGAATTCCCCCGAAACTTTCAGGGAAGGGGCGCAGCGGAGCAGGCCAAAATTTTGGAAAATACGCGCAAATTCCTCAACCGGCGCCAAAGTTATTCCCAATAGAATGTTGCGGATTTCCTATGGTAGCCAATCCTAACTATATATACACCTACTGGCTATCGCCAGTAGGTAACTAATTAATATATATATATATATATTACAAACTAAAGCAATTACCAAACATTCAATTATTAAGGTGAGTTCAGTGTCTAGTCCAATACACCACCTTGTGTAAGCCTAGATTATCTCTACCTCGCAATTCAGCACGTCAAGTACTAAAGAAAAACACCATAGCAGAGTTGCGCAAAATCAACACCACTAAAAAAACAGGAGCTAAGGAACCTTGGACTGGCTCAAAGTAGGTCTGTCAAAATACACCAGAGAGAAGCTAAAAAAATAAACGTTACTAAGACGGGTGTAGGTCACCTTGCACATTCCAAGAACTGTCCTCTTCCAAAAAGAAAATGCAGTAACTTCCTTTGGGCAATGTTAAACCCAAAGTTAATAAATGAAATGTACAACAAATATTAATGGGAAAGTGACACACTTTGAATAATAAGCCTTTCAGCACCCATTTCAGAGTGCCACTGGGTACTTGGCCCAGCCTTGGGGTATTGCCTTTTACTCCTAATGTACTGGTGCCCGACCTACTATGGATCCTGAGCAACTGGGCCAAGTACCCCTTCTACAGCTTACTCGGAGGTAGATGTGAAAGCGCAGTCTAAGGCTCCCTTGGGGCAATAAATCAATGTCCAGCGAAATGCTTACTGTTATACCAAAAGGAAGCTTTTTATTTCTAACTCTACTAGTTCAAAAGATGATTACAGCATTCACAAACAATAACACATCCCCTCTGAATTTGGGGCGCTAGTGTCTCAACGACAAACCCCTGTCCCACCCGTTCCTCGCAATGTGATATGCCCCATTCACTGGTGGTCCCATACAGGGAATGCTCACTAGTTGGCCTGATCTCAGGAGCCCACTCTGACTCTTCGAATACAGTTAAAAGTGTTCAGTGCCGCAGAGTTTCCAGCAACAAGTCCGCCAGGTCCAGGTAGGCCTGCAACGAGTCTTACCCACTCTGGCAGGGAAGAAGCATGCATCGTCTTGGAGGGTGTCCCATCTGTGGGTACTCTCAACAACAACGGTCCTGATCAAGTGAGTCAGCTTCATGCAAACTTTGCTGCAGGACACAGCAACCGCAAGCTCTCTCCTTAGCCTACACGGACTGCTCCAGCAGTGATCAGAGGCATTTCTGTGCTCCTCCTGCAGGGTAAGTATCCACGTTCCCAAAAGGAGGGGGGCGGGGGAGGGAAATCCAAAGCTCCTTATCTCAATCCCGCTCGGGGGAGTTTATGCGCTCATGGTGCCCTCACAGGGTCCATGGCGTTGCACCAGTTGCAGCTCTTGCTGCTCCTGGTGACCTATGGGTCACCGCTGCTCACAGTTCTCAGGCTACGTATCGATCCATGCAGCACAATTATTCCTGACATATGGGGTTGCCGCACTACTACCACACAAGGCTTCTGCCCATACCTCACAGCAGTCTTTACTACTGTGGCCCTTCCTAACATATGGGGTCACCCCCTATGGTGTCGAACAGGCTTCAACCCTAATCCCTAGGCAGTCTTTTCCACAGCACCCCTCCTGACTCAGGGGGTCACCACAAAGATGCCGCACAGGCTTCTGCTCTTACCATACAGCAATCTTTATGGCTGCCCTCTCCTGGCATATGCAGTTGCAGACTCAGTCCTGCACTCAGGCAATGACTCAATAGGTGCAGCAGCCATCTCCTCACACTAGGAGTCCACCAAACAGGGCTTCCCACTGGGCAACGCTCTCCTCTTCCTCACAGGGCACACTGTTCTGGCAAGCAGTCAAGCACTGGTGCTCCAGAGCAGGTGGTCTTGGGTTGCTTGGGAGCAGGTAAACTAGCAATCTGTTGCCCCCAGTCCTGGTCACAAGCAGAAGTCTTACAGAGCCTTCCCTCCTTACACAGCCCAGTTGGCTGCTTGGCAGATGACAAATGTTGGGGACTTGAGCTCCCGTTCTTAAAGTCCATTTCCAGATACCAAAGCTGATTTAGGGTCAAGGCCTTGACGTTTTAAGATCGAGTTCTGTTTCTTTTGAAGTACATACTTCTCCTCTCCTTCTTGAAAAGCCTGTCTGTCACAGCTGGTGAGACTCCAAAACTGATAGTGCCACAACACATGCCATGGGAGTGACTAGATTTCACACCTGGATGTCAGCCACAGTAATATGTGCATCAAAAGTTTAATCTTGGGCTCTCAGTCATGCTCTTTTTGATTCCCTTATCAGGCCCAACTCCTTTCTGAGATGTTTCCAGGCCCCTTCCTTCGGATCTATCACTGAATCAAAGAGCATCCTTTGGAGAAGGGAGAGTGAGGCTCCCTCTATACACTTCAGTGTGTCCCACATAGCTCACAAATGCTTTAACCGCATGCGCGCTAGCGGGTTTTCTCGCTGCGCGCTGAAATTTGAAAAAAACGCGGTTTGTGACAAAGCCAGCTCGTCATGCACGTAGCGCAGGTAACGCCCATGACGAGCTGGCTTTGTCATTAGCGCGGAAGGGGTTAATGCACAAATCTGTCTCGGGGGGATTCCCATACATCCTCATGTCTTCACCAGGAAGACCTGGGCCTCCCAAAATGGAACACAGGTTACTCCATGTAATGCACCATTACAGGCACACTTGCCTTCAGTGTATGTACACAGCGCCAGCACACACATTGTACAGCACTGTTACCACCATGTATTGTGCTAAAAACATACACTCATCACATAGGTTCATTCTGTACACACTGCTCAATAATGTATTTTTTCTGTATTGTGCCACTTGCGGACACACATACACCCAGTGCACATACTCACTACGTGCACAATACAATACCCCTCATGCGCTGTACTCCTCGAAGATGCACATACACCAAGTACATGCACGCAATGCATAGCACTACATCTTTCATGACATGAGCTCATAGCAATTACATATACACCCATTATTTACACTCACCATGCACAGCACTGCTCTAGCCGTGTACTGTACACTTCCATATACATCCAGTGCAGAGTCACCACTCCTGCACTGCATAGCACTTCACAACTAACTAATGTAGGCCAAAGGGAGATTTAAGCACTCAGCGGAGAAACCTTAAAAAGTGAGTGAGTCTGTAGGACTCACTCCAGTGACACAGGTTTAAAAAAGACCAGTTCACTCCTACTGATCACTACACAGTATGCTGCCACCACTGTGTCTGTGTTGCTTAACTCCTAGTGAAGGCAGTAACCTTCCACAACTATGAGGGTAGCACTATGGGTGCTCCTCCAAGTCCCCCAAGAACTCAATCCATGAGACAGGCCTGTCATGGTTCACACACATATGATCTGAATTTACCTATGATGACAGAAATCAGCATTCGGGAACCAGAAAACAGTACAGTTGGACACTCAGGGCAGGGGTACACATCCATTACCACTCTGAGGTATTTTTCATCCTAACAAAATCCCAGATATGTACAATAGGAACCAAGTACAAGTGTTAAAAACTGAATGAGTTAAATCTTCAAATGTTTCCGACATAGCAGTGAGAGAGGCACAGATTGAGGAATCTACACAACAGTTTAAAAGGATGTGCTTGAGAGAACTTTCCTAATTAACTGTGGATCATCTGGAATGCTCTGGCCTCAGACCGAGGACAATATGGCGGGCACCTATCCAAATACAGTTGATGTCCACATTTGATGGGTAAAAGAACTTGTACATAAAACAAGGGTCAAAGATTTACAAAACTTCCTGTGCACAAGATGAGGCACATGTCCTTGTTGCTAAAGAACACAGGCACTGTGGAAATAACCAAGCTTGTTGAAGACAAACATAACTACTGCAAGGTATCAATGTTTCTTTTGCCGATCAGAAAGCCTGGTGGAAAGGTAAGAATCTGTGTTGATCTAAGAATTTGTAGGATATATGGACTGACTAACATACCTTTTAAATATAAATAAGAACTCATCAACAATTAACCCCTCCGCTGCGCCGAACATTCCGCGTTGGTGCGGAACGTTCTATTGCGCAGGCAGGGCCGGAACGTTCAGCGGACGTGCGCAGCACTACCGAGGTAGTGCACACGACTTCCACTGAACGAGCGCCGCACTGAAGGGGCTAAGAATTGACAGCTTTCCGCAACTGACATTTTCTTTGTAACATCAGTTGCAATGCTCCCCCAGTTACAAACTATTACTGCACTGGAAGAAGTGTTTGAGTACAGACAGATGGCTTGTAGCAGTGGAATTATTTTTGCAACTGATCCGAGGCAGATTCAAGAAAATGTCAGAGAACCTATATTTTTAAAGGGGGTATATGTAAAGGAAAGGCAGGAACACACAGCATGCCCGATGGGGGATTAGCACAACAACAAGCGAGAGAACTCACTATAGAGCTCAACAAGCATGGATAGGTGATAGGGTGGTAACATCGCTAGTTTCTTAGTGAACGTGTGAGAATCAACATCTAAGGTTTACAGGTGTCTCCAACCAGTCGATCGTGAGCTACCAGTAGCTCCCAGACACCTTCAAAATAGCTTTCAGTCTTGAGTTCATTTTTAAATAAGCACAGGGTCACAGGTTTATTTTAACATTAAGGTTACTTCACATTATTGTCATAGGCTGCAGATAGCAGAGCCTGATAATGGGAAGTGCTGGAGTCGGATTTATGACACAGGCTGGGTCACAGAGGTGAAGAACTGAAGCACTGAGGTATTTAACCCTTAAATAAAAGCCCTTGTCATGTCAATATTGAAGCGTGAGAACAAAATTATGTTTCTGAATGCTTTGAAATGGGAGAAAATTAAAATGAAAAGTTACCTTAATGATTAACTTTTCATTTTAATTTTCTTCCATTTCAACGTGTCGCATTTACAAGTAGCAGTTCTTTTGCACTCAGTGGCCAGTACACACTGTGCCAATTTTATAACTGAAAAAATAGTTTTGTTTTTCAAATGGGAGAAATTTTAAGTGAAGATGGCTTTTTCTACAAATCTTCAAGTAATAATGTCTTTCTCCAATTTCAAATAAGCCAAATATGTCTTAATCTTTTATCAAAACAATGTTATCTTCGTGCGCGCCTATTGCAGTAAAATTTTGACAAAAATTCCTTTTTGGCGCATTCCTTGTAACTCTGTGTCCTACAGAGCCTTTGAATCAATGTGGATGTGTGTGGTTAGCAGACCACAAAGGATGCGCTCCTTTAACTTGAAACAAGTGCGTTTCTTCACTCACATCTTTTAATGTTTCATTATGATTATTTTCCTTATAACCGTAGAAATGAATTCATGAGTTCATGGAACTGAAGTTTGACGATTAAATGTATTCTTTAATCAGATGAACATCTTTGCAGGAACATTAATTTCAATCATGAATATATTTTCAATTATGCCCAATGCATTTCGGGTTTTAGGGAAACCCTTCGTCAGGGGCCTGTCGAGAAAATAAAGGGTAACATTCAGGACCTTAACATTCAGCAGCTGTCCAATCCATATATATATATATATATATACTCAATGAACAGTGTAATAATACAGTTACAGTCTGGTACAGAAATAAATAATCGAATGCGTAATGAATGAAAAATACATGATTCCTAACAAATGACAGCAGAGGGTTTGGGCTAGGGTACACTCAGTCAATACATGGAGAGCGAAAATTAATAAAGAAACCAAAGAATTAATAGTGGCGTTCGTAATATGAGGACGTAAGTGGTTCCGAGAAAGGGTGGGGGGGGTTCTAGTAAGCATAGTTACAGATTTGAGCGAAAATGCGAGGGGGTGGTTATATCGAACGGAGATCAAACTTACTGCATACAACACGGTCTCGAACGGCAGTTCCGGGTTCCGGGTCGAGGGAGTGTGTCAGTAGCCTATCAGAGGACTACTTGTACCAAGGATGCAGTCACGTGGTATATAACCGGTGTGACGTGTGTTCGGGAAACAATGCGACTGGTGAAAAAACAATGAAAGGACTGCAAACCTTATGGGTGATTGAAACTCATAATATGGATGGGATTACGGGATAGTTACTGCGAAGTGAAGCAATAACTAATATTGAATACCGGGCGGTAACCATGGGAACTACTAAGGATCGATGTGATTGGTGGAAAGTTCCGATCACGTGTGTCTGACGGCTAGAATATGACAGAATATTGGAGAGGTTAAAAAATAGCGATATGGATCATGGGGGTATGAGGTAAACAAAAACAAGTGAAGAAATAATCAGAAACGGAGTGGTTCTTAAATAATAAGCAGTAATCAGTGTAATACAATTCAGACTGTCAACAATAATAATGACGGAAATGACTCGTCATGATCTCTCAATTCAAGTAGCTATGATGGGTACAAATATACATAGATTCAATTGGTAGTAATAAAATGAATCGAAGTCAAACAATTGCAAAATTAAATTAAAATGAATCAGAGTCAAACAATTGCAAAATTAAGTTGAAAGACAAAAATTACTCTGGTCAAGGATGCTGAGGGGGGAAGGAGCTGCCACCGTCCCTATCGGCTGAAGGGATTGTAATTTTTTAATCCAATGAAATTCTGCCTGTAAGTTTGACTGGATCCATGTCGCAGCGTAGTGGGAGTATCTCAAGTATAGTAAATCTTAATTGGGAGATCTGGTGATTGGCTTCTTGCCAATGCATGGCTATGGTGGATTTATTGTTCATAGTGTGTATGTTGCTCGTGTTCTGTTATTCTTACTTTGATTTTTCTTTCAGTTTGGCCAACGTAAGTCTTACTGCACGGACATTTGATGGCGTAAATGACATTTTTTGAGTCACATGTTCCTGTGTAATGTAGATCAATCTTGTGACCTGTGAGTCACATGTTCCTGTGTAATGTAGATCAATCTTGTGACCTTTTGTAGGATGCATGAAAGTTTTACCTTGAATGACATTGTTGCAATGAATGCAATTGTGACATTTCGCTATGCCTTTATGTGAAATTTTGGTTTCTGCTGGAGCAGAGAGAATTTCTTTTAAATTTTTCGACCTTTTGAAGGCAAAGGTGACATGTTCACTGTATAGGTTCTGTAGATCCGGTTCTGTTTTGATCATGGCCCAATGGCGATTAATGATTTTTTTGATCTTGAGTGATTCATTTGAAAATTTGAGTACACACACAGTTTTTGTCGCTTTGACTTGTCCGGACGTTGTCAACAGTTTTTCTCTAGGCAGTTTAGCTACTCTTTTTAAAGATTCTTCTAGGATCTCATAGGGATATCCTCTTGCTGCATATTGATCATATTGCTCCTTTAGTGAGTTTTCTAGCATGTTTTCTTCTGATGTAATCCTTTTGAGCCGAATGAATTGTGAAGTTGGTAAGTGCTTTTTGAGAGAATCAGGATGGAAGCTCTGGAATAGTAAACTAGAATTCCGATCTGTAGCTTTTTTGTGAACTTTCGTTTGGATTTGTTTGTTGACTATGGTAATTTGTACATCCAAATAAGATATGGTGTCTTCATGGATGGTGTAGGGGAATTTGATTCGAGGATTCACTTGATTTAACATTGTTATGTTGTTGATGAGCTGAACTTTTTTGCCTTTCCATATCAGAAATATATCGTCAATATATCTTTTGAAAGTAACCAGACTGGAGGTCCAGTCTACGTTGTTTAAGATGTGGTCAAATTCAAATTTAGACATAAACAAATTAGCATACGAGGGGGCCCCCCCCCCCGAAGCCCATGGAGGTACCATTGCATTGATTGTAAAAATTGCATTTCCATTCGAAGTAACTGTGGAAAAGTGAAAAGTGCATCAGTTCAATTAAAAAGATCTTGTTTGCATCACAATCGTCATCTCTTAACAGATTCCATTCTAGGGCATCTAGGCCTTCATTGTGTGGAATTGACGTGTAGAGTGATACTACGTCCACTGTGCAGAGCCAGTATTCTGTATCATGATCTAATTGAATGCGACATGGATCCAGTCAAACAGCGCTAACAGGCAGAATTTCATTGGATTAAAAAATTACAATCCCTTCAGCCGATAGGGATGAACGACAGAATTGAACTGGCATGTTTTCTATAAAGATCGTTACACAGCTAAGGGACGGTGGCAGCTCCTTCCCCCCTCAGTATCCTTGACCAGAGTAAATTTTGTCTTTCAACTTAATTTTGCAATTGTTTGACTCGGATTCATTTTAATTTAATTTTGCAATTGTTTGACTTCGATTCATTTTATTACTACCAATTGAATCTATGTATATTTGTACCCATCATAGCTACTTGAATTGAGAGATCATGACGAGTCATTTCGCTATTTTTTAACCTCTCCAATATTCTGTCATATTCTAGCCGTCAGACACGTGATCGGAACTTTCCACCAATCACAACGTTCCTTAGTAGTTCCCATGGTTACCGCCCGGTATTCAATATTAGTTATTGCTTCACTTCGCAGTAACTATCCCGTAATCCCATCCATATTATGAGTTTCAATCACCCATAAGGTTTGCAGTCCTTTCATTGTTTTTTCACCAGTTGCATTGTTTCCCGAACACACGTCACACCGGTTATATACCACGTGACTGCATCCTTGGTACAAGTAGTCCTCTGATAGGCTACTGACACACTCCCTCGACCCGGAACTGCCATTCGAGACCGCGTTATTTGCAGTAAGTTTGATCTCCGTTAGATATAACCACCCCCTCGCATTTTCGCTCAAATCTGTAACTATGCTTACTAGAACCCCCCCCCCCTTTCTCTGAACCACTTACGTCCTCATATCACAAACGCCACTATTAATTCTTTGGTTTCTTTATTAATTTTCGCTCTCCATGTATTGACTGAGTGTACCCTAGCCCAAACCCTCTGCTGTCATTTGTTAGGAATCATGTATTTTTCATTCATTACGCATTCGATTATTTATTTCTGTACCAGACTGTAACTGTTTTATTACACTGTTCATTGAGTATATATATATGGATTGGACAGCTGCTGAATGTTAAGGTCCTGAATGTTTCCCTTTATTTTCTCGACAGGCCCCTGACGAAGGGTTTTCCTAAAACCCGAAATGCATTGGGCATAATTGAAAATATATTCATGATTGAAATGAATGTTCCTGCAACGTAAATGAATTACTAACTAAGATGTTCATCTGATTAAAGAATACATTTAATCGTCAAACTTCAGTTCCATGAACTCATGATTTCCTTTTATCAAACATGTTTATTCACTTAAAATTCCTCCCAGTGCACCAAATTTATTTTTCCTGTTATGAATATGGTACCACAACTACAGCCACTGGGAGCAAAATGATTGGTGTTTGTAAAAGAGAAACTTGGAAATTGGAAAATATTCAAAATTATGAGTTTTATTGAATCCATATAAACAAAGTTAACGATTCAGTTTAATTTTCTCGATACAGTGCAATGTTTATAAGTGAAAAATACAGCCATTATTTTAAGTTGGAGGAATTTAAAGTGCAGAAAAAGGTCCCATATTCTGAAAATTTTTGCAGAACATTTGTATGTACTTTAAATTTCTCCCATGTGTGCTACACATGTACGCCAATATATTCATGGCGAAGTTTGAACAAGAATCTATTTTCTCTTTGGAGGAATGGAATGAACATTTGGTCTTTTATTGTAGATACATTGAAGATATTTGTTTTGATTTGGCGGAACACGTAAAATACTCATCAAGAATATAACAGAACTGGGGGCGTGGCCGAAGACATGGCCGAGTGAGACGTGCTCCGGAGTAGCTCCTGGCGAGCTGGCCTAAATCCAACGTTATAATCTGTCGTGAAGCCCCGTTTTTTCGTGGAAAAAAGGAGAAGAAGGCCCGGCTTGCAGTCCGGTCGAAGATCGAAACGTAAATCCCCGGCATCAGCTTGAACACGGTGCTGACGGAGAGCCGGGTCCGGCCGCGAGACCCATGATGGCAGAGCGGCCCTGAGCTTGAGAGGTGGGCCTGAGGAGGAGGAGAGGCTTGTCTGAGCCCCCGAGGCGTTGGCGCACCCCCTGCCGATCGGAGGAAAGGATCGGAAAGGGGCCAAAATAGAGTCGGACTCTCCGTCTGGGCTCGCCCTACCGTCGGCTGTGGTGACGGCGTGGAGAGTGCCCAGACCCGGAGCAGTCCGACGTGTAGGCGGAGGGAGATCGCGGTGCGGCGGGACCGGTCTGCCCCGCCGCGGCTGCGGATCATTGGCTGCTGCTTTGCCCGGCGAGGCTGGGAACTACCTGCAGAAGGGCTCCGGTTCGGACGACGGAGTGGGGAGACGACGACCCGGTGAGAGAGCTGGGCCGCGGTGAGGAGGAGCGGGGGGTGCCCGGGCGCCCCCCCCGGTTCGCGCAGGAGAGGACGACGCGACGGGGATAGCCCTGGGAGTGGCGGTGCCCCCCTGCGCAAGGTTAAGTGGTGTGCCCCGCTGGAGAGAGCCCGCCCCGCATGGATTGAGTGTGAGCGGAGCAGAGGTAGGCCTGGAGGCAGGAGGATGCGGGCTGGGATGAGTCAGTAATGAAGAGATGAGGTCGGCGCCTGGAGCCCTGGAACCAGAGGGGAGGTAGATCAAGCTGGACCCCACTAGTGGACAATAGGGGAGGCAAGTGACTGAAGACGCCCTTGAAGGCTAAAGAGGTTAGCCCTGCAGGTGGTGCTGCCTTCCTGGAGGGACTTGGGGGGGGCCCTAGGAGTTCGCAAGACCTACTACCGGGGCACCATCTGGGACAGGCCCCCCACAATTGGGCCTTGGGTCCCTTTGTTTTTACGCTGACAGCCGAGAAATACCCTGACTTACGCTGGGAGGCGGCGGAAGTCGCGCTAGGAAGGCCTGCGAGAGTGCTGGACGCCCTCTGGGGGCTAGAGTCAGCATCAAGAAGGCACAGAGGCAAGGGGGATGGCCCTCTAGACTACCCCCCCGGGCTGCTAAACCCCCCCAGGCACTACAGAGTCAAGGGAGGATAGCGGCGCCGGCATCAAGGACACGCTGTGCCATAACTTTGACCGCTGAGGGCCGCCGGCACCCGGGGAGGTCCAGTAACTGTCGCTAGGGGGCGGTGTCAGTGACTATGGGGGGACTGCAGTACGTCATCATGATCGTTACAGATCTCCACATCGACAACACGCCAGCTCGCTAATACATACAATAGGTCGCAAGATGTCGGATAGGCAGAGGGAATCACATCGGAACTTAAGAGGAATTCTCAGTACTGACATGGAATGTGAATGGACTGGGGAGCAAACTCAAACAAGGCCTGGTAAATGCTTATGTAAAAAGGGTGGGCTCGGACATTATCCTGCTGCAAGAAACTCACCTCCTGGGCACTAAGTGTGGCTTCCTAGCGAGCGGACACTATAAAGTCCTCGCACATGCGGGTTTCACAGAAAGGCTCGAGAGGGGTGGCCATACTGATAAGGAAGAGTCAACCATTCCGGGTGGCGCAGATTTGGACAGACACGCAGGGAACATATGTAGGGGTGCGAGGCACATGGAGGAGGAAGGAATACACAGTAATATTAACATACGCCCCTCCAAAATTGCAGGCAATCACACTACGTGGGGTCACGGATATCCTTCCTAGCACATCCGATACCATACAGGTACTGGGGGGAGACTTAATGACGTGATGTTCCCACCCCTAGATAGAACAGGAGAAAGATCGAAAGATCAGGCCAAGACCCCCCTTTGTAATATGATTGGTGCGCTAGGGCTGACGGATATATGGCGATGGCTACACCCGGAAGACAGGACATACTCCTTCTTCTCTGGGGCGCATAAGGTCTATTCCAGACTAGACTATATCTTTATGGCTCGACATATGGTGTCAAGAGAAGACATAGCAAACTATAAAGCCAGGGGGATATCGGACCACTCGCCGCTCCTAGTGACAGTGGGGCGAACGACACAACAGAGACAGGGACAGTGGAGTTTAGCGGCCTGGGACCTGCAAGACCAGACTGTACTGAAGGGGCTGAGGGCGGATGTCAAGGTGTACATAGCTGAGAATTTGGGCTCAGTCTCGTCGAAGATAGTCTTCTGGGAGGCCTTTAAGGCGGTCATGAGAGCTAGAGCCCAGAATAGACTGGCAGAGAGGAATCGGGACACCCAGAGAGAGCTGGGGAGGATGGAGACCCAGATACTGGCACTGGAAAGGGATTATCAGGATAACAGAGACTTGACAACGTTTCGGAAACTGACTGATGTGTAAAGACATTACAGAGACTTGGTGACGAGAGAGGCCAAAACACAGGCAATGGCAACGTTACATTGCCTGTACGATGTGGGGGACAAGTCAGGCAAATTGCTAGCCTGGCTAAGTAGGAAAGAGAGGGACGCACGATGGATTGATCAAGTTAGAGACGACCGTGGAAACCTCGCAGTGACAGATGGCCAGATTGTGGAGGCTTTTGCTACGCATTACCGGCAATTCTATGCAGGAAGAGAGCTGGGAACGCAAGAGGAGGCTATATCCTATATGGAGCACATAGAGCTCCCGGGACTGGCAGACGCAGACATACATGATTTAGAAACCCCGCTTACACTCGACGAAATTAAGAAGGCCATAGCTAAGTTACGTGCGGGGAAAGTCCCAGGCCCGAATGGGTTCCCGGCAGAGTTCTTCAAAAAAGCTAAAGACCTCCTGGCTCACCACCTACTTGGGCTGTTTGAGGACGCGGCCCAAACAGGAAAACTCCCTCCAGACCTGCGCATGGCCACGATTATCCCAATAGTCAAAGAGGGCAAGCCGCCGGAGGATTGCTCCTCTTATCGGCCCATATCTCTATTAAACATCGAAGTCAAACTATTGGCAACAGTACTAGCACTTAGACTGCGAAGGGTGATCCCGGACTTGGTCCATCTAGACCAGACGGGATTCCTGCCGGGTAGGGCCACCAGATTTAATCTACGAAGGACTCATAACTGGCTGCAGGAGGTGGGTACACGGCGGGACCCCCACTGGTTCCTTTCGCTTGACGCAGAAAAAGCGTTTAACGCTGTGCACTGGCCATTCCTGGAAGGTGTTCTGGTACGCTTCGGTTTTGGCCCGCAATTCAGGCAGTGGGTACGACTTTTATACACTGACCCAAGGGCGAGGGTCAAAGTAAATGGGGTCCTGTCACAGGATTTCCCAGTACAGCGGGGAACAAGACAGGGGTGCCCGTTGTCCCCATTGCTTTTCACGCTGACAATAGAAGTGCTGGCAGCGGTGGTTCGACAACACCCGGAGATCAGAGGTTTCAAGGTAGGCCCCCGAGAGGTGGCAGAGGAAAAGATATCATTATACGCGGACGATGTCCTACTATAATATTACACATCTGGAGACAACGATACCGGTGCTCTTCTCAGAGCTAGAACGCAATGGAGCGCACTCGGGATATAAGATTAATTGGCATAAATCGGTCATATATGACCCTAGTGGCAGGGAACAGTGGACGAACCTCCCGGGCAGGCTACAGACGACAGTGGAGGGGTTCGTATACCTTGGAGTGTTTGTCACAATGGACAGGAAACGCTCGTGCGATAGAAATGTCAGGCGGGTAGCGCGCAACTTTGTAGAAGACGCGACCAGATGGAGGCTACTGCCCCTGACGTTTCTGGGTTGCGCGGCCATGTTCATAATGGTGACGCTACCTAAACTCCTATATGCGTTCCAAAACGAATACTACCCTCTCCCAAGACGGGTGTTCCTAGATATAAATTCAGAAGTCAGCTCCTTTTGTGGCTAGGTAAACAGCCTAGAGTAGCATTGTCGGCCCTGCAGAGACACCAATATAGAGGAGGGATTTCTCTCCCCAATGTTGAGGCTTACTACTGGGCAGAGCAAGGATCAACGATTGGGTCCATGCCTCGGCCACTCACCCCACATATGCCCTGGAAAAGAGTGCTATGGGTAACCGTCCATATTCCTACTATTTATATGGGGGTCAAGGGAAGAGTCGGCTATTGCCGGCCACTAGACTGACGCTGATAATTTGGAATAGGGCGACCAGGGCCATAGGATGGGAGCAAAAGCTTACTAGACAAACGCCACTATGGCATTGTACCTGGCTGAGGGAACTGAATACATTGAAAGGATTTAAGAAATGGGACGATATAGGTATATCAACGATAGGGGACGTGACTAAGTGGCGTTTTAAAATCATTCCAGGCTATGAGGACAGAATTTGGACTGCTCCCCACGCAATACTTTAAGTATGCTCAGTTGCGTCATACCTGGCAGGCAGAGGGGATACCAGAGGGTACCCTTCCCGAATATGCCCCCCTGGAGGGTAGGCTACTACAAGAACACATACCTGAAAGGGCAGTATCACTCACATACAGAACTATTATGAATAACATGCCAGATGGTCTGGACACCCTCAGAGCTAAATGGGAGGCAGATGTGGGAGAGATAGACTTGGTAGATTGGGACACGGTGCTCATGCATCCGAGGGAGGTGGCCATTAAGTCCCGGCTGAGACTCATACAATTTAATGTACTGCATAGAACTTACTTTGATAGGGTGCGACTATACAAAATGGGGAAGATAGGAGATACGAACTGCCTCAGATGCGGACAGGAAGAGGGAGGTTTTTTCCATATAATCTGGTCCTGCCCAAGGATCCAAACATACTGGGAGGGGATACTGAAAGAATTGGCAGCGGTACTGGAATCCCCTTTGCACATGGACCCCAGGCTAGTCCTACTAGGCATGACTAATGATATAGATTTGGCGCGCCCGCTACTGATATTCCTGGTCCTGGCCTTGGTGATGGCTAAGAGAGATTTTGCAAAATACTGGGGGGGCGAGCATGACGCCACAGATTGAGGAATGGAGGAGAGGTATGGACCTTTATATGACAGCAGAAAGGGTCACATATAAGGAGAGAGGCTGCCCCAAGAAATTTGGAAGGGTCTGGAATAAATGGAGAAAATACCATGGCCTTGATGGGGGACTGTAAGAGGGCTATTAGGGCTAGGGCTCTTTTAGGGTATAGAAAGATGAGGAGGAAACAAGACACTGCGATATGGACAATGATGGAGATAGAAGCATTGAGCTGGATTGAAAAACGGATTGCATTGTTTTTACTAGACATATGGCGAAGGGGGTGGAGGGTTGGAAGACAGGGGATGTTGATTGATGATGATAATATTGTTCCTGGAAAAAATGCAAATAAAAAATATTAAAAAAAAAAAAAAAAAGAATATAACAGAACTGAATACCAGAAACAAGAGGATTAAATTAACTTATACCATCAACAAGATTAGTCTGGCGTTTTTGGAAGTATGGATTGAAATAAATGACAACCGAGTGAACACCAGTGTGTATGCTAAACCAACTGATAGGAATAATTCCTTACATTTCCAAAGCTTTTAACCTCTGTAATTGCTTGAAAACTTGCCATACTCACAGATGATGAGAGTAAAAACAATTTCCTCTAATACACAAACCTGTGAATCTGCCATTGCTAAAATAAGACGCAGATACCTACAGAGAGGGTACCCGATGAAAACTATGGTGAAAACAGAAGAACGCATCGGGTTACAAGAACGTCAAGAACTTTTGATTAAGCAACTGGAACCAGAAAAGAATCAAATGATGTTTGTTTCTAAATTCTCCACAAAATAAAGGTGCATTAAGAAAACAATTCTAAAACTATGGGAACTGTTACAAACAGCCAGAATTCAAGAACATATTCAATCACCGACCAGTGTTTGCATACACTAGAACTAAAAACATCTAGGAATTGCAGTCACCTGGATGCAAAAAAAGCCAGCTCCAACTTGGAAAGCATGAACGAATGTCACAACTGTGTACACTGCAACAACGTAATTGTAGCTAACATTACACATCCAAGAACGGGGGAATCGGAAGTCCTAAAACACACAACTGATTGCAACACTATGAATGCCATTTACTGTATTACGTGTCCGTGTGGCTTACTGTATATCGGAAAAACAGAGAAGAAAGTGAAGATCAGGATAACCGAACATAAGAGTATGATCCGCAATAAGAACACAAACTCCAACTTAGTGGTACATTGGCTAGATCAGCGACACAACATTGCCCAACTACAGTTCCTGATACTGGAAATCGTGATGTCCAAAGAAAGCATTGGCTAACAAGATGCTGCTACAGAGAGACATTTTCTGGATAAATAAACATAATACCATGACTCCCTTGGGTCTCAACAACAAGTTGGACATAAGTTGCTTTCTATAAATCCCACGAGCCTAGCAACTTACCCTTGTAGATTAGCCTAATATATGAACTTCATCATGTGCTGGGCCATTTTTACACACACGTCACTTAGCACCTCAACCACATGTTTTTTTTTTTATACCATAAGTTGGGTCAGAGAGTAATGTTAACATATCGATGCATACTGTAATCTTGAAACTGAACATGTTGTGAACCTCCGTATTTAGGAATTGTTGTATATGCTATGCTGACAGTATTTTTTTTGTTATGTATGATTCTTTGCAATCACTGCGGCTTGCACTAGTTTGATTGAGATATCCAGTGGCAGGCGTCACCGAGATCGTGGTTATTTCAGCCTGGTTAGCTCTTCATGAGAGATGGTCCTACAATTTGATAACGGGCTTTTTATTTAGATATGAAAGAACAAAATGAAGGAGTACTACCCGATGAGGGTAAATGAAGGCTTTTGTCTAAACTCAGGAAACATTGTTCCTTTGTTAGGAAACCCCTCACTCACCACCTGGTGGTGACTTGCTTCATCATCGGGGCCCACCCAAGTGGCCTAGCGTTTTATTTAGATAGCCTGTTGCTGGGATCACTGAAAACATGTTTGTTTCAGCCTCGTTACCACTGTTATGATCGAGGTTTCGCAATAACAGCCTGAAGTGGCTGATGACAGAGAGGATTGACTCATATTAAACACTAGATTGTGTGCCATTTTAACATGGTCGCCATACAGCAGAGAGATGGGAACACTTACTGAGGTGTCCGTCGTTTGTGTCGCCACACGGAAGATGCAGTTTTTGTCGGGTATATAACCAGAACCGCTTCAGTTGTAGAGAGGAACGAGATATTGTCTAGCTGTTTAAAAATGTGATTAGACTGGACATTGAGAAGGCATTCAGGTACGGGGAAGTAGTGGGTAGTAATACTTATGGGTCAGTGCAAAATTGCGGATTATGTGTGTTCACTATACATTGGTTTGTCATTTGACTCTTTATGCAGTTATGTTCAGTTTGAAGGAGACGCGAGACCATTACTATATGGTGGAACGGGTTAATTGTGGTTTCAAGATTCTCTAAGGTATGTTAAGGGCTCACTGGGAACATAGAACAGATTTATGTACTGTTGACAATGCGTCATTTTCTCAAATAACCACTTGGTGTTATTTTCCCAGGATAGAATTTTAGACGGTTCCACACTCCATGTGAGTATAATGGAGTACCATTTTCATGCATCAAAGATGGTGAGGGGTGGGATGCTACCTCACTAACATTGGTTGTTTAAAAGTTGTTCAAAAGGTGTTGTTACGGGGACATGAGCCTGTTCTTGTTGAAGGGAGCATATTGTGAATCATTGAGGCATGATATACATAGGAATTCACACAGCAATGTACTTACCTTGCTTAAGCATGAGCACTAGAGTACGGTGCAGATTGGTTCATCAAATAGTGGTAATGGCGGATTTTGTTGTGCTTTTTGTTCCTTTTAAAGACGTAAGTTTAAGGATAATGTATATAATATCTACTTTGGATTTGTTTTAAGTAAAGGCTACTGAGGAAGGGACCCTTCGTTTCGAAATGCAGAGGGCAGCTCAAGCAACAATGTGGGATCCACAGATGAAGAAACATTGCATATAATTTGTGGTTGTGATGTTATGTTGTAAATTCTATATTGCAACTGTAAATTTGCTTTGTTTAAAGTTTAAATGAAAAATGTCACAAAGATGCAAGACATGAAAAATACAGTTTTTCTTTGATAAAATCCGTAAGAATAATTTGTGTATATATGGAAAAAAAGTTGTATGTTAAATACACACAGCAGTGCATGCAGGTTCTCCAAGTAAAATTCTTTAGATTTGAAACTTTGCTGTTGATCATACATATAACGGTGCCACAAATGGCGGAAGACATGTCCTGTGCCGCAAGTACATATGACAGTGTCTCTCAGTCACCCATACACATATATCCCACTCATATACACATATGTTCATACACCCCAATAAACTCACTGACACACATGGCATCCCTCTCATTATGCCCCTAGTCAAAATATTTTGTTCAAATCCTAACATCTGGCTCTATGGACATTAGGTTGAAAGTCAATTAAGCTGGGCACAGGGGCATCTGGTAACAATGGGCGACGAGTTGCTTAGCCTTCAGTAGCTCAAGATTATTTTCACTGATCAGAAGTAGTTCTCACTGCAGAAAAGGTTGGAGACCCCTGATCTCAAGAAACACAAAGCAAACAAATTTTAGGCAGGGATAATTATAGATTTAGAATGGGGGGAATTGAAAAAAACCTTACCTTGCTGCCGATCTTGCTGGGAGGAAAGAAGCGGGAGACTCACTGCCCACAACGCTGCCAGAGGCCACTGACACCGCCACCGGTCCCTCCACGCCGCCGCAGCCCCTTCACTCGTGCGCAGCTGCTGTGTTTGGAGGACCGAGGGGAGCTGGGAACTACATCTCCCAAGCTCCCTCGCGGCCCTGCTAAGGGGGATTACGCACAAGTCAAAGGAGAAAGGTTTGGGTCCTGTGTCTGTACTGGCTTGGACCACTCAAATCTACTAAACAAAAAAGATGCCAGACAGATTTTATTTTTTCATTTTATGTTCCCACTCAGTCAAAATGTACTGGAGGGTAATCTATTTTATTTTAGTTTTTTTGAAAAAGCATTCATCACATTAAAAATATATGTCATCAGAAATAGTCATCAAACAGTGAAAAAATTACATAAGAAATTACATAGAAACAACAGATGTGCAATTCTGTGCAATAGTAAACTGTACAAGTGCTCAAAAGAAATATGTGTAAGTTGATACAGACAACACGAAACAATACACAATCATATAACTAATGATACATTCTCATTAGGAACCAGTCCTTTCTGTTGGATAAGAAAGACAAGCGGGCCTCAAATTACAGGTGAAAAAACTGCCTGTCTTACTAGAGCCTAGAATTAAGAAATCTAATTGGGGGGTTGCACCACTGGGGAACACACACTGTGGATTTGAACAGCCCTAGTGGCACCCTTATTATTTTTCCAGGCTCTGTGTCAACGCGTTTCGAACCACCACGTTAGTATGGGTTCTCCTCAGGACATGGACTGGACAGATGCCAAAACTGAAAATAATAATAAAACAAGGTGGTGTAAGTGTTGTGACCGATAGTGAAACTCGGTTACATATAACAGACTCGAGACTCAAACATCAAAGAGTATTAGAGGGGTACCTGAAAGTGACCAGATAAGTCACTGGTATATAGTTGAAATGTCGCTCGGGTAGATGTAGCTCAATTGGAGGTTGCAGTATAATTGGGGGTCTCTCGTGTGGCGTATTTCTATAACCAGACACAGGTAAGTATCAGAGAGTTCTCTTAACACACGATAAACTTGGTGTGAAAAATGTACACGGAAGCCTACCTCAATATAATGGCGTGTAGACCGCGGAGAAAGATCATGCGCGGTCTCCTGACATAAGGCGGGACCAGACTGAGCTGGAGCCGACCTGAAGGAGAGAAGGTTATACTCGTTATAACTGTAAGTCAGGAATTACACGCGAGGCATACGGTGTAATGTACTATATGCTAAAAGCGGCTGAAACACTCACCGGCACGGTGGCGGCCAGCACCCGAACCCAGGCGTCTCTCAGTTGGTGTCTGCTAGGAATTATTTCACCAATCTTAGTAAACCTGCACGAATGAAAGGCCAGGGTTTAAAACATGTACCATCGTGGTTCTAGCAAGGGCGTTTCACGTATAGAGAGGCAGATAGCACTTACCAAGAAATGACGAGCAGTCAAAACGATCTGTTCGTTGCACTCAGTAGCGGCGTTCAGCTTGGAAAAGTCGCGCGCAATGAGTTGAGAGTTAAAGGGACCGCGCTGGGTCACATGGGTGTCCGAGGCTGCCGGGACATGTAGTCCACAGTGTCGTGCGATTCAACCACAGTGTTGGACACTGCGCAGAAAGCCGGGTGGGGGGCTAGAGAAGACCTCGTACTGCAACACTCCCCTTGGTCATGAACATTCACCCTGTTACAATGCAACGAGAATGTATAATTAGTTATATGATTGTGTATTGTTTCGTGTTGTCTGTATCAACTTACACATATTTCTTTTGAGCACTTGTACAGTTTACTATTGCACAGAATTGCACATCTGTTGTTTCTATGTAATTTCTTATGTAATTTTTTCACTGTTTGATGACTATTTCTGATGACATATATTTTTAATGTGATGAATGCTTTTTCAAAAAATCAAAAAAACTAAAATAAAATAGATTACCCTCCAGTACATTTTGACTGAGTGGGAACATAAAATGAAAAAATAAAATCTGTCTGGCATCTTTTTTGTTTAGTAGATTTGAGTGGTCCAAGCCAGTACAGACACAGGACCCAAACCTTTCTCCTTTGACTTGTTCGTTGAGCGGGCGTATGCTCGCAAGGTTTTTCACACGTAAAATGATGTGTGTAAACTCTCTCCATTAATTGGACTCAGGCCCATTGGCTCCTGAGTCACTAATATGTCTGAAAGAGATACGTTGTCCTTCAGTGAGGATCATATTCAGAAACTTCTTTCAGACTCGACACTCTTTTCATCTGTCAAATTGAGTAATACAGCAAAACAGCTGAATGTCTCAGACAAACTTATAAGATTGCAAAAGAAACACGTTAGAACCGAACTACACGGACACTTTTTACTTGCCAGTCTAAAAGCCGGGGTTATCCCCTGGGGCTTACAGATAAAGAACATTCCTGTCATATTTACTGACGACCCAATATACAGAAAGGGGTTTAGCTGCATCAGCACGAAATGCAGCCGAGATTTGATGGTGCATACCATTGAGACGGCACAGAGAATCTGCAAAAAAGAAGAGGAGGAAATTGAGGAACAGCTTCGAGCTATCAAAGACAACCATACGGACACAGAAGCCAAACAACTGTTGGAAAAAATAGAAAAAGAATTGGCTACCTTTAAAGATCATACTATCAATTTCAAGACAACCAAGTTTGAAAAAGATCTGAAGAATTTCAGTCTTGAAGTAGTTTATCCGTATCTCAAAGACGAATTTTACACGCGTCAAGATTCCACCAGGTTTTTGAACACTTATCAAGGGAGATCTAGGAAGAAGTTTTCCACATTTTCCGAGACATCCTCTTCTGAATCTACTGGAGATTAGGATGCTGGTGAAGGCCCTTCCAACAGAAACACTCAAAAAAGACCTTTTTTAGGACAGGGCCAGCAACAGAAGAGAACCAGGTTCAAGCCCCAATGGGAAATGACAACTCGAAAACAACACTACAAGTCCTAACCAAATCTTCCATCATCAACCTTTCCGAGAAAGTACTATCTAGCGCTGAGAAGGAGGTCCTGGAACTGGGACTTTCATTTGTACCAGGTACATTTATGGACTTCACTAAAATCAAACTTGAAATGATGGAATTTTTCAGGAAGGTTCGCCTCAGATGGTTCTTCCGGGACTCCCCTGATCAACTACAAACTGAAGCTTCGGGACTGAGGAACAAGTCATCTTTCTGTCCCCCCAATCATAACACCTCAAAAAACATCATTGCCTTCGAACGTGCGGTTATGTCATCACTGAACATACTGGAGAAGAAACGTCCCTATGTACCATCAAATCTTTCAAAGGAACAACAGGAAGCCATTCATGAGTTGAAGAATCAACAGGATGCAATCATCAGACCAGCTGACAAGGGTGGGGCAGTGGTTCTCTGGTCTAAGGAGCTGTATAGAACGGAAGGAAGAAGCCACGTATACAATCGAGAATGGTACCGCCCTATCACACAGGACCCCACAAGCCAAATATCGCAGGAAGTCAAACAGCTCGTCCAGGATGCCAGAGAGAAAGAAATACTTGGCCCCAAGGAAGTAGAGTACCTTATCAAGAAGTACCCTAGGGTGCCACATCTGTACTTCTTACCCAAAGTCCACAAAGATGCCAAAACACCGCCTGGCCGCCCCATAGTGTCTGGGAGCGACTCCGTCCTGGAGCCTATTTCTAAATTCGTGGATGTCTTTCTTAAACCGCTAGTAGTCCAAGTACCATCCTACCTGCGGGACACAATGGACTTTATTAATAAAGTTGAAATGCTACACTTCGATCCTTCCCAGCAGTTGATGGTGACGATGGACGTTGCGTCTTTATATACGCAAATCCCTCAGCAAGATGGACTCGATGTTCTGGAAATATTTTTGGAAAAAAGGCCAAGACCACATCGGGTCCCTACGGAGCTACTTCTAGCTTTTGCTGGACTTGCGTTGAAAAGAAATTATTTCTCATTCGAGGATGAGCTTTTCCTGCAAATCAAAGGCTCAGCAATGGGCTGTCCGTTTGCCCCGGAAATGGCGATTCTTTATATGGGGCAATACGAAGAGATGTTCGTGTACAACAATAATCCGTATAAGTCACATATCCAGCAATGGCTGCGATACATAGATGACGTTTGGTGCATCTGGAATGGATCAATAGAATCATTGGAATCATTTCATGTTTGGCTGAACAACCGGAGCCCTGACATCAAGTTCAGCCTCACCTATGACTCCAAATCATTACCGTTTCTAGATGTGGAGGTCAAGGCTACCACGGACGGGTTGGTATGTACTCTATACCAGAAACAGACGGACAAAAACAACGCCCTGCATTTCAAAAGCTACCACCCCCGGAGCCTTAAGAACAATCTTCCCTATGGACAATTTCTTAGGGTTAGAAGGAACTGTTCTAGAATCCAAGATTTTGACATCCACGGGCAAGCTCTGGTTAAAAAACTGCATGACAGAGGCTACCCTAGAAAGCTTCTCAAACACTCTATGAAGAGAGCCAGGTGGACACCAAGAGAGCATCTGCTGGAAAAAAGATCCAAGCCACCAACTCAGCGGATGGTATGTGTATCCACATTTGGACCCCATACTCACCCACTACAGAAAATCATCCGTAATGCTTGGCATTTAGTCGAAGAAGTCCTCCCGGATGTGGGATCACCTCTTTTTGCCTTAAAAAAGAACCGCAGCATAGGACAGTTGATTACATCAACAAGACCACAAAAGAAGCGTGACACTCAGGGCACGATTTTTGGTGCCACTCCTGTGAAGGGTCATAGAAAATGTGGTACCTGTTCAGTGTGCAACCTCACAGTTGAAGGTTCTTTGTTTTCCGACGGAAATACATTTTGGCGGCACGAAGAGCACACCAATTGTAAAACCAAGTACGTGGTGTATGCCATCCAATATCCCTGCCAAAAGGTGTACATTGGCAAAACAACTCAAGAAGTTAGACAACGGATCATTCAGCACCGGTCCAGAATTAACAACAAAATCCTCACAGCTCCCTTGGTGGCTCATTTCCAGCAGCAAAATCATAAAGTGGACGATCTGAAATGGACTGTGCTCTCAGTGATCAAATCAGGTGGAGGAGGTGATCCCGACTTGCGGTTGTCTCAGAGGGAAGCATATCTAATACTGAAATTTGATACAGCCCACTCCGGATTGAACGATCTGTCTGAAATAAATAACTTGTAGATTCTCTGTGCCCACTCATTCAATCCTTACTGGCTTTGTTGTCCGCCAGGTGTTCGGTTTTGGCGTGTCTCGTTGCATTGTAACAGGGTGAATGTTCATGACCAAGGGGAGTGTTGCAGTACGAGGTCTTCTCTAGCCCCCCACCCGGCTTTCTGCGCCGTGTCCAACACTGTGGTTGAATCGCACGACACTGTGGACTACATGTCCCAGCAGCCTCGGACACCCATGTGACCCAGCGCGGTCCCTTTAACTCTCAACTCATTGCGCGCGACTTTTCCAAGCTGAACGCCGCTACTGAGTGCAACGAACAGATCGTTTTGACTGCTCGTCATTTCTTGGTAAGTGCTATCTGCCTCTCTATACGTGAAACGCCCTTGCTAGAACCACGATGGTACATGTTTTAAACCCTGGCCTTTCATTCGTGCAGGTTTACTAAGATTGGTGAAATAATTCCTAGCAGACACCAACTGAGAGACGCCTGGGTTCGGGTGCTGGCCGCCACCGTGCCAGTGAGTGTTTCAGCCACTTTTAGCATATAGTACATTACACCGTATGCCTCGCGTGTAATTCCTGACTTACAGTTATAACGAGTATAACCTTCTCTCCTTCGGGTCGGCTCCAGCTCAGTCTGGTCCCGCCTTATGTCAGGAGACCGCGCATGATCTTTCTCCGCGGTCTACACGCCATTATATTGAGGTAGGCTTCCGTGTACATTTTTCACACCAAGTTTATCGTGTGTTAAGAGAACTCTCTGATACTTACCTGTGTCTGGTTATAGAAATACGCCACACGAGAGACCCCCAATTATACTGCAACCTCCAATTGAGCTACATCTACCCGAGCGACATTTCAACTATATACCAGTGACTTATCTGGTCACTTTCAGGTACCCCTCTAATACTCTTTGATGTTTGAGTCTCGAGTCTGTTATATGTAACCGAGTTTCACTATCGGTCACAACATTTACACCACCTTGTTTTATTATTATTTTCAGTTTTGGCATCTGTCCAGTCCATGTCCTGAGGAGAACCCATACTAACGTGGTGGTTCGAAACGCGTTGACACAGAGCCTGGAAAAATAATAAGGGTGCCACTAGGGCTGTTCAAATCCACAGTGTGTGTTCCCCAGTGGTGCAACCCCCCAATTAGATTTCTTAATTCTAGGCTCTAGTAAGACAGGCAGTTTTTTCACCTGTAATTTGAGGCCCGCTTGTCTTTCTTATCC
Organism: Lissotriton helveticus; assembly: GCF_964261635.1. Taxonomy (NCBI): domain Eukaryota; kingdom Metazoa; phylum Chordata; class Amphibia; order Caudata; family Salamandridae; genus Lissotriton; species Lissotriton helveticus. The sequence continues at coordinate 332,884,499 of NC_136065.1, read as the reverse complement.
AACAGAAAGGACTGGTTCCTAATGAGAATGTATCATTAGTTATATGATTGTGTATTGTTTCGTGTTGTCTGTATCAACTTACACATATTTCTTTTGAGCACTTGTACAGTTTACTATTGCACAGAATTGCACATCTGTTGTTTCTATGTAATTTCTTATGTAATTTTTTCACTGTTTGATGACTATTTCTGATGTGTAGCAAAGGAGGGGTAAAGGAATTGGATCAAATGTTGATCCTAAGGCTCAAATTACCATTCCAGAAAAGTAGAATGGAAGGTCCAACCTGAGTCAGAGCGCCAAGTAACAATGACTGACAAAAAGGGGACTCAGTTGTTCCTTGGTGAAGAGTTATATGGTCAAGGAGGGAAGAAGGTTAATAGGAGGGTAGTGCTCAGTGGAGGGCTACCCTGGGCATCCCATTAGTTGGAATGAATGGCCTCACACACTCTTGCAAGTGTCATGCTTCATCATCGGCCGTTGCTCCTCGTTGGACAGGCGGTGCAATGTCCAACGGGCTCACCTCTAGGAGGGGCTCTTTGTCGGAGATCTTTTTTCCAACAGCCTGTGGGTGAAGTGCAAGTGAGGGGCCAGGTGAGGGGTGGATAGTGTAGGTGGGTGCGTTAAAATATAGCACGGGATACCGGAGATCAGTTTATTCTGGTGGTTCCCATACTATAAGTTAAAACCAGTGGGTAGCCTATGATCGCCAGAAGTTAGGTTCCGTATCACGATCTAGGACTACAAAGCGTTCTGTGAGGTCGACATGTTTCTCGCTTTTGCAATTATGCTGCGATTCTTCAGGACCTAATATAATTATACATCTATCACAAGGGAAGACCTAATAAAGTGTCAACCTATAAACATTATATTTTCTGTTGTACTACCTGGTTAAGACTGCTCTTGCCTAGAGGAGACAAAAGAGAGAGTTATCAAAATACACAGACAACAATTTCCCATTCTTGACCGTGAACACACTGTGGTTGTGTGAAGAGAAGTGACTCTGTGGCTGTGACATTCTGTGAGCAGTGACCGTTTAGTATCAACTTAATTCACGTATACCACATGTCACCTCTATCATAATTCAAATTAAAATAAGCTTAAAAATCAAATTAAAACATGATAGCAGCAGTTTCTTCATGGTGTCTACTTCGTAAAACCACTATGGGTTACTTAGTTACTCACCTACAGGTCAAGGAGTACAGGTGTCAACAGTACCCGGTAGGTGTGACTTCAAGGGGGAGAGCCAATAGGGGTTTAATGGCTATAAGGGAGACAAAGGCACGTAATTCCAGTTTTGTCAGGGGTCCCCAAACGCCAAAACAACTCATGGTTCTAGAATTGGAGATGGTGTTTCTTTTGTGCTTAATGTTTCACGCTAATAGTATTAGACATGCCATTGTAGGGACACTCTTATACATTCATTCTTCCATTCGATAATATGCAGCTTGTTTGGTCAATGCATTCTCTAATTTATGCGGAGGCCTCAGTGTTGTTTTAGCCATGTTCTATTAAATGTTAGCTATGGTTACAGGATATAGGTAAAAACGTCCAAAGTGCAGCATTCACACACTTAGTTCTGTATGCATATGCCAGGGTCACCGATAGTGTGAAAGACACAACCGTGTGTTGGTTGTAATGTCGCCCGTTCCCTTCTATAGCTAGATTGGGGATTCAGAGGCAGTCGTGCTCGTGCGTTATCGGTAAGGAAACGCCAGCACTAACTTCAGCAACGCCGGGCAAGCACACAAGTATCCTGGTGTCGGGGCGAGCGAAACAATCTCGCTGCGCTCCCAGCAGACGGTAAAACGCACGCGCCGCTCACTTACTTCTCGAAGCCTTGGTCAGAGCTAGTACGCCTACCCATCGCTACCAGTGTCCGGATAGTAACGGGTTCCCGGTACTCGAATGGTTATATCGGAAGTTTGAGGCGTCACCAGCGCGTCTGGTGTATCACGTGATTAGTGGTGCTAGCGTGGTCGCCATCTTAGAAGGTGCAGTCCAGGTGTATCAACGATTAACCAACCAGGGGTGCATCAAAATAAAGGGTGTTAGTACAATTACACTGTAAGCAAGGAGAGTCAACAGTGTAAAAGACAACTAGAGTTGTGGTCAGAACCCATTATATTGGACGTTGCCAAAGCGCCTGGTATATCGTGTGAAGACCGACGTTAGCATGAGCGCCATCTTGGAGAGGGGAAACAAACCCATTGAGTTTATAGACAATGATGGATTAATATGCATTCGTGTATATAACCCAATGGAACTCATCGTATATTAAGCAATATTTACAGAAGCATGGTCAGCGAGTGTCCCTTCATTGTGAATTGCACACTGTTCTTACAGTGGTCAATCAGACTATTGGAGCTGGTTCCAGACTAGACGTTGGTAAAGTCTAAAAAGGAGGTAGGATGCATACAGGAGGGCATGGGAATATGAATCCACCATACCTAGGACATAGAGGAGTGGTATTGCATCAATGAAGTCATAGGCTGCTCCATGGGATATCCTCGTTGAGTCCCTGCTTATCTGAGGATAACCTATGTATCCACCGCTGTTCCTTTCTGATGACATATATTTTTAATGTGATGAATGCTTTTTCAAAAAATCAAAAAAACTAAAATAAAATAGATTACCCTCCAGTACATTTTGACTGAGTGGGAACATAAAATGAAAAAATAAAATCTGTCTGGCATCTTTTTTGTTTAGTAGATAAGGGGGATTACGCACCAGGAGGCGCCATAAAAGCAACGTCACCCCCCGCGTCGCGGGAGCGCCGGGCGAAGCCTGGGCAAAGGGCGGGCCCTCTGAGCCCTCAGAGGCACGACGAGGCTGAGCTGGGCCTATACCCTAACGTGTTGAGTAAGTTTATACCTTCTTACACTTGTTTATCTCCTCAGCATGGCTGAGACACAAGACAAATCTATTTCTGGAGGCATTGTTGGGAATACCAAGGGTACCTTGGAAAACTATTTCTTCAAGACTGTCATTGACCTTGACAAGGAGAGTGCTTTGGCCGAACGCAGAGCGGAGCGGTGTCGCTCTATTGAGTGCCTGAAAAGTAGACCTCTCTTGGATGCTTTGCCCTGTATTACACCAGCTGGCGCTACTACCCACACAGAGAACGAGGACATTCTTTCTACTGACAACGTTCCTATACTTTTACGCGATACGTCCCCCTCACTTGGTCTTCCCAATAGTTTATTTATGATTACTGTACCCCTTCCTGGCGATTCCATTGCATGCACAGATGCGAGAGTTGAGCAGCCTGTGCCTTTACTGGAGCCCGTTAGGAATAAGAAGGCTAGGAAACCAGCCATGCCCAAAGCTTATGGCCCGCCACCTAAAAAGAGAAGGAAAAGGGGAGGGGAGCCGCTTAGAAGCAGGATTCACCACTCGGACTTCGGTAAAACCACTAAGGTGAATACAATACCTACATCTACACTGAAGGCCTCTGTTCCAAATGTCCAAACTTCAACGGCCCCTATGCACTCTGCATTAATTTTAAAATCCCCTACACAAACTGTACCAACTCCCTCTGGCTCGGCTACCCCCCTGAACCCCCTGACTAAGATAACAGTGCCGGCCGTTCCTCTTGAAGGTTTTGAACATCTAATTAGGTCCTTTGCTTTACCCATAATAGAGAGGTTGAAGAAGGTATAAGAAAGGCTGGGAGTCTTAGAATTGGCCGTTAACAAACATGCTGCACCATCTAAGTATCCTGTGAAGTCAGTCCTACCCCCTGTAGCAGTACTGCCATCTCCCACTCTTGCTGTTGAGACGGGTACAAATAAAACTAGCAAGCCTACAAACATAAAAAAACAGAGAGCAATACCCCCTAAACCGGTCCAACAGTTATCATCTTGTACAGTTAGTGAAGTCCCGAAGGAAGGGAATAAATCTCTCTTGGGAAATAAGCGAGAGGAGAGAGGAACAACTAGTACAGCTAGGACAGAGAAGTGCAGGGGGCGCCAGGCCGAATTACCCCCTGAAGCGGCCCTTTTTGTGGTTGTCCTGACGGGGGTTCCGACATTAGAGGTCGGTAAGAGGGAGGGGTTTTTCCAGCTGAAAAATAAAACCATATATTGGCTTAACCAAAACCGACCACTGCCCCCTAATGTTAATGGAGACATTTTGCATGTTCGTCGACTTTCCTGGCTGGGAAACAGAGTGAAAAATATAAAGGGGGATGTAATTATCATTAATTTTAGAGATCCTGGGGCTGTAAGATTTATTTTAGAATGGATCCCTGGGAGCATCGGTAATTCCATTGTTCCCTGTGATCTGACTTACTTTTACCCGAGATCTCTTGTGAACCCTGTATTCCACCCCGGGGCATCGGCGTACCCGCAGATCAAACCAACTATACCATATAACAACCGGTTTATGATGCAGGTACCTGATCCCATGATTGCTGAAAATGCATCTAGGTGGGCAACTGTTCCTCGCAGGCGCCACATAAATGGAAATAAGGGGTTTGATCACTTTGAAGGAAATGGGAGGATGGATCACCTGCTACCTTCACTCCGTTGGAGGTCGCAAATAGGTTTGACGCTTTCTCAAATTTTGATGATTGCGATTGACAAGTGGGATCCCCCAACAACAAGTGATCCGTAAATATAAACCAGGACGTCAATGAAACTCCTAGTCCTCCATTGCAAGCCCTGATACCAGAACAAATTATCCAACCCACTGTTGGCAGCTTTTCTGATGATCAATCCTCACTCAACTGTGAGTTTGAGCGGGGACAAGTCCCTAGTACATTCACTATCACATCATCCGCCTCCATAACTGGGACTTTGCAGGAGGAGGACAAAGCCACATGCAAATTCATTAGTTGGAACGTTGCAGGCTTGAGAGCCAAAAGGGAAGATCCTTTATGGATCAATTTTATCTCTACCTTTGATGTGATAGCCATCCAAGAATCCAGGGAAACTTTAGCAAACACTTGGCTAGATGGTTTTGCTAGCTTTTTCGTACCAGCGACACCCAGCCCTGCGGGGAGAGCTAAGGGGGGTCTTATTTTTCTCTTTTCTCAACATCTTGCGGGGTCATTTAAGCAACTAGAGTCAGGCTCCCCTAATCTTTTAATTGTGGAATGGACTGTTTCACCGACTTGTTCAATTCTACTAATTACATTTTTACAATTCCTGGGAGAGGGCAATGGACACTGATCACATTGCACCCCTAGAGAAATTTTATATAATTTCAGTCTTAATAAGCACACTGCTTTTGAGCTCATCGTGTTGGGCGATTTTAACATCCATTTATGTAACCTTCCCTGCTATATAGGTGAATAGGTGGGCCCTTTAGGGGCGTCTATTCCCCACTTCGAACACACAAAATCAGGTGAAGCGCTGGAAGTACTGTTGGCTAGTTTTGACCTTTATGAATCTTTTAACAGGCGGGGGGGATAGAGTCCCCACCTATAAAAGGTACGGCTCAAGGATCTATAATTGATTATATATTCACCACCCCTGGGCTAAACACCAAGGCGAAAATCTATAGGACCATTCCCTCATCCTATAGTGACCACAATCCTGTGTTACTAGCGTTGTGTTGGGGAGACTTAAACGTGAGCGTTTGGGCCGCCCCCACGCGCAGGCGGCACTTTTGCCTACTGATCAGGGTAGGCGGCTCAAGTGGGGCAAGGTGGTCCCAGATGATTTCATGGCAACCCTTTTGCCTAAAATCGAGGGAGACATAGAGACATGTTTAAATCAAGAGGCCTTCAACCATACAATCACTCAGGCCTTTGAATCTATATGTGCCCAAATATCGAGGGACCTGATAGTTAAGCCCACCCAGAGACTGCCTAGGACATCTAAGTGGTTTGACTTTGACTGCTCACGAATACACAGTCGCCTGAAGCGCGCGTTAAAAGTCATACCGAGGGATAAGGTTCTAATTACCAACTTGAGGAGGGAATATAAATTGACCTTAAAGGGGAGAAAAGATGAAATCAAAAGTGAAGCGTGGGACAAACTTCTCTCTATCGACGTCTTGCGGGACAGCAAGAAATTTTGGGAGATTATAAACCATCCTTTTTTTGTCGGGGCAGATAACGCAGCCACTGACTGCGTTATTCCGGATGAGAAGTGGGTTCTCCATTTCAAAGACGTCTATGGTGACAAGAATAGCCCAGCCCCGTGCGGCCCAAGGGTAGCTCGGGTGTCCCCCCCGGTAGATTTTTCTGAGGAGGAGGTGTTGAAGGCCATTCTGGAGACATCAAAAAACAAGGCCCCGGGCCCCGATGGTGTACCCGCAGACGTATACAGACTAAGCGTGGGCGCAAAATCCGTTCCGCTCGCGGATTTTCGGCAAATCCGCAATCCGCGAACTCTCGCGGATGTGGCGAAAATACGCAAATCCGTGCGAAGCGGATTTTTTGCTTGTGTTCGCACTGCTCGCGGTCCGCGGCGCGGGCAGCAACAATCTCGCACTCGTGAAAGTACAAAAATTACAATTGGGGAGGGGTGAAGGAAGTGGCCCAGTCTCCAACTTCCTGTTCCTGTCCAGCAAGCTCCTCCCATAGGGGTGGGGTGAAGGAAGTGCCCCAGTCTCCAACTTCCTGTTCCTGTCCAGCAAGCTCCTCCCATTGCTTAGTCCATTTCCTGGCCACTTTGATTTCGATCTTGACTGGGAAGGATTACTTTTTGTGGATGCTGCTGGATATTTGGATTTGAGGCCTTTTGGATTACTTTTGGATTTGAAATTTTATTTCACAAGGAAGTAAGTTGATGTTGTTTGTTTGTGGTGATTTTTGTGTGTGTTGCTTGTTTTTCGACTTTTTGGGGGGGAAAATCTGCAAGTTCGCGAGCTGAGGATTTTTTTGCTTGTGTTCGCACTGCTCGCGTCCCGCGCAGCAACAATCTCGCACTCGCGAAATTGTAAAAATTACAATTCTGCACATGAATTGAAAACCACCAGGCTTAGTTATGGGTGCATGCATGATACAACTGTTTTGTTGAAATTTATTTTTAACATGATTCTGGCCAGGGCATGGATGGCATTGGATTGTGGTGATTTTTGTGTGTTTTACGACTTTTTGGGGTGGTGTTGGGGGCTTGTTATGTGGGTGGGGGCCATTTTATAACCTGGTCCCGTGTGGGTGGGGGTCTATGGGCCATTTTTAAGCCAGTTTGTGTGCTTTGTGCCATAGGCCTGCACCCAGTGTGCTCTGATATCATCCATTATGGCCAGGGGGCCCAGAATCGGTCTGTTCGCGGATTTTGCTGGTTTTTCGGCACGTTCGCGCCGTGAAGCAACAATCTCGCACTCGCGAAATTGTAAAAATTGCAATTTTGCACCAGAAAACCACCAGCAGGCAGCATAAGCCTTCTGAAACTTCATGGATGGCATTGGATTGTGGTGATTTGATTTGTGTTGTGTTTTTTGACTTTTTGGAGTAGGGGTTGGGGGCTGGCTATGTTGGTGGTGGCCATTTTGAGGCATGGTCCTGGCCATGTGGATGGGGGTCAAGCGGCCATTTTGAAGGCAGGCAGTGAGCTTTGTGCCATAGGCCTGCACCCATTTTGCCTTGCTTTCACCCATTGTGCCCAGGGGGAGTCAGTGGTACATGAAACTATAACCCTCTATGTGTGTGCTCTCTTGGATCAATGTTAAATTCCTGTTTTCCAAAAATGTAGCAATTCTTAATTTTGAAATTTCCATTGTGTGGTGTGCACAAGTGTATTCATAAATGCCTACTTGCAAACTATTTATTGAAGTGCTACATATGCAACATATATTTACTGATGTTCCTCTGTCTTCGTTTGCTTGTAGGTGCATAAAGTCAATAAATCCGCATCATCGTTGAGCATCAGTGCCAGGAAGAAGTCCTGCTGCGGCCTGTTGTTCCGCCATCTGAAGAAGATGGCTCCAAAAAGAGGTGCCCGTAGGTCCTCTAGCAAGAAAGATGTCTCTACTAAGGAGAAGAAGAAGCAAGTGGCACCACTTACCAAGGAGACTGGTGGCACCACCACTAAATTTTTGTGGGGAAAACAAAGGCCCACCATGAGTGCTGGACAGGTAGCCTGTTTAGTGGTTACATCACCAACGACCAGTGATGTTGGCTCATCGCAAGAAAGTAGCAGCACACCATCAACACAGGTTGTAACTCATCTCACAAGTACTATTCAACAACCAAAGCCGCAACAACAACTGTATGGGTTACTAGTACAAGCACAAGTACATGCGCAAGGAGCTGTCCGAGAAGGAGCTGTTCGAGAAGGAGCTGTTCGAGAAGGAGCTGTCCCAGAAGGAGCTGTCCCAGAAGGAGCTGGGCGAGAAGGAGAAGGCCGAGAAGGAGCTGGCCGAGAAGGAGAAGGCCGAGAAGGAGAAGGCCGAGAAGGAGAAGGCCGAGAAGGAGAGGTCCATGGAGAGTTGCAAGTAGCGATCAGTGAAGAGGCCCATGTAGCGGCGCATGGAGCGGTGCAAGTGCCCACAATGGTTGTTCTTCCAGAAGTAGGGGCACAGGAGGAAATTGACTTTGGAGCCGGGGTATCATGTCAGGAAGACGAAGGCACTCCTCCTGATGATTCATTTTCTCCCAGCTCCACACGAAAGAAAAGATCAAGGAGTGTGTGTAGAAGTTCCTCTTCAAGCCCCGCTCCATCAGATGATGATCTGGATCTAGATTGGCAACCATCTGCGACGTCTGAGAGGGAGGCACACCATGAGCTGCGAAAGGTATCAAATTTTAAAAGGAAGGGCCCCGGAAAGCTCATACTTATGGATCCGAACGTCGGACTTGATGAAGTGGTTCATTCTGATGTTGATGAACAGGATGACAGCAATGACCTAGTCATCACACACGTCATTCCAGCCACACCGGCCATGCAGCAGACAGACATTTATACCCTATCCCGACGTCAGGCTGAGCGTGACCCTGGCGACGTGCCACTGGTAGCACCACCAATGCAGTCAAGTAGTACAACAAGTTCAACAAAACCTACAGCTCCCATATTTTCTCCCCAGAGGGGGACTCCATCCAGCTCGACTCCCTCAAGTAGGGTTGCTGAAATAATTGCACAACCCAGTAGATGTCTGCAAGGCTCATCCACCACTGCTTCATCTGGCATTGGCAGTATCATCTCGTGCGCCAAAACCAGAGGTTTCAAGTCCCCAGTTTGGAACTTTTTTTAGTGTCCATGCAAAGTATGATAACATAGCCGTTTGTTGCATTTGTAAGACTAGCGTTAGCCGTGGTAAGACTGGTACCAACTATGGAACCGGAGGCCAGATAGGTCATCTTGAAAGAAGGCACGCTGTCGAATGGTTTGCGCACCTAGCAAACATCAAGGGAAAGCAATCCCAAAGGGCAAGTGGCCAAAATATACCCATACTAGGTGTTTCATCTGAAGATGACGGGGAGGTAGAAGCGTCAGACATGTGTCCGGTTGCACCCAGTACCCCTGGCAGCACCACACCCTCCGGAACACATAGGAGGCACACTGAGAGTCTGGGAGACACACCAATGCGGAAAATGTCAACACTGATCAGAAGTGGGTCGAAGAAGGCATCAGCATCATCCAGTAAATTTGTCCAGCACACCATTTCAGCCATGTTCTCCTCAGATGTGCAATTTCAACGCAACCACCCAAATGTACGCCTGTATAACACTAAGCTGGCTAAAATGCTAGCGGTGGACCTTCTCCCTTTTTCGTTTGTCGAAGGTGTGGGTTTCCTTGAACTCGTGGCAACACTGGCCCCTAAATGGAAGGTTCCTAGCCGGTTCTATTTTGCCAGGGTTGCTGTTCCAGCACTATATAAAGAGGTGCTTGAGTTGGTTGGGGCTGCTTTGCAGAAGAGTGCTGTTCACACTATACACCTGACAACCGACATGTGGACCAGTTGCCAAGCCCTTGATTACATGTGCATCACTGCACACTGGGTCTCTTTTTCAGGGGTTACAAAACAGATAAATGCAGGTGGTGACTTGGTCGAGATTTTTAAGGGTGCTCGTAAACATGCAACATTAGCCATGTTTGGCATGGAGAAAAGTCATACTGCAGCCAACATTTTGGATGACTTTAACAAAAAGGTCTCGCAATGGCTGCCCCCAAGAAAATGCAAGGTTGGTTATGTTTCTACTGATAATGGCAGCAATGTAGTTAGGGCCATGGAGGACGGTTTCTATTTCAGAGTGCCGTGTTTGGCGCACTGTATGAACCTTGTTGTGCAAAAGTTCTTGAAAAAAGAACTTGCAGTCGACAAAATACTGACCATCTGCAGAAGAATATGCACACATTTTAACCATTCGTTTAAGGCCCGGAAGGAGCTGAGGCGCAAGCAAAATGAACGTAGTATGCCAGTGAAAGCACTTATCCAGGAGGTGGCAACACGTTGGAACTCAACCTTCTACATGCTTGAGCGTCTGCATGAGCTGTTTCCAGTACTCAATGAGTATTTCTACAACCTGGGTGGTGATACGACAGAAATGATGCTAGCGGTGGAGCAATGGCAGCTAGTTAAAAGCCTGACAGACATGCTTCGTCCTTTTGAGGTCTTCACGCGTGACGTCAGCAGGGAGGACTGTTCTTTGAGCAAAGCTATCCCATTGTTGCTGAAGCTCGAGCACCAAGTCAAGGTGGTGTCTTCACAATTAAAAGATGCTGGAAAGAATGAAGCATATGAGTTGGCGCAGAGATTATTACAACGCCTAGTTAGCAATAAACGGCTTGTAAATATCAAGAAACAACAGCACTACATCTGTGCTACTATTCTGGATCCACGTTACAAAAAGCCATTGTTTGGCAAAGTAATAATTCCTTTTGAAACATCAGATGTTACAGAGTACAAAGGTTGGCTGGCTCAGTCAGCCATTCGTTTTGAAAGAGAGCGGAAGGAAACTGTACGAGAAGACAGTACTACTAGTGAATCAGCAGGCCATCAGGCGTCCCAAAAAAGCACTTCTGCATCTGAGCCTCTGGCAGAAGTGAGTGACTTTTCCACTAAGCCGTTAACCACACCAGCAACCGTATCATCTGCACCAGGCCCAGGCGATATGTCTGAAGCGGATTGGCTAAGTGAGCTAGGGTTTCCTTGTCCCAGAAAGGACACAGAAGTGCAAAGTACAGGAATGCGGGAGGACATTCTTTCAATGGTGCAGGCCTATCTGGATGACTCCACAGCGGTCAATATGACTGAGGACCCATTGGCGTATTGGCATGGGAAAAGAAAAATATGGCGAGAGCTCACCAACCTGGCTATCAATTACTTGTCTTGCCCACTCGCAAGCGTGTCTTCAGAACGTGTTTTTAGTTTTGCTGGTGGCATTGTGACTTGCAAAAGGTCCCGCCTCTTGCCCGCAAATGTGAAGCGGCTCACCGTGATAAAGATGAACCAGCACTTCATACCACCAGATTACAAAGTATGAGAATGCACGCAGGAAGAAGAGGACACCGACCTACCTGAGGAAAGTTCTCCTCAGTTACCAGAAGTACAACCGAGTGATGAATTAGCAGAGTATGAGGACGAGTTCTGCTTCCCTGACAGCGAGTTCTGAAAATGAGTCAATGACTCATTAACTGTAAATTTAGTCCTCCTTATTCACTTTTATTCCTGTGTGTCTGTCTTTCTTTGTTTAGCAAGTGCTTCATCACATTCACAACAAAACTGTAATCACCCCATCACAAGCAACAACAAGCCCATCAGCAGAACTGTCTTGATTTTGATGCCGCAGCATTCCTCATGTTCACAACAGTTAGTTGACAAGAACTCAGTCCTGGTCGTCTATCCTCCTCCTCCACTCATCCTATCCATTTCCCGTAATGCTGATGCCTGGATTCTGCACAATGAAGAAACTTACGTTGAGTCCCCTAAAGAGGAACTGGAAGTAGTGAGTCCTCATTTAAATACATTTTGCTAAGTGTGACTTTTTTTCCCCGATTTGCATTTTTGGCTGTTTGGGGGTGTCAAACTTGTTTGCGCTTGGGTTTACGGGTCTTGGCTGGGCCATTGCTGGCAAAGTCTATTAAGGGATGAAATTGGCAAGTTGTGGCCCTGCTGCAGAACGCTTTAGGACTCTGTGAATTCCAGTTTGAGCCAGCCCTCAAACACAAATTACAGGTAAGATAAGCGTTTGCATGGGAGGTAGTATAATGGAGTGTTCGGAGAGGCGAGAGAGTGACAGTGGTACTAGTAGTAAAGTCCTAGGGCTCTTGAATTAACAAACTCTGTGACAGGCATTTACTTTGGAAAACATTTGGCCTATTGCACGTGAACGTTTAGGCGTTATTATTGCTCGCTTGCCTGTCTTAGGGGTGCTGTCTGTGGGGCTTCTAGGTTTTTGTGGTGTGTGAGCACCGCTGCCACATTTCTAATGTTGATTGCTTTTGTTTTGCAGAAAATCCACGCCGGGAAACTCCAGTTGTGGCCCTGCTGCAGAACGCTTTAGGACTCTGTGAATTCCAGGTGGAGCCAGCTCTCAAACACAAATTACAGGTAAGATAAGCGTTTGGATGGGAGGTAGTATAATGGAGTGTTCGGAGAGGCGAGAGAGTGACAGTGGTACTAGTAGTAAAGTCCTAGGGCTCTTGAATTAACAAACTCTGTGACAGGCATTTACTTTGGAAAACATTTGGCCTATTGCACGTGAACGTTTAGGCATTATTATTGCTCGCTTGCCTGTCTTAGGGGTGCTGTCTGTGGGGCTTCTAAGTTTTTGTGGTGTGTGAGCACCGCTGCCACATTTCTAATGTTGATTGCTTTTGTTTTGCAGAAAATCCACGCCGGGAAACTCCAGTTGTGGCCCTGCTGCAGAACGCTTTAGGACTCTGTGAATTCCAGGTGGAGCCAGCTCTCAAACACAAATTACAGGTAAGATAAGCGTTTGGATGGGAGGTAGTATAATGGACTGTTCGGAGAGGCGAGAGAGTGACAGTGGTACTAGTAGTAAAGTCCTAGGGCTCTTGAATTAACAAACTCTGTGACAGGCATTTACTTTGGAAAACATTTGGCCTATTGCACGTGAACCAACACGATGACAGTGTTCAGTTAAATGAACTTACTGCAAAACCACCACCCACCAAGCTCAAAAGTAGTAAAAAAACAGGTATGCTCAGATAAAGTTTGAAAAAGTATATTTATATCCCTAACAAAATAATCTCCCGCAAGACCCTCCCTAACCCCAACAAATAAATAGTCCTTCAAAAGTCCCCAAAAAATCCAACTCCCAATTCCCACCCCCCAAAAGTCTCTAAAAAAGGGGCAAGGGACACTCTAGGGATGCAAGGTGTTGAGTTTGGCCTCCAGGGCATCATGCCTTAGGGCCAGGGCATCATACTTCTCCTGGAGGGTGGCGTGATCTAAGCGGAGGCCCTCCACCACATTCTGATACTCGTTCCATTTTTGGACCTCCGCCTCTAGGTCGGACACTCTGCGGAGTGCACGGCGCAAGCGAGCCTTAACAGTACTGTGAGGTACAGCCTTTGCTGCTCGGCGGTGGCGTCTTCCAGCACGGCTCCGGTTCGCTGGAGCACTGCGCTTACCGGCAGAACATGGGGTCACGGAGGAGGATGTAGATGTTAGATTTGATGCACTGGAGTGCGTGTCGTCCCCCTCCAGTTCCACCAGCTGCCGATATTCGGCAACAGTTGCTTCCAGCCACCGTTGCCGGGCCAGTACAGCCAGCATACTCCTCGTCGGTTTTGAGGTTTTAGTATTGCCAACTATATGAAGAAAGAAAGACATAATATGTAACCAATGCTCTTTAAGAATATGATTAACACAAAATAATTCAGCAGGAAGTTGTGTCACAGTACAACTAGCAACTAGCCAGCGCAGTACAAAACTATTCAGGCCAGTATCATGGGCATCCGCAGGGAGGGGCAAGGGGGGGCGCTTGAATCACCATTTCCCTTCCCACAACTCACTTGTATCCTTGGTTTGATGCTCTTTCATATGAAAGAGATCTGGCAGAAGCCCAGGCGATATGTCGGTTTCCCTCCCTCTCTCTCTCTCTGTCTCCCTCTTTAGGTCTCCCTGTGTCTCCCTCTACCTCGCTGTCTCTCTCTCTCTGTCTCCCTCCCTCACCCTCCCTCTGGCTCCCTCCCTCTCTCTCTCTCCTTCTGTCTTCCTCTCTCTCTGTCTCTGCCTCTATCTGTCTGTCGGTCCCAGCCTGCTGTAATTACCATATTGTAATTTGTCACTGGGCCACCACTGGATACACATCATATCCTATCTAAGAGTCAGATAGTACCATGATCCAGCTTACCTGTACTCGCCACCGCCACTGTCTCCTTCCTCATAGTCTGTACTTCTTGGTCCGACTCCTCTAGCGCCGCCTCCTCCCCAGATTGATCCTCGGACTCAGAGTCAATGATCACCACCACATCCGAGCTGGCCCCGCCACCAGATGTTCCACCTACAAAGTAGATTTAAGAATGTTAGATTACACCACTCACTAGTATTTGGTCTATGAATGAAAAAATGTGAAAACAACAGAAAAATTAATTGACTGTCTACTCTAGTCTAAAGTAAAAATGTCCCTCCTTCCAGGGAAGGCTGTTGTCTTGCTTCACTTTTTTGTCACAATTGTTGAATGCTTGCTTAATTTTAACACACACCATTTTTCTCTGAACAGACAGAAACTGGACTTCTAAGGACAAGAGCAACATCAACTTCAAACCAGGTGAAAGCTCGGCTCGACCACAAGAAATGTGTTCCATTACTCATCAACTCAGCACCAAGCACTTTTCCATTTCCAACTAACTTTATTTTAATATATGTGTTTACTTAAACTTTTAATAAAGCTTTTAAACTTGAATAGACTCTGTGGTTTTTGGTCCTCCAGACTAGAGTGACTGAGCGAAAGGTTTTGCAATTTTTGCAAGGAGGAGTCTGTGCCGCTGACACTACCAGGTTTATACAGTGTGCCAAACACGCCACTCTGAAATATTATTACTCTGGTCTTTGGTGTCCATAGTTCGGTTTGTGGAGAATTGTCCCTGCAACAGTAGGATTATTGATTTTGCTCCTATCTAAACACTATTTCGAAACAATTAAATTAGGAACGCTTGGACAACAATAGGTCCTCTATATTTAAATGAAAACTTACTGGGGCCAGCAAAGGAGCACTCGCCGCCCTGGCCTGCATCCTCCTCCTTTGGAGCACTGCATCCGATTTTTCGGTCCGCTTGCCCCTGGGCGGACCTGACGTACAACATGAAAGAATGAACAGAAAGCATTGATGATTGCTGCTTGCCGATGTCCTTGTCAACCAAATCAAACATTTAGAAAGAACAAGAACCAACTATTTCATCCAAAATGAGGGCTACAAAGGAAGGACTGCACCTGAGCCTCTACTCTAGGGGCAGATTTACAAGCCCCTTGCAGCTCTTTTGCTCCATTCTTGCGTCAATTTTGTGACGCAGCGCCACAACAAGAAAGGCGCCATGGTGTGGCGTATATTAACAACGTTACGCATATGGGAGATGCATCCCATTCTAAAGCCCTGCGCCATTAGGGAGCGTTCCAGCGTAAGGGAGGGCGTTCCTGCGCAGGAACGCATGCTAAAAGTGGCTATGGGGGAATATATAAAATTTCAATCAGTCATTTAGGACAATGATGCGTCACTGAAACCCTGCGCCTGCATGAAGCAGACTTACGGCTTGACGCAGCATTGCTGGAGCTGCGCCATCGTTGCAACGCAACTCCATCAATGAGCCGCCTTTACGGCACCGATGCGTAACGCTTCGGTGACGTTTTGGGACCATGGTGTGCCGCATTGTAAATACGGCGCACCATGGGTGGTGCTGGCATGCCGCACACTTTGCAGGGATGCACAGGTAATTGCTAATCTGACACTTAGGGGCATACTTACGAGTTCTGAGCTGGACACCTCCAGATGTGCACCAGAACAAATGCGTAACGCAAAACTAACCTTGCGTCACGGCAGATGCGCCGCAATTACAATGCGGCAAACCCTGGCGCAAGGTTAGGCAGATGCGTGACGCATCTCGTGATGAAAGAGAGGCGCATCCCTAGAGTCGCGTCGCAGGCGCGATGCAACTATAGCAATGCTCAGGGCTGCCCAATACTCAACATACCGCATCAGTCCTTACACCTGCTTCAAGCAAGCAGGCATAAAGAATTGACGTAGCAGCGTCGCGGAAGTGCCTGCGTTAAATCTTGTAGATTTCACGCAGGCACTTTTGCGAGGCGCACAGCTGCCTGACCGCCACCCCCCCCCCCCCCCCCCCTGCGTGGGAACGCACCCATTGTGGCGCAGGCCCAGGCCTTAACGTGGCGCATCTCCTTAGATGCATCACGTTGTACATGACTCGCAGGGATGCGCCACGTTTACGTCGCTGTGCGTCAGGTAAGGCAGCGTAAACGTGGCACAAGGGGCTTGTAAATCTGCCCCTTTGTGTCTAGCATTACGCAGTTCTGTGAAATACACTCATACATTACTCAGCCCAATTAAATGAACACAAAATAGAAAACAAATAAGCAGTGGCACCGCCACAGAGAAGGAGAACAGTGCACCTGAAATGCACAGAAGATTTTGAAATATTAATTTACCTCTGTTATCAATGTAATCAGCAGCATTATTGCTCTTTGTAAAAAAGTTAAAGCAAACATTTGCAATATAACACAGTCACACAGAGCAGGAGAAAAAACAGAGTAGTGAGTGATGAAAAAATTGCTACTACTACTCACCAAGCCCGGGGACCTCCACTCCCAGCACGTCTAGCAGGTCGCGCTCTCGGTCCAGGATATCGGTCCAGCGGTGGGTTACTTGATTGTAGGTGCGCTGGACCCCCGTGATCTTAAAAAGGGCCCGGCACACCTGCCCCCACCGCTTCCGTCGCTCCTGGCTGTTGGTGTAACCAGCAGCGATCCTGCCGCCTGCCGCGATGGTCCTGGGGAGACGGCGCTGCACATAAAAAACGAGTGCGCCCACCTCCTCAGGGCTGAAGATCTCCCGGGGCACCACCATTTCCGCCCTCAAGCGGCCACACGGGAGCCGGGCACGGGCTGCGGTGCCCGTCTTGGGCAGCTTGACAGCTGTCTTCACCATGTTCTAGGCAGGTGTTAGTAGTAAGGAGACAAAATGAAAAAGAATAAGAGTAGGGAAGAAGGAAATAAAAGTTTCAAAAAGTAGTTGAAAAGTAAACAAAAGTAGCCTAAAACACAAAAACATAGACCTAGAAAAATAGAGGGATAGAAAATAAGTTAAATAGATCAAAAAAATATTAAAACAAGCAAAGGATGGCTGAGATATACAGAGGATAGAAACACCATGCCCAGACACATAGGAATGAATGAAAAACAAGATGGCGGCCCGATCACGTGCGCGTAAGTAAGTTCGCACGCGATTTCTCTCGCGAACTCGTGCGAACTTGCATTCGCAATGCGCTCATTGCGCGAGATTACACATAGCGGGCGGAAACGGAAATACGTCACGCAAACAAAATGGCGGCGCCCATACTCAACCGTGGGGTAACTCGCACGAGTTTGCGGCTTCCACGGTCGAGTTCGCACGACGCCACGCCTCGCGAATAGGGCGAAATTACCGAAAAACGAGTTTTGCAAAAGCAAAACCAACGAGCAGGTGCAAAAGTTCGAGCTCATCATTTGTAACCATTTTACCTGTAGTGCTTCCTGAAGGGGCCCTCCAGAATCCGGTTGCCTACTTGCAACTATTGTGTGACCCTGCTCTGACAGTCACAGAATAGTTACAAGTATGCCATTGCATCCTGTTATTGCAACAAAAAGGAAAGGGAGCAGACAAGCAGGTGCCAGCCTTCATTAATGTCAGTTGGGGCAGGGCAGGTGTTGTTGTTTGCAAAACTTAGTGCAGGTGTGCTTGGCTTTGCCACAATAATGTACACTCACTAGTCAATCAGAGGGTGCTGTGATGACACCGAGAGTGGCATGGGTGTACCAGCCAGAGGGTGGCATGGGTGAACCACAGTGCCAGTGTTGACAGAGGATGGCAGTGCTTTGCTTTGCCCCAATAATGTACACTGGTGAACCAGAGGGTGCTGTGATGACACAGAGGGTGACATGGGTGAGCCAGAGGGTGGCATGGGTGACCAACGAGAGTGCCAGTGGTGACAGAGGGTGGCAGTGATGAAGAAAGCCTTGCAAACAGGCTGGGCACGTAGAAACAACAAGTTCGCAAAACTGGCGACCCGACAAGTAAGTTCGCAATTTGCGAAATTGTACAAAACCCTCGCGAACTTGCAGAAACCCGTGCGAACACACACCCCCCAAAAAAATACGCGAATCCGCGAGAATTCGCGGATTTTCGCAATCCGCAAATACGCAAATACGCGGATTGCGAATCCGCAAAATCCGCCCATGCTTAATACAGACACTCCCAGATAATTTGGTCTAAGGTATTAACTAAAGTTTTGAGGGCAGCAAATGACAACGTGTTCCCCAATACTTGGGTGACCTCCATTATATTGCCAATTTTTAAAAAGGGACAACGTGAGGACCTGGGGTGTTACAGACCCATTTCCCTACTTGACTCTGCCATCAAAATCTTAGGCAGAGTCTTATTGTCTAAACTTAGTGGAAATTTGGAGGTCTGAGGGGGGGCTTTCAAATATACAGTATGGGTTCAGAGAGAAACAAGGTACTCTGGACCAATGTTCGAATTTGCACCTGTTAATCGCCAAATACGCGGTGGCCGGGGAGGGATCTCTTTATCTGGCTTTCATGGACCTCTCCTCGGCCTTCGACTTGGTAAACAGGTCCAAATTGTGGTCAATCCTTTTTGAGATGGGGATAGATCCTTCCTTGGTCACATTCATGGCCTCTTTGCACCAGGAGCTATTTGCCAAGGTAAGGGTCACAAATGAGGGGAGGTGTACGGACTCTTTTAGGTCGGAGAAAGGGGTCCGCCAAGGGTGCATCCTGGCCCCCCTCCTTTTCACCATTTACATAAATGGGTTGGGAAAACATCTAGAGGAGGGGTGGTAGACGTCCCGTGTGTGGGAGGACTGCAGGTCCCGGCCCTCCTATACGCGGACGACGCTGTACTGATTGCACGCACAGGTATTGGCCTACAGACATTATTGGATCGTTTTGGTTCCTTCATGGAAAATCTTGGCTTGAGAGTAAACGCCAAAAAATCCCATTCCATGATAGTGGGTAAACAGAGAGGAAAGCTTAGATCCAAAAGCTTCACATGCAACGGCGAGGTGGTCTCCAGGGTCCCGGTCTTCCCTTACCTGGGGGTCCTTTTTGACGAAAGGGGGTCCTGGGCCCCCCAGATAAAGGCGAAGAGTCTATCCTTGGCCGGTTCGACATCTGCACTGTTGGGTTTTACAAAAAGGTTGGGGGCCAGGCCGATGGAAGCGCTTTTAAAGGTCTATAATACCAAGTGTATTCCCATTGCCACCTATGGGGCCGCCTTGTGGGGCTACGCTACCCATGATAAAATCCAAAGGGTAGAAAATGGGATAATCAGACTATTGCTCTCAGTCCCCAAATCCACCCCTACCTTTTCTATCCACGAGGAAGTGGGTTTGCCTTACATCGCAGATAAGTTGAACCTGGCACCCCTCTTATTCTGGGCAAAGACATGGCTTAATTCAGAGTTAACTTTGAACCATCTTATTCTGGAGGATGTCATTTCTTTGGACCATGCCATGAAAATACCGTGGCTGAAGTACTTAAAAAACACATTTTCTGTTCTAGGTAGACCGGACCTTTTTTTATCTCCATCTAACATCAGGAGAGAAGATGTAAAATGGATTAAGGCCCATTTTCTAGAGAGGGCGCGTCTTAACAGAGAGGAGAAGGAAATAATGAAACCATCTGTAAGAGCACACTCTATGTTAATTACTACTCCCGCCTTGGAACCATACCTGAAATTTGTTACAAGACCCCTTCATAGATTTTTATTAGCAAGATTCAGGTTTAACTTGATTCACTTTTCCTTAGGTTGTTACCCATCATGGGCTAATCCAGAAGATGCCCCTCCCTGTGAGTGTGATAATTTTTCAAAACAAGATACCATGCATTTTATGATGTTTAGTGGGTTTTATTGTGCCGCTAGGAAAAAACATCTGTTACCTGTTTTGAGGGAGGCTGGCTTCATACAAGTCAGACCCGCATTAATTTACCTCCAGATGTTGGGCAATATTTACATTACTTTTAGCGTTGCCAGTTTTCTAGCGGTAGCTTTTAGAATTAGGAACAAACGTGTACCACTGAACACCTTATTGTAAACATGGTATCGTTTTAACAGTTTTTTAATTTTATGTGACAAATACGATGCAGAACAGTCTAAGCATGACCTGCACTGATTTTGTACATAAATGAATTGTTGATTTTAATGTATATGTATTGTATGTGCCTTTTATGATTTTTTAAAAATCGAATAAAGTGTACTTTGACTGACTGATTTAGAATGAAGAGATGTGTATTGTAAGCTAATCATAAATGACTAAGAACTAATTTGATGAAATGCACTCAGTAAGATTCAAAACTCGTATTATGTCTTTGAGAATATACAAAACAGAATGGAATTTAAATCTTGAATAAAGAATAACACAAGGAGCCCAGATGATGACTGTCATGTAATGAAAAAACTGCTGCTATCAGATTACGAAGTATGTAGTAGTTGCATTCTGGATGGATCAGAAAGAAGCACTTGAGGGGAAGGGATAGCCAGTAACTAAGAGGGGGGGGTTTAAAAACAAAACACAGGAAAGACCCAAAGTGTGACCACAAATAAGCTAGGTTTTTGTTAGAAGTATGAGTTGGCATAACCATTGAGGCACTTTGTTCAGTATTACTTTGAGACATGATGTCCAACACTGTAAATGAAAACACCAAGAAAAGATACTGACAAGAAGATTTAGCACTAGCACCAGGTTGAACATATAAGTGGAGATGGTAACATGAGTGTTAGCATGTAAAAGGTGATATGGCAAAAAAAAAAAAAAAAAATAGGAGTTCTGTCCTGAACCATCTGGATCTCACTGAAATCTCATAGAAGATGTTTTACATAGATATCATGGGCAACTGAACATTTTAAGGCACACACCAGCTGCATGGCTATAAGGACTGTTTATTAAAAATAAGAGGTCTGAAGTCAAAATAATGGAAAGTGTCACCATTGGTAAAATTACAAAATTCCTGAAATAAACTTTAAGGGACAAGGTTATCCCATAGTTACAGTGAGTGACAATGGAGTGTCAATCGTTTCTTTGGCAGTGTAAGCATATGTTAGCCAATTTCTGATAATGTCAAAATTACAGTATAGCTTTATTATTAATAAGATAATACATTACTAGGGCATGAAGAGGTTGATAATGGACTGCATAAAGAGAGTTAAATTGTAGCAACAATAACTTAAACAAGTGCTTTCGATCCATGCACCTTTGGCGTAGGTGTGTGTAAAAGGTATAGGGCCTGATTACGAGTCTTGCAACCACCAGACTAGAGCAGGCGGTCCACCGTCAGATGTATTACGAATGTTAAAGTCTTAACGGTGGTGGACCGATGGCTGCGCCAGGGAACAGTCGTTCCCTGGCAGTGGCGCAACTGCACCACAACGCAATGTGCTGAGTGGATTCTGGCGCAGACCCGCTCTGAATATTACGAGATCGTTCACCGCCAGCATTTCATGGTGGGAGCCCTGGCATGAAAAGGCTGGCAGTGGAGGAACAAAGGGGGCCTTACAGGGCCCCCATTCCCCCTGCCATGGGGATACATTCAGGGGGCACAACATTGCGGTGTCCGTTTTCCAAGCATTGCCATGGGAAAGGCAAAGGACTGCCAACCGTATCAGGAGTTGAACGCATGTAACAAGTTCAACTCAGTGGTCCTTGAGTGGGTTTCGCGCAGCGGAGCCGGTGTTGAGCTGGCGCAGTTGCGCCAAACTCATTATCAGGCCCATAGAGATTTAGGAAGGGGAATGACTGATGATAGTCACTTGGACCCCTTTTGGGTGACGAATTACAAGCATACATTTGGTATCTATAAACCTCTTCCCATTCTTTCACCAGGAGAAATCAATTTTTAATTAGAAGAGGAAGGGTTTGCGACTCCAAGTTAAATTTAGAGTGGTTGTCAATAGTAGAGTACATAAACTAACCTCAAGAACACAAAGGGGCTGTTTGAAAATCAAAACAAAAGTACTGATCATATCAAGGGTGAAGCAAAGAGACTGCATTTTGCCTCTGAATGCGTGTGGTTGTATCAGTCAGTACACCAAGCCAGAAAGCAAAGTGACGCAAATTATTTGGAAGTCCAAGTGATTCAAATACCATTTACAAATGAGGCAACAATAAAGAATGGAAAGTTTTTCTATATCGGCGAGATTACCCAGGAGACATAGAGCCACTGTTTTGTGATACACATTTTTTTGAAGGAATACTGCAAAGAAGGCTATTTAAATGTGTGGTCAAGGAGAAGTTTAATAACACTTTAAAATATGTATGAATGACATTCAAGATAAAAGGTGAGGTGAATAAAATGATGGGAACTAAAAAGAAGACAGCTGGAACACTACATACAGTTGAGAGGATCCTCTAACATGGTAGTGTGTCAGAAAGACAAGAGTATGTACTAAAATTAAACATGCTTGGCTCGTAGATTGTTTTTAAATTCTTGTGAATTTATCTTCTAGCCAATCTTTCATTAAGGTTGTATTTATGTTTTTTTATGTGAGAATTGATATATTCAAGTAAGTAAAGATTTGTGGGTTATGCTTTTGCACATCATTAATGTAGCAGAGGGTAAAGAATCCAAGCATTCAGTATTCTAATAACATAGTTCTTGGAATGTAGACTACATAGTATGAAAGACTGTTACAACAATCTGAAGTTCAACATCTCAAACTCTTTCTGTAAATACACTACCCACTTAGTCGAACATTTAGAATCACCTTCATCAGAGGACCAGTGAACAGCTCTTGAAATCCTCTGTGTACTACTTCAAAGATCCTGAAACGCCTTTAAATTGGCTTTAAAGGCGACTTCATTCTCTGGGTCTGTTTTTTTGTCAGGATATTAACACAACCGTAAAATAGATTTAACACCACATACACGAGTGTTGCTGCAAAATCCCAAGCACTAACTGAACAAGCATTGACATAGCCAATAGGTCTCGCTTTTGGGACCTTATAAGTATTTAGTTTTGCAGCACAATAAACTTGGTGCAACAATATCAGCTGTTGCATGGCTAAACGTTGTACCTTATAAGCGTTTAGCCATGCAATGATTGATGTTGTTGCACCAAAGATATTGTGCTGCATAACTAAATACTTATAAGGTCCCAAAAGTAAGACCTATTGGCAATGCCAATGCAAGTTCTCTAAGTCCCCCTAATGCTGGACCCCTGTTGCACTAAATGAAATATGTTGTGTTTGGGTGACTTGAGTTTGAGATCACAGGCGTTTTGAATCCAGTTAGTATTCGTATGGTAGGGCCCAATTTGTTTATGGATCAGTAAACAGGGACCCTATCTTGCCTGTGGGAACAAGCAGAGGAATGTGGAGAAAGCAAGAGCAGGCAGTGTTGGCGAGGTTCTTCAACAAACATCCGTTCTTTGTGGTCTCGCCGTGCTGAATTAAGTGATGGGCATGTTTTTTTCCATAAAGTGTCTTACCATTGTTCCACTGATAAGGAACTCTGTGCATTCTCATGGAAGTGACCTGCCAAAACGCTTCGGTTGTTAGGGTTACCGACCATCGGATGGCAAGAACACATTAGTTACCAAACACTTCTACGTTCAGTATTCTTTGTCTGAGTTAGTGCATTAAATGTCCTCTCCATGGTAATCAATTGTTGATCACAAGCAGTGATCGAAGTCATGGGAATTGTTCAGCAGAGAAAGTCGATAAGTGGGCGGCGGAGGAGGCTCACTTTCTGCGCCTTCTTATTTTCTTTGTCAGAAACATTATTTTTTCAGAGGCACGTAATACAGATGTAATTTGCAAGAGATATTTGAAACTAGCCAGTCCAATCTCAATGAGCTGTCAATACTGAGAGGCTTGGGCCAGAAGCAGTCAGTGTTTATGGCGCACCGAGAGATCAGGGTTTAAAATCAATAAATGCTCTTCTCTGTGATGCCAGTGCTACACTCATTTAGCAAGTGTTGTTTGTACAGGTTTCGCAGGTGCTGGCATAAGTCACAAAAGGGACATTTAAACGAGTGTCAACTAAATTCGCTTTGAATGCCTATCAGCCATTTTCCCTATCAGGCATTTTGTATATTTTATCACCATGTGCAGAACAGGAAATTTTGAAGGAGTATCAGGTGTTGTGCTAAAAAAAAAATGAAGAACGGTGCCCATGTAGAGAAAAGATTTATGACTGCATTAAAAGCGCCCTCTGGAACAGGGAAAGTAAACAATAACATGGTCGGAGTTACACGGCGCGTGCTGAAATGAAGGCATGCGTGCTGAGCTCAGCTCCTTAAATTTAAAATGTAAGCGGCGCTGTTCATATATAAAGGTGCACAGCCATGCTGTGTGTTAAAGTGCAGCGTTCACCTCTACTGCTCCTTACATTTTAATTGAAAGCCGGGCAGTGTAGAACAATAGCAGTGAAAGTGGCCCGCATGGCAAATCAATTAAAACAAGCCCAGGAGTTCCGCCGTGAAAGTGCATCGCAATGCACTTGGTAGAGAAAAGATTTACGGCTGCATTAAAAGCGCCCTTGGAAACAGGGGAAGGAAACAATAACATGGTCGGAGTTACAAGGCGCATGCTGAAATTTAGGCATGTGTGCTGCTGTTAAAAAAACAAGCATTGGCCGCGCGAGCGGCTAGGAGAGGCGATCGGTGGTGGGGGGAGGAGCGGGAGTTGTGTGCGCGCGACAGTGAACCTGATCGCGATCAGGCGCTGAAAGCTGGCGTCTGCGTGCGCGCGCATGTAACCGCTTGCTGGTGGCCATCAAAAGTCTCTGGTGGCACTGTTAAAACCCACTCACTAAATGTCTCGCCAGACCAACGCACGCGCTGGCTCTAGCGAGACCTAAAAAGCAAGCAATCAATCGATGCCGAGCATATGTTCCACAGTTGGGTTTCACGAGCTACGCTTAAACTCCAGGCAGGGGTTTGGGTATTCCCTGCACAGTTCCAAAGCTCCTGATAGAAAGATAACAAATCAAAGCCAGCGGCTCTAGTGCTGCGACCAACAGGTCAATGATTTGTTTGTAGAATGATGCAATCTTTGGCAAAAAAAATCCTCTTCCCGCCGGTGACAGTCATGTGGTATCACAGCACCCTGCTTCATGCTTACAGATTTAATATGAGTAATGTACTGTTTGCCACATTGTCATGCACCCGAACAAGGTGAACAGAAGAACCCCTCAAAAAGGAAATAATGTTTTCTTTCAAGATTTCATTTTATACATGGAATGCGTCTCAGTTAATTGACAGGTCATACGTCACAAAAATGCCTTAAAGGAGTGTACTTGGGTGTAAGCAGGCATTCTTGTGCTCATTTTATTAGAGTGGTGCGTGCCTGGTGAATTCAGCACTGAATATTTCCTTTGTGAAATCAACTTAAGGAGGGGTGGGGAGGCAGCTGCGTGTAAATGTTGTTAAACTAGCTTATGTTCTGCATTTTGAGATTCAAGGTTTTTCAATACAACGTCATCTCAAATACAATCAAGGGCTTCATTGTCTTTTATAATATATTTACTAGGGACTGGACCGTAACATTCTGATAATAAACAGTTGGGAAGAGTTGCCTGGAAGCTTTCTGTGTCTGCTACCTCATGGCACCATGTAGTGGCCCGAGTACGTGGTTGAGGGGATTGAGGAGTCACATCCCATTGTATTATTTAGTACATGCCTTCGCTTCTTCTACATGGCTTTTTTTTAAAACAAATAATAGACCGCAAGGGGCATGTTATCAGCGTTTTGCTAGTTTAACTGTGCCCCTTATGGAGGGCCATCTGGGGAACGTGAACTAAAAGCAGTTAAGAGACAACTTCTTACATAGAAAGATGCTCTTGGTAACGACACACACCCACTAAACCTAAATTACCAGGGTCTGCTATCATCGCAGGGGATCCGAAACCGTCAGTGTGTCACAAGGAACAGAGTAAATATAAAGTACCTACTGGAGGTGTCTCATAGATGCAAGAACACTTTCTCAAGGTCATTTAGGACACGAGTGAAATTTTACTTGGAAGATAAAAGCCATGCCATTATTGACTAAGGAATTCCTGAATTTAAATTGCCTAGCACGCATTTCACCACTGTTAATTCACTACTCTTCTATATGATTTCTGTTTGTTTCGATACCCACTGCAGGCAAGAGTTACTGCACAACAGGCCATCGAGCACACATACAATTCTTAGCTCGGCTTCAGACGTTGGCTGTAATGCAACATAATGAGGCTGCTAATTTAAGATCACGCCAAGAGCCTCCATTAGTCAAATATATTCATTTGTCAACAATCCAACCATCTCCATTGATGCCAATCATCTATCTATGAATTGACGCAAACAGTGCCACTTTGGGCTGCAAGGGAACCCACTCGAGTCTCCATATTCGGCTGATTGAAGACACTAAACAATCAAATCGGTCTGCCCTTTACCTATCGCTTACACAAAGCTTCCCCCTTCGCCACCCGCCACCCCTACCCCTGTCCCCTCACCGACTTTGACACTTCCCATAACAGTTATACAGAGTATGCCATTTGGGAGACTGAAATTGACAAATGGTGAAGATAATTTCAGACTTTAACACCATTCAAATGAGGGTGAGTTAGCCTCCATTGCACTCATTTGGCATTTCTCCAGCCCACAAAACACAAACCTAAGGCCCTCTCGTTATCTTGTGTAAAAATCCCTAAAGACTAGTATCCGTATCTTGTTATTTATACTGAGCTAACATTATGGAAATATACATCTCGCCCAGGATAGATCAGACACCACTGAAAAACCGTTCCACGTAACTGCACTACACCTGAAACCATGCCTCCAAAGTACAGCTGAAATCCTAGGTCTATCTCCCATTCCGCGGTGACGACAGCATTGCTGTCAAGATGCTCTACGAATGACACCGCCAGACAGTCAATCTTAATCAAGACAACTTGGTATATAATATAGGGCTTTCTGAGACGTAATGAGGGAAAGCCCAATAACACAACAGGTCGAGTTCTGGCCATCCCCTTACTCACGGCTCTGGTCCAGCTCCCGTGCCGCCTTGGCTGCCCGTTCTAGGCCGGTGGGGTCGAAGTGGCTCCACTTGTCCTTGGTTTTGCCCCCTGAGCCCCCAGCGTCCCCTCCCTCACCGGGACCGGGAGGTGGTGGGGGTGCTCCAGGTGGAGGCGGGAGCGGCTCAGACGGGGGCTTGCTCACTCCAAAGAGCCACGACATGTTGAGTTTTACGGTGTATGAAGATAAGAAGCCGGGTACAAGTGCAACTGCTTGATACACATGTGAGGCACAGGGAGACCAGTTACACTTGCGTCAGAAGAGAAAGAAAGAAAAGCGCATGCGCCATATCAGAAACACCCTGTTACCAGCCTTCCTGAAGTGAAACTGCGCATACGTGGAATGATACACACTACTTTTGCACGTCACTATGAAAATAACTACGCATGCGTTCACCACGAGCTACGCCATCGACCCCATGGTCTGATCTCCCATTGGCTAGGACTGACCCACTGTCAACCAGTAAGCGATGTCTTGTAGTTGCCATGTTATAGTCAGTCTGCTCCTTTCTGTTTGATTGCTGTTTTGACCCTTTCAATTTAACCGAGGCAATGGTGCCTGACCTAAACATGGCCGACGTCAAACTGCAACGTGCTGTCAATGACAGACAGCGTGCTCTTGCAGCGACTTGGCAAATCATATATGCTAATATACCTCATTCCGACGGGAGACTCCCGGTTGTGTTCAACCAAAAAATGGCTTACTTTTCGCTTTCTCCGGCCTGAAATCGCCTCTTCTATTAACAGAAGTCATGTCAACGGGAGAAAAGACATTCTCCCTGTTATTATTTTTTGAATTCTCCCTATTATTATTATTTTTTTTATTTGGACTCAAACATAGCTGCCAAGTTTTCAGATTACTAATGTGTGACATTTCCATGGGTTTTGTCTGTAACATTTTTACAGCCATTTGTGTGACACTTTGAGTGGTACTCATCTTTTACTGTGTATAAATAATACAATTAGTGACATGCACCATAGTCAAAGTACTTCCTCAGTGCAAAGGTGGGATTTAATAACACCATAAATAGACAAGTCACTATTAACTACTGTGAAAACCAGGATTAAATTCTGTCTCTGTCTGGTTACACACACCTAGACATCTCCAGAGACAGAATTAACCAATTTACGTTTCGCATTATAAAATAGTGCATTTCCCAACATTACGTCAACTTGCATTAATCTTTTATTTAAGGTGTGTGCATTATTTTATGTCGTTACCTTAAGGTTAAAAACCAGAGACAGAATTATTATGTTCTTTTTAACCACATCTTTCATGCACACGCCCTCACTTTATGATACTGTCTCCATCCCACTAAGTTTAGAGCTCTAATGCTGGACTCACAGGCTCTAATCTAGTTTAATCCTAGTTACACTGCCATCAGTGTCACTTGGAAGTTTCAGTAGCATCTGTCAGGGTTGATTAGCGTTTTTAAAGTGTGCGCTCAGCCGCCAGCATTGGACTACAATACAGGTACCCCACACACATAAAAAGAGAGAGCACAGAGAGGCAAACCAAATATTAAAAAGCACAGATTCTAAACAAACAGATCTTTCTGGACTCTTCAATGACGTTATCAGTTCCTTTAATAGTTCCTCAAACCACAGATGCGTAATATAATGCAGGCGCAGCCAACGCGTTTCATCCTGAATAGGGCTTCCTCAGGGCTGCAAACATAACATAAATACAATCAAACATCAACAAATGACAGAACATACAGGTCATTAGACAGACATACAATCCCCTAAACATGACAAGATTCTTTTCAACTCGAATATAGGATGATGTCTCTATTCATTAATCTTGGACAAAGGAATATACATGTTCATTGTACACAGTATTTTCTTAAATGATGTTTCAATGTACAAAAGTGTCCATAAGCAAAAGGAGCCGGAAAAGAAGAAGAAAGATGCCAACCACCAAACAAAATTACAAAAAATTCAAAGGAAGAGCTGCAAGAAGAAACCTGTGCCAAGCAGGCCCGGACTGGCCGTTGCGGGCACCGGGCAATCCCCCGGTCGGCCGCATGGGTGGGGGCCGGTTGGGGGTTCCTGGGGGCCGTTTTTGTTACGGGGCCGTTTTTGCAGCATACGGCCCTGTAACGAAATCGGCCGAAAACCGGCCCTGGCAAAGAGCGTGGCCGGCCCCCCCTCCCCCGACGGGAGGGGAGGGGGGCTGGCCGAGCACTTTGCCAGGGCCGGTTTTGGTTCCCAGTCCGGCCCTGGTGCCAAGAAAAGAACCCAAGTAACCCAAATCCAGCGGATATAATCAAAGCTTTTAGACTGATAACATAAGACTAAAATATATCACCAGACACACACATTTGTGTATTGTACACACCCCAAGGTGTCTACTATAAATCAATAACACATCTCAAATTATTCCTTACCAATAATGAGCTATACTGTACTCTGGAAAGTACGCAGATTAATGAAAATCTGTGGTAACTGAAAGAAAACACACCATATGCCAATATCATAATCTAACTCCATTTAAAGGGCAAATAGGTCCAGTGTTTCTAAACACTCAATTCAACGTGAAAGAACAGGGAATGGCAATACTTATCGTTACCTAAAATTAATGATGTAAATTCACAGATTGAAAAGATTGTATCCAATTCCTGATCGTCAGATCCAAACAAACGATAGCATGCTTACTGTGATAGATGAAATATCTATAGCTGTAAAAATTATAAAATTATTAAGAACATTTTAATAAAAAATAAATATCAACAAGATAAGGGAAAAAAACAACGTCAATAGACCTATTGACTACAGTTTCCAAAGCATTGTAGTGCATCCCCAACCTACAACTTGCTACCCGTTTTAATTTGTTTGATGACCAGCCCAACACCACCCAAAATTATAAAAAAATCTCTAAAACGGGCAAACAAGACGTTACGCTGCTCACATTTATCGTGCTTTGTTTGTCATGTTTATCATGTGCTGCCTAGTATTGATTAAGAAAGCAACAATATCTCAACCGGTATCATTCGGCAGGACAGTTAGATACGTAAGTGGGAAACATTATTTGAAAGAAAAGGAGACTGTGTTTTTTTAGAAATGCACACATAGCATTATATATTTGGGTACAAATTACAATGAAGGGAAATACAGTTGTGACAGCACTGTAGGTAAACAATTCTGTGAACAACCCGAATTGGACTTGGTGCTCGATTGTGTACGTGACACAAAGGGTGGCGAAGCAAGTGACAATATGTGATCAGCAAAGAACGGCGCACGGTGCAAGAGTGAAACAATATGTAAAGTGAATAGGGTGGTTCAAGTCAATGATTCACAATCTTTTTAGACAGTTTGTTAACAGTTTCTTTTGAACCACAAGAGGGGTGCGCCAACAATTGCCCTGACAGGTCGACGACGTTTCGATCCTATAACTTAGGATCATCTTCAGGACCGGGTTGAAAGGTTTTGACGGTGCTGGATAGAGATTCAATTACTGTGGGGGGCCGTGTCCCAACAGACAGGCGAAGTAGGAAGGTGAAGGTTGAGCCCCAGTCAATTAAGTGGGCTATGGCTCTGAAATTGCGTGATTAATGGCCAAAATGGAGGCCGTGTTCCGGAGGGCATCGGCAATGCGGTGGATATCTGGGAGACACTATTAATAGTGTGCGCTTCAGATCTGGTAAATGTAGGTGTATCCAGCGCGGGGCGGCACTGCTAGAGATGCGACAAGGTTAACGCATACGCACCCACAGACTGCTATATTCACAGATGGGTCCCTTACTTACGATCGTCATCTTAGTTCAAGATGCACATTGTGCACACTTCGAAGGACGCGGTGTCTCTCGTATCTCTAGCAGTACCGACTTTTGAACATTCCACACGAGGAACCAACACGCTGTGATTATAGTGGTTTATGTGAGTGTGCTTGTAAACTTTGTTCTGCTTCAGGAAAGCATGGGTCTCAAATCACCCCTCGAGCATTAGAGATGTATGATTAATGGCTATACCTAAGCAATGTAGGAGCTTGTGTTTGTATTCCATAGGATAATGTTTTGTTCTAATAAGCTCCATGGTAGTTTGAGACATATGTAGTGGTTGCCTAGGTAAAATGAACAACTAATGTATCTATTGTGTGACATCAATACTAGGCAGCATATGATTAACATGACAAACAAAGCACGATAAATGTGAGCAGTGTAACGTCTTGTCTGTTTCACCTATCACAGAGAACATGCTATCGTTTGTTTGGATCTGATGATCAGGAATTGGATACGATCTTTTCAATCTGTGAATTTACATCATTAATTTGAGGTGATGATAAGTCTTGCCATTCCCCGTTCTTTCACATTGAATTACATGTTTAGAAACACTGGACCTTTATGCCGTTTGAATGGAGTTAGGTTATGATGTTGGCATTTGGTGTGTTTTCTTTCAGTTATCACAGACTTTTCATTAATCTGTGTACTTTCCAGAGTACAGTATAGATTATTATTAGTAAGGAATAGTTTGATTTGTGTTATTGATTTATAGTAGACACCTTGGGGTGTGTACAATACACAAGTGTGCGCGTCTGATGATTTACTTTAGTCTTATGTTATCAGTCTAAAAGCTTTGATTATATTAGCTGGTTTTGGGTTACTTGGGTTCTTTTCTTGACACAGGTTTCTTCTTGCGGCTCTTCCTTTGAATTTTTTGTAATTTTGTTTGGTGGTTGTCATCTTTCTTCTTCTTTTCCAGCTCCTTTTGCTTATGGACACTTTTGTACATTGAAACATCATTTAATAAAATACTGTGTACAATGAACATGTAAATTCCTTTGTCCAAGATTAATGAATAGAGATATCATCCTATATACGAGTTGAAAAGAATCTTGGCAGGTTTAGGGAATTTTATGTCTGTCTAATGACCTGTATGTCCTGTCATTTGTTGATGTTTGATTGGATTTATGTTATGTTTGCAGCCCTGAGGAAGCCCTATTCAGGGTGAAATGCGTTAGCTGCACCTGCATTGTATTACGCATCTGTGGTTTGAGGAACTATTAAAGGAACTGATAACGTAATTGAAGAGTCCGGAAAGATCTGTTTGTTTAGCATCTGTGCTTTTTAATATTCATGCTGCCTCTCAGTGCTCTCTATTTTTTTGTATCATATTGGTGTGGTCCATTGGCAGTGGACCTAGGAGGTGGGCAACAGTGACTTTGTGCATCTAAATACAGTGTACAGTCAGGTAGTGAGTGTTAATCATCCCTTGCTGCCATTTCTCTTATTTCTAGGACCCCACACACATGGCTGGAGGCAGTAGGGCAGACAGGCCTACAACCTGTTGACTTTAAAGTCAACAGCAACCAGCGACCCAAGCCTTATGTTCAGGGGCTGGATGGAGCATAGTTGCCAGCATCTGAATTTTCTTTCCTGGGACTCTTTGCAGCACAGCTATCAATCACTTACTTGAAAAATTTCCACACCCACTGCCCCAAAGCTCCACCCACTCTGCCTAACCCACATAATTAGCATACTTTAACTCCGCCCACTTGAACATTAGGTTCTTTGGTATGCATGATACTACGCCACTGGTGAGTCAAAACTTGCACTATACATTTGAACTGACTTTAAAACGCTTAACTCACATAGTTATATTTTTTTGCATTATCGTTTTATTTTGCTGGTAGTGCCGATCACGTGCATCCTCGCGTGTACCTTTTACATTTTACGTGCTTCTGGCTGGTCCATGCACCAGCCTGTGTGGACGTCACAGAGGCATTCTTCGTGTGCAGGCCATGTGCCTTTACCTGTCTCTTGCTCTCATGCCCCCGCCTGTATGAAAGTCGCGAGCATTCTCCACAAGTCTGCATGAAATGAAATGAAATTAAATGAATTTGTACTTGTAAAGTGCACTTATACCCCATGGGGTTTCTTGGCGCTGTACACATACCGCTGTGGAACCCTTCCTGGCTTTTCCCTGTGAAATGCCCACTCCTGGGCACCCCCAAGGTGAAGCCAAGCATCCCAGCGCTGTTGGGGCCGTTGTGGAGATTAAGCAAGCTATTGCCCAGAGTTGCAGAGTGGGACCCATGATTAGAATAGGCACCGAGGCGTGAATTATCAGGTTCGAGGAAATTGAGCCCAAGACCCGCCGAGGCGGGAACTGAACCCTGGTCCCGGGGCAGACCTCTGCATCAGGGTCTGCCGCTCTACCCATTGACTGTACACAAAAGAAGGTATTGGATCCTGTCACTGGCTAGCCTGGACCTCAACAATTGATAAACAGAACAAAAAATGGCTAGTCAGGTTTCTTTTCTATTGAATTAGTACACACCCAGGCAATTTGTGCTGCGTGAGACAAACGTTTTGTTTTACAAAAATGTTTATTTTCATTTATGATAAAGTTTCATTAGTTCATCCACATGACTGCAAAGGAAACACTGTCAAACAGTCGAATCAATAACATACAGTTGTGTGCACAATATATACAAGTGTACAAAAGTTCAAAGAAGATGCTCGAAAAAAATGCTCAAAATGCATGACACCAACAAAACTTTTTAAATGACAAATAGACTCAAAATGAATTGAAACATAAACAGTTCAATAAAGAAATTTAGAACACATAGAAGACCAGTCCTATTCATTTAAATACCAGTGGACAGGCGGAAGTAATGATGGAATTGGACTGCCTGCCTATCACACAACACCTGTGATGAGTTATTACTGTACAGGATTAACAGCGGGTTCCACCGAGGTGGTATTAATTATTCCTAGCTGCACCCTTCTGTCTTATCACAGGCTGGGGGTCAACGCGTTTCGAACCGTGGTGATTACAGGTTCTCCTCAGGACGGGGACTGGGTATAATCCTCACTACAAAGGAATTGAAAATGGGTGTCAAACTGGTAGTGCGCCAACGTATGAAAGTACACTCTCTGACTCAACAGGAAAAAAGGAAAAGAAATTGCAGTTTACCTGCCCAACACGCACGGTGGCTGCAGGAGTGGGGATCAACTGCACATCAAATAAGTTCGTTTTTAAAAAAAAACAATGAGACGTCTGGAAGAACAAATGGGGCGGCAATCAGGGCTGATTGGTTATGAGGAGTCATGGCACACAAAAGTTAAAAAAATGAACTGGAAAAACTGTCTCATACCTGTATTAGTTTGTAGAGACAAAAACTCATGTATTACTGCACCCCTGGGGTGGTGCGCGATCAGTGATT
This sequence comes from Lissotriton helveticus, assembly GCF_964261635.1. NCBI lineage: Eukaryota > Metazoa > Chordata > Amphibia > Caudata > Salamandridae > Lissotriton > Lissotriton helveticus. The sequence continues at coordinate 332,850,188 of NC_136065.1, read as the reverse complement.
GGAGCGGCTCGCCTTCTTTGGAGTGCTACATGGAAAGAGAGCAGACAACTCTGTAGTGTCCTGATGGTATTATTAAATTCAATCCTGTAGGAAGGGGGAGTCTCTAGTTGGCGCAGTGCAGCACTGGCGACAAGCAGGGACTCTCTCTTCCCCGTCAGGGCTGAGGGCTACCTTCAAGACAACCTCTGCTTACCCTCTAGGTAGTGTGGCTTAAGCAGTCTTAGGCTAATCTCTGGGGCATATAGGGTTAAACATTTGCAATATCACACCATCACAACCAACCCACCACACAATGACACCAAACTGTATTTGTAAAAATATATGTTCTTTATATAAATTTCAAGCAGGCTTGTAAATACAGTCTTGGTTCACTTTAAAACGGTTCCAGTGTACTTTAGATTAAGTTGCCACAGTTCTTTCTTAGCAATAAGCAATCTTTGTTTAGTGTTTCTCAAAAACAGTTCTTATTCAGTTTATTTCCCCCAAAAACGGAGATTCCAGGCTCCTCACGACACTTTTCTCCGTCCTGATTATTAACCAGGATTCCCCCCGCTGTCCGTGGCCTCTCTGTGCCCCTGCGTTACCCCGCGATCAACAAACGGGCCCGGTCTGCCTCCTCTCACGCTTCTGGCGGGGAGCGGCGGCCGGGGAATCAGTGCCTGCCTCGCCGGGCGGCTGCGCGGCTGACAGGGGGAGAGAGCGGGGGCCCTGGGAGCGCTCCACACGCAGCTCCGAGGGCTGGGCGGGACAGAGGGAGAGAAACAGTACCTTTGCTGGGGAGTTGGCTGGGCGCAGGTCAGCGCTGTAGTCCGCGTCGCGTTGTCTTCCGTCCGAGGTCAGGAGCGAGCGGCGGCTCGGCTTTGGCTCGGGGGTTGGCGGTGCGGCGCGGGCCGGGCTGCACTGGGCAAGCGCCTCGGGATTTCCTGACGGGAGGGCACACACAGAGGGCGGTGATCCTCGGCGCGGGCCTCTTTCTATCCAGGCGACGATCAGGCGCCCCACGCAACAGCTGTTTCAGCGGGGGCGCGTTCAGGGGCACAAGACTCGAAGGGGTGCAAGCAGGCACCGGGCGCCACCTTCTCTTCACGATGCGAGCTGCAGCTCGGGGCCAGTCACGGTGTTTGGATCAGCTGGGCTGGTCTTCACGATGCTCGGGGCCAGGCAGGCGGCAGTCACTTTGTTTAGAGCGAGGGCAGCTCCCAGAGTGGTGCTAGAAAGCGCGATTGTCAGAGCGCGCTCTGCTTTTCCTGGAGAGGCTCGCAAAAGGAAAACAGCGTCTTGCAGTGGTTCCTCTGTCAGGGGGTAGCGCCCACTGTTCCTGGGGCGCTGGTCAGGGGGCAAGTTCACAGGCAAGCCCTTGGAGATCTCTCAGCAGAGTTTGGCACAAAGTTCAAAATAAAAGCAAAAGTCTCTTGTAGTCTTTTCTCTTCCTCTCCTTTGGCAGCAAGGCACCAGACACAGGCCAGAGTCAGCACTCCTCCTTGTAGTCCTTCCAGGTCCTTCTCTTCGGGCAGAGTTTCTTCTGTAGCACAAACAGGATCTAATTTACAAGGAGCAGGGCTCCTTCTTTTATACCTAGTTTCTTTTGTTCTAGCAAGCCAGGGGGGCCTCTGCATAACTGCTCCAGTCTCTGAGCACTTGTTGTGGGTACTTCTGGCTTTTGCATTCAGTGTGAGGGCAGGCACATCAGCCGCTCCCCAGGGGGGCGGAGCCGGCATTGTGAAGGCAGGGGCAGCTTGAGCACCTTGTTGACAGGCTTCGGTCCTTCCTGGGCCAGGTGCAGGCTGAGTCATCAGTCGCTCCCCAGGAGGGCGGAGCCAGCATTGTGGAGGCAGGGGCACAGCCTGATGCATCATTCAGGGGAAACTCCCACCACCCACTAAGGGGTCATCCTGCTAATCACTACCTGTCAACTCCCAGCCCTGTCACTCACACACACCAGACAGTCAGATCCACATCCAAGCAGAGGCGGGCTGAAATGGTTAGGCCAACAAATGCTAACTTTCTAAAAGTAGCATTTGCAAACACAGGATATTAAAATAAACTTTACTAAAAGAAGTATTTTATTATTCTGAGTTCAGGCATACTAAACATTAATTTCCACCATGTTCCCTGAGCCTGCTGGGATTATAGAGTGTAATAATTCCAGCAGCCCATCTGGCCTAAAGGGAACTGGTAGCCTTACAATAGTGAAAAACGAATTTGGCAGTAATTCACTATTAGAACATGCCACACACATCAGGGCATGTTCTACCTTACACTTACAATGCACCCTGCCCTCAGGCCTACCATAGGGGTGACTAATAGGAAGTTAAGGGAAGGTTTAGGGGCTGGCAAGTGTGTGCACTTGCCCAGCCAGCATGACAGTACCAGACTGCACGTAGGTTCTGCAATGGCAGACCCTAGACACATTTTAAGGCCGCTTCTGTGGGTGGCGCAACCAGCGCTGCAGGACCACTAGCAGTGTTGGCATTCACAAGCCCTGGCACTCCTGGTGCACTTTACTAGGGACTAACAGTAAATCCAATGAACCAATCATGGACATCAATCACATGTACACTTTACAGTAGGGAGCACTTGCACTGCGGCACGGGTTGGAGTAGCAGACACCAGCAAAACATTCGAGGCACAACAGCAAAAAGTGGAAGGGAAACTCACGCCAAGGTGCCAGGTCTAACACGTGTCCCCTCCAGCTGAAATGTGGGGGGAACTACCCTTCCCCAGGGAGTTCCTCATCACAAAGGCGGAAAAATCTGGACAGACCATCAGCGTTGGCGTGATCTGTGCCAGGGCGGTGTTCCACCGTGAAGTCCATACCCTGTAGGGAGATGGACCACCTCAACAGTTTTGGGTTCTCACCCCTCATTTGCATCAACCATCTGAGGGGCCTGTGGTCTGTCTGAACCCGGAAGTGAGACCCAAACAAGTAGGGTCTAAGCTTCTTCAGCGCCCAGACCACAGCAAATGCTTCTCGCTCTATTGCACTCCACCTACTTTCCCGTGGAAGTAACCTCCTACTGATGAAGGCTACGGGTTGGTCCCAGCCCTCCTCAGTCATCTGTGAGAGAACAGCCCCTACACCATGCTCTGAAGCGTCTGTTTGCACTATGAATTCCTTGGAGAAATCAGGAGCCAGGAGCACGGGCGCCGTGCACATGGCAGTCTTCAGGGTGTCAAAAGCCTTCTGACAGGTGTCAGTCCAAATCACATTCCTGGGCTGCTTCTTAGAAGTCAGCTCTGTCAAGGGGGTCACAATAGTGCCATAGCCCTTGACAAACCTCCTGTAATACTCAGTGAGCCCCAGGAAGGCTCTCACTGCAGTCTGGGTCTTGGGGGGTTCCCAAGCCAGGATGGTCTCAATTTTGGGTTGCAAGGGTGCCACCTTGCCACTCCCCACTTGGTGTCCCAAGTACACCACTGAACCCTGCCCAATCTGGCACTTGCTTGCCTTGATTGTGAGGCCTGCCTTGCGCAGCGCCATCAACACTTCCCAGAGGTGCCGCAGGTGTTCTGGCCAGGTGCCACTGAACACTGCGATGTCATCCAGGTAGGCGGCACTGAACTCATCCAGCCCAACCAACACCTGGTTGACCAACCTCTGAAAGGTGGCAGGGGCATTCTTCATCCCAAATGGCATAACCCGGAACTGGAAATGCCCATCTGGTGTGGAGAATGCGGACCTCTCCTTTGCCCCATCGGTCAAGGCGATCTGCCAGTACCCAGACGTTAAATCAAACGTGCTGAGGAACCGGGCAGCCCCTAGCCGATCAATGAGCTCATCAGCTCTGGGGATAGGGTGCGCGTCAGTCTTGGTGACTGAATTGAGTCCTCTGTAGTCCACACAGAACCGGAGTTCAGGTGTGGCTCCCGGCGCAGCAGCCTTTGGGACCAAGACCACGGGGCTGGACCAAGGACTGCTGGAAGACTCAACCACCCTAAGAGCAAGCATCTTGGAGACCTCCTCCTTGATGCAGGCCCTGACCCTGTCAGTTACCCTGTAAGCCTTATGCTTCACAGGTAAGCTGTCTCCTGTGTCCACATCATGGACGCACCAATCTGTGACACTAGGAACCAGGGAGAACAGATCTGGAAACTGCCCCAGCAATTGGCGGCAGTCTTCCTGTTGTTCAGGGGTCAGGGTGGGTGAGAGGTTAACTCCATCCACTGACCCATCTTTCTCACAGGCCACTAAGAGGTCAGGAAGAGGCTCAGACTCCTCTTCCATTCCATCATCAGTGGCCAACAGCATGCCCACTTCGGATCTTTTCAAGTGGGGCTTGAGGCGGTTAACATGTAGGACCCGTAAAGGGTTCCTGAGCGTCTTCATGTCCACCAAGTATGTCACTGAGCTCTTGCGCTCCACAACCTCAAAGGGGCCTGTCCACTTATCCTGAAGGGCACAGGGTTCCACTGGGGCCAAGACATACACCTCCTGTCCAGGCTGAAGCTCTACCAGAGTGGCATTCTGGTCGTACCACCGCTTCATCTCCTCCTGGCTAGCTTCCAGATTTGCCTCAGCAAGTTGTCTGAAGCGCCTGGTTTGGTTTCTGAAGGCCAGCATGTAGCTATATACATTCTGGGGAGGTTTCCTGGGAGATTGCTCCCAGCCTTCCTTTACCAAACTCAGTGGTCCTCTCACGGGGTGACCATACAGCAGTTCAAAGGGGCTGAACCCTAGGGACTTCTGTGGCACCTCGCGGTATGCAAAGAGCAGGCATGGCAAGAGGACGTCCCACTTACGCCTCATTGGACCTTCCAGGCCCATGATCATGCCCTTCAGGGTTCGGTTGAATCTTTCAACCAACCCATTTCCTTGGGGATGGTAAGGTGTGGTGAACTTGTAGGTTACACCACACTCTTGCCAAAGGGACTTCATATACTTGGATATGAAGTTGGTCCCCCTGTCACTCACCACCTCTAGAGGGAATCCCACTCTGGAGAAAATTCCCATCAGTGCACGCCCCACCACGGGGGCCGTCACTGTCCTCAGAGGGATGGCTTCAGGGTACCGGGTGGCATGATCCACCAAGACCAGGATGAACCTGTTGCCCATGGCTGTCTTGGGGTCCAGAGGCCCAACAATGTCAATACCCACTCGTTGGAATGGCGTACTGACCACAGGGAAGGGTTGGAGGGGAGCCTTGTTCTTCCCTCCGCTCTTCCCACTTGCCTGGCAAGTTGGACAGGTCCTACAATGAGCATCTGAGCTCTTGTGCATTTGGGGCCAGTAGAAGTGGGTGACAAGCCTGTCATAGGTCTTGTCCATCCCCAAATGTCCTGCTAAAGGCACATCATGAGCCAGTCCCAGTAGGAAGGCTCTGAACTTCTGGGGTACCACCAGCACACGGGCTGACCCAGGTTCAGCAGCCTTAGGCTCTGAATACAGGAGGTCATTCTCCCAGTACACATAATGTGTTTTGGCCTGAACACCATTGGCCTGGTCTGCAGCCTGCTGCCGCATACCCACGAGAGAAGGGCATTCTTTCTGCTCCCTGCAGAATTCCTCCCTGGAGGGGCCTCCTTCTTGCTGCCAATGGGTCAGCTCAGGCAGGTCCCCCAGTTCGGCAATCTGTTCCCCAGTAGGCTCCAGGGCATCCCCCTCAAGGTCTGCTTCCTCCTGGACCGTGGGAACTTCAGGGTCCGGTTTCCCGCGCACCCTGCGCCTTCTCCCTAAGGCCGGTTCCTGGGCCTCTCCTTCAGGCCCCAGGACCTCTTGATCACCCCTACTGGCTGCCATTGACCGGGTGGTCACGCACGCCCAGTCAGGTAGACCCACCATCTTCAGGTGAGTCGTCTTCTCCACCTTTTCCCAAGGGGAGTCCTCCAAGTCGTTCCCTAGCAAACAGTCAACAGGCATGGCTTTCCTCACACAGACCTGCAGAGTACCAGAGACCCCCCCCCACTCGAAGGGAACTTGAGCCATTGGACATTGGCTCTCAGAGTTGTCAGCATTGACAACCCTACAATAGGCATGGGGTACAACCTGCTCTTGAGACACCAGGTGATGCCTCACTGCAGTCACACTGGCTCCTGTGTCTCTAAGAGCCTCAGCTTTCCTACCATTGATGGTAACCACCTGCCCATATTTTTTAGTGTTAGAGGGCAGGTAGTTTGTAGGGACCATCTCACTGTCTCCTAGCGAGACTAGGGTCATCTGAACAGGATCTCCACCCCCGGGACCATCACTTCTTCTCCTAAGTGAACACTGGTCACTTGTCGGGGCGGAGCACCAGTGGGTGCTGGTTTTCCAAACAGGCGACACTTGGGGTCACTGGCTATGTGCCCCGGGTCACCACATTTGTAACAATTGAAGGGCCCCTTTGGAACAGGTCTACCTGTCGGGGCCCCATTCTGCTTTGGGGGTGGGGGAGGCTGAGAACCTTTCTGCTGGTCCCCTTGGGGATTACTTTGGGGGCCTTTTTGGAACCCTTTCTGTTTTCCCTTGTCCCCCCCACTCTTCTGCTGGGGACCCTGCCCACCCTTGGCGGAGTCTCCCACTGGACCCTTGTGGACCCTGGTGCTGAGCCAGCGGTCCGCCTCCTCAGCAAGCTTCCTCGGGTTGGACAACTTGCTATCAATCAGGTGCTGGCGTAACTCAGGAAAACATTGTTCAGACAAGTGCTCCCATGCAATTAAATCAAAGAGACCCTGAAAATCATTCACTTTGTTACCCTTCACCCAACCATCCAGTGCTCTGCAAAAAAAAGTCACAAACTCCACATATGTATTCCCAGTCCGCTTATTACACCCCCTAAACTTCTGTCTATACATTTCAGGGGTAAGCCCATACCTGGTCATTAAAGCTTCTTTCATATGGGGATAGGATCTCTGGTCTTCAGTGGGCAAATCTAGCAGGGTGTCCCGCCCTTCGCTAAGGAACCTTCCCCATAACCCCGCTCCCCAATCCTTCTCAGGGACCCGGTGGGAAAACATGGCTACCTCATATGCCCTAAACCACTGTCCTATGTCATCCCCCTTAAAGAACTCCTTAACTACATCTTTGGGGATGTGCCCTCTTGACTCTACCTGCACCGGCGTTGCGCTGCCACCAGAGGGAGGATGATCCAAGGTTTTCTCTTTTAGACTCATCTCCCTCATTTTCACATCATACTCCAATTGGAGTTTTCGCTCTTCCAGAGCCATTCTTTTGCTTTCAAGCTCCATTTGGCCCTTTAAATTCAATTCTGCCAGCTTTATCTCATGATCCCTGGTTGCCTGTCTGTCTGCCAGCTCCTCTGGTGACAGGCCTCTGCCAAAGCTAATGACGCTGTCTGGTTTTTCCAGACTCACAGGATCCACAGGTGCACCCTGATCCTCAGGTGCCTTCCTAGATTCAAGCCAGGCTCTCATGGCCTTGTAGAACTCAGGTTTGTTTCTGCACCCTGCGTGTGGGACCTTGAGTTTCCTGCAAAAAAAACTCAACTGCTTCTTTGTGTAGTCATCCAGCTTTGATGCATCCCATTCTAGCTCCTGCGCACCAGAGGCTATGGATTCTCCTCCATCAATGCTGTTTGTGCCAGTCATGCTTTCAACACTAGGGATCTTCTTCTTTTAGCAAAATTAAGAATCAAAAAAGTCTGTGGCTAAGTTACTGGACTGTAATCACTATGCAATGGTCAGTAGCTACGGTAAAACACTGCAAATGTAAATTCGCGAATCCTCACCGCTGCGTCCAATGTAGGAAGGGGGAGTCTCTAGTTGGCGCAGTGCAGCACTGGCGACAAGCAGGGACTCTCTCTTCCCCGTCAGGGCTGAGGGCTACCTTCAAGACAACCTCTGCTTACCCTCTAGGTAGTGTGGCTTAAGCAGTCTTAGGCTAATCTCTGGGGCATATAGGGTTAAACATTTGCAATATCACACCATCACAACCAACCCACCACACAATGACACCAAACTGTATTTGTAAAAATATATGTTCTTTATATAATATTTCAAGCAGGCTTGTAAATACAGTCTTGGTTCACTTTAAAACGGTTCCAGTGTACTTTAGATTAAGTTGCCACAGTTCTTTCTTAGCAATAAGCAATCTTTGTTTAGTGTTTCTCAAAAACAGTTCTTATTCAGTTTATTTCCCCCAAAAACGGGGATTCCAGGCTCCTCACGACACTTTTCTCCGTCCTGATTATTAACCAGGATTCCCCCCGCTGTCCGTGGCCTCTCTGTGCCCCTGCGTTACCCCGCGATCAACAAACGGGCCCGGTCTGCCTCCTCTCACGCTTCTGGCGGGGAGCGGCGGCCGGGGAATCAGTGCCTGCCTCGCCGGGCGGCTGCGCGGCTGACAGGGGGAGAGAGCGGGGGCCCTGGGAGCGCTCCACACGCAGCTCCGAGGGCTGGGCGGGACAGAGGGAGAGAAACAGTACCTTTGCTGGGGAGTTGGCTGGGCGCAGGTCAGCGCTGTAGTCCGCGTCGCGTTGTCTTCCGTCCGAGGTCAGGAGCGAGCGGCGGCTCGGCTTTGGCTCGGGGGTTGGCGGTGCGGCGCGGGCCGGGCTGCACTGGGCAAGCGCCTCGGGATTTCCTGACGGGAGGGCACACACAGAGGGCGGTGATCCTCGGCGCGGGCCTCTTTCTATCCAGGCGACGATCAGGCGCCCCACGCAACAGCTGTTTCAGCGGCGGCGCGTTCAGGGGCACAAGACTCGAAGGGGTGCAAGCAGGCACCGGGCGCCACCTTCTCTTCACGATGCGAGCTGCAGCTCGGGGACAGTCACGGTGTTTGGATCAGCTGGGCTGGTCTTCACGATGCTCGGGGCCAGGCAGGCGGCAGTCACTTTGTTTAGAGCGAGGGCAGCTCCCAGAGTGGTGCTAGAAAGCGCGATTGTCAGAGCGCGCTCTGCTTTTCCTGGAGAGGCTCGCAAAAGGAAAACAGCGTCTTGCAGTGGTTCCTCTGTCAGGGGGTAGCGCCCACGGTTCCTGGGGCGCTGGTCAGGGGGCAAGTTCACAGGCAAGCCCTTGGAGATCTCTCAGCAGAGTTTGGCACAAAGTTCAAAATAAAAGCAAAAGTCTCTTGTAGTCTTTTCTCTTCCTCTCCTTTGGCAGCAAGGCACCAGACACAGGCCAGAGTCAGCACTCCTCCTTGTAGTCCTTCCAGGTCCTTCTCTTCGGGCAGAGTTTCTTCTGTAGCACAAACAGGATCTAATTTACAAGGAGCAGGGCTCCTTCTTTTATACCTAGTTTCTTTTGTTCTAGCAAGCCAGGGGGGCCTCTGCATAACTGCTCCAGTCTCTGAGCACTTGTTGTGGGTACTTCTGGCTTTTGCATTCAGTGTGAGGGCAGGCACATCAGCCGCTCCCCAGGGGGGCGGAGCCGGCATTGTGAAGGCAGGGGCAGCTTGAGCACCTTGTTGACAGGCTTCGGTCCTTCCTGGGCCAGGTGCAGGCTGAGTCATCAGTCGCTCCCCAGGAGGGCGGAGCCAGCATTGTGGAGGCAGGGGCACAGCCTGATGCATCATTCAGGGGAAACTCCCACCACCCACTAAGGGGTCATCCTGCTAATCACTACCTGTCAACTCCCAGCCCTGTCACTCACACACACCAGACAGTCAGATCCACATCCAAGCAGAGGCGGGCTGAAATGGTTAGGCCAGCAAATGCTAACTTTCTAAAAGTAGCATTTGCAAACACAGGATATTAAAATAAACTTTACTAAAAGAAGTATTTTATTATTCTGAGTTCAGGCATACTAAACATTAATTTCCACCATGTTCCCTGAGCCTGCTGGGATTATAGAGTGTAATAATTCCAGCAGCCCATCTGGCCTAAAGGGAACTGGTAGCCTTACAATAGTGAAAAACGAATTTGGCAGTAATTCACTATTAGAACATGCCACACACATCAGGGCATGTTCTACCTTACACTTACAATGCACCCTGCCCTCGGGCCTACCATAGGGGTGACTAATAGGAAGTTAAGGGAAGGTTTAGGGGCTGTCAAGTGTGTGCACTTGCCCAGCCAGCATGACAGTACCAGACTGCACGTAGGTTCTGCAATGGCAGACCCTAGACACATTTTAAGGCCGCTTCTGTGGGTGGCGCAACCAGCGCTGCAGGCCCACTAGCAGTGTTGGCATTCACAAGCCCTGGCACTCCTGGTGCACTTTACTAGGGACTAACAGTAAATCCAATGAACCAATCATGGACATCAATCACATGTACACTTTACAGTAGGGAGCACTTGCACTGCGGCACGGGTTGGCCGTGGCGCAGTGCCCTGAGTAGCAGACACCAGCAAAACATTCGAGGCACAACAGCAAAAAGTGGAAGGGAAACTCACGCCAAGGTGCCAGGTCTAACAAATCCGCAGAGTATGACAACGATAATATTGGTCGTAACCTACCTGCGCGCGCATGTAGATACAAATCAACAGCGGTACCCAAGGAAACCGCCGGTTGAAGCAGAGGGACGGGACTCTTCTGCGTGCACACCGCTGTAAAAGGGATAGGGGTTTACTGTTAAGTCTTCGTGGGTTTTTTTTAACACAAAAAACGAAAAACGAACGATCGGCTTCGGAGGCACGCATGAGGAGAAGGACTTACTAGTGCATGACCTGGAATCAATCCATTACACAGCCGCGGGCATCAAACGTGTAGCTGCGCGGGCCGTTTCCCATCAATAAAACAGGAAACCGGGTAGGCGCCACAGAGAGCGATGATGGACGAACGTCCCGCGCTAGAATTGTGGTACTTGTAGTTTCACCTATGCACCCGCGGAGTCTCGTGCATGCTGCCGCCTCAGAGGATATTAAGGGATCCCCGCTACGAGTGCAACAGCCAATTATAGTGAAGATACACATATAAAAAAGGGATCGGCTATTTAATACAAAGTGCGGAAATGGTCTGCCACCACCCTTGTTCCCTCCAGACGAAAGGTTACATTCTAAAAACAATAACAGGCACAATTAGTGTATGAAAATTATGAAAACATTGTCAAATTAAGCAGCAGGGCCAAAGAGGTGCTAGACATCAACAGAGTGCACACAAGGGCTCCCTCCAGACGAGATGTTGCAGTCTGGAAGCAATGATAAGCGCATTTAATATGTGACAGTTATGCAAACATTGTCAGTTTTAAGCAGCAGGGCCAAAAACAGCTCAACGCCACCGAGGGGCATGTATGGGGTGCCAGCCGGAAGCGGAGGAACGGAGGTTTACAGATTCCCAAGTTCAGACAACTCATTCAGACCAGAGTTGGATGTGTCAAATTTGAGGATGAGATACGCCTCTTTCTGCGAGAGGCGTGCGTCTGGGTCCCCACTGCCACCTCTAATTACAGCAAGTACAGTCCATCTGATGTCATTGGGGGAGTGTTTATATTGTAGAAAGTGGGAAACCAATGGTGCCGTCAGGTTTTTATTGTTTATCCTTGAACGATGTTGGATGATTCTTTGTCGCACTTCCTGCGTGGTTTTACCAATATACACCTTGTTGCACGGACATTGGATGGCATATACAGTGTACTTCGTTTTGCAATTAGTATGTTCATCATGGCGCCAAAATTTGGTCCCGTCTGTGAAAAGGGAACCCTCCATCGTGAGGTCGCAGACGGAGCATGTTCCACATTTACGATGCCCCTTCACTGGAGTGGCCCCGAAGATGGTCCCTTGGATGTCTCTCTTGGCAGGGGGCCTTGTGGATGTAATCATCTGGCCAATACTCCGATTCTTTTTTAGAGCAAACAGAGGGGGGCCCACATCTGGTAGGATTTCCTCGACCAGGTGCCAGCTCTTTTTGATTGTTTTTTGAAGCTGATTGGTATGAGGACCAAAAGTGGACACACAGACAATCCTTTGGGTTGCGGGTCTCGATCTTTTTTCCAGGATATGCTCCCGAGGTGTCCATCTGGCTCTTTTCATAGAGTGCTTCAGCAGTTTGCGAGGATAGCCTCTTTCCTCTAGTTTGGCCTTCAAATTTTGTCCATGTAGATCAAACTTCTGGACCGACGAACAGTTCCGCCGCACGCGGAGAAATTGCCCGTAAGGGAGGTTGTCCCTGAGGCTCCTGGGGTGATAACTCCTGTAATGTAGCGCGTTATTTTTGTCCGTCTTCTTTACCCATTGAGCCACACTTCTCCACTGCATGCAGGCCTTAGCGCTCAGCTGGGTGCCCCCTACAAACGCTGCATATGAAAGGCCACATATCAAGGCCGGTGCTTTGGGAGAATAAATTAAGAATCGGCACTCATTGGAATGACTCATTAATGTACGGAAGCATTAACAGGAAACAAGCCACAAGTTATATCAGGAAGGGGAGTGTCCAACCAATACAGAACTGTCTTGACCACTACCTTAAAAATATGGAACTATGCCATCAGCCAATGGATGCAGAACTATAGAGCACTAACTTGTTTTTGGAGTGACCAACCACATGCAGAGCGTTAACCAGTTTTTGGAGTAAATTCAATTTGGAATGGAGAAATATATCATTACCCTAATTTTGGGTGTGTGGGGAGAATAAATCAAAAAAGAAAAAAAACCACTTTAACTCTCTACGAACACTGCTACCATTCCTACAGTGACTTAAAATGCATTACTAACGCAAGATGTGTCATACTTGGCAGGGCTTGAAGTGCAACTGCTGGGACTGTCCCAGGATAGTGGATTACCTGGGACAGTCTCCAGCTTGCCAGGACCGTCCCGGCAAAAAACAGGACAGTTGGCAGCTATGCTGGAGAGAATTGAAAATACCCGCCTCGCAGCTTTTGGTGAAAACATCCTACTTTGCAGACCCTGCCCGCCAGTATGTCCACTTGCACCAGTGCCACACAAAGCACAGGGGTCACATGGCATCACCATGCCGTGCGCACAGGCAGAGCTGCAAAACAAAAACTGTCTGTCTGGGCCAATGGTTAGGGTTAGCATGTCGGAAAACAAAGAGACATCACATGGAGCTATTGTCAGGATTTTCTTTTAGCTCAGATCTACGTAGTCCAGCGATGCTGGTCCATTTATTCATTTACAAAAAATGCTCTGCTGAAACTATTTACTGTGTAACTGACACATTGAGAGTCAGTGAGGAGCTGACCATTTTAACTACTGCTCGGCAAGCTGATGCACGTTGGCTGCCTTGCATGAATACTGCGCTTAGAGACACATTATAATGTTGGTCCTCCTAGGAGCTATAATGTATTTTAGATGCAAACACTAGCACTAAAATGTTTTAGTTCTAACCCCCTATGCGTGGTACTTGGCAGGCTTGAATTTCCCACTTTTCTCTTCTAAAATGTTGGCATGTATGGGAAAGAGATGAGATCGCAATCATATATGACATGGCAAAGGCAGTAGGTCTTAGCTATGCAAGAGCTATTGGCTTTGGCAATGTGTTTTAGCCATGTTGTACACCAGTGTGACTTTTGTTCAGCATGGCTAAAAGTTAGTGGGGTGGGGTGGATTAGGTTAGATTGGGTTAGATTGTAGTGGAGTGAAGTAGGGGTAGACTGGAGTGGAGTGGATTGGATAAGAGTTGCATAGGTTCGATTGGGGTGGAGTAGAACAGGGTAGATTGTAGTAGAGTGGGATAGATTGGAGTGAGGTAGATTGGTGTAGAGAAGAGTGGTGTGGAGGGAGTGGGGTAGATTGGCATAGAGACGGGTAGATTGGGGATGTTGGATTTAGCCCTTTCTGTAGGGTCATCCACAAGCTTTTTGCCATCACCCTCCTGTTTTCTGAACCCATTTTGTTGGCTCTTAGGACTCTGTGCACTTTAGCACTGGTAACCGGTGCTAAAGTGCTTGTACTCCCTACTTCAAACATGATAGAATTGGCTTATACTCCATTGGACAAAACAAAAATTAGTAATGGGAGAGGCACTCCAGTTTTTTGCAATTAATTGATTGCTAAACTTATCGTGTTCTCTAAGCGTGCTGCAGAGGAAGACGCAATGCCCATACTGCGCCAAAAAAGACAAGACATAAAAGGATCAAGCTAAACAGCTTGCCCTCTGCGCACTGTGGCTATTACCCTTTTGGGTTTCTATATAGTCACTCTGAACAATTTACTTGCAAAATTCTAAATGAAAACAACACAAGCTGTGATTTCAGTCACATTGAATTGTATTATTGATCCATAATCACAATTTTATATACAACACTCATATTGGTTGTGTGAATGCATTCATTGAATCTTAATGTTATAATCACATCTATATAACTTTCATCTTACAAATTATGGCCACAAGTTATCATGCCCAATGCATTTCGGGCCCCGCGGCCCTTCGTCGGGGGCAGTACCTGAAACGAGACATAAATCTTATTGTTGCTTATATGAGTGTTGTATATAAAATTGTGATTATGGATCAATAATACAATTCAATGTGACTGAAATCACAGCTTGTGTTGTTTTCATTTAGAATTTTGCAAGTAAATTGTTCAGAGTGACTATATAGAAACCCAAAAGGGTAATAGCCACAGTGCGCAGAGGGCAAGCTGTTTAGCTTGATCCTTTTATGTCTTGTCTTTTTTGGCGCAGTATGGGCATTGCGTCTTCCTCTGCAGCACGCTTAGAGAACACGATAAGTTTAGCAATCAATTAATTGCAAAAAACTGGAGTGCCTCTCCCATTACTAATTTTTGTTTTGTTCCCTGTCCACAGGGAGTGAGCACCCACCATAAACATGTCGTTTGATACCATCACAGGTCTTACCGAGAATCGAGCCGAAACCCTAGCCTTCACCAATGATCAGGCTTCTGAAATATACTCCCTGATTGATGACATTCGGTCCTTCACTGTGCAGGGGAGCAGTTTGCCGCAACAATTAAAACAGCTTGAATTCTTAACAAAAAGACGCTTAAATCAACGCCTTCATGCATCCACACTTGTGCAGTATCATCGATCAAAGAGAATCCCAAGAGGATTAAGAATGCCCATAAAACCCATGTTATTTCGTTTTCATATGAAGAAAGACTTTATGGACCGCTGGTACGCAGTGTTGAATAAATGTTCTTTGGACTTGATTTTACTGTTGATTGAGGAACTATCCGTTGTCATCAAAGAGATCTCAGACGAAATTACACTTATTGAATCAGACCTTGAGACCAGAATGGATTCGGATGATTGGTCAAAATTTCTTGAGGAAATGAACGCTAGAATGGATAAACACACCAAAGAGATTCAGGAAGGGAAACTCAGGAAATACAAACGAGATACTCTGGACTACAAATTAAATGAAGTGTATACTTGGGCGGAGTTTGTATGCCCAAAGGAGAACCTTTGTTAAACGAACCACCAATACTTCATCACAAGAGAGCGTGGCCTCAGAGGGGAGAAACGAATATCAACAGAGCACCACCCAAAGTAGTTGAAAGAACCCCTGATAGCAGGGACACAACATCAGTGGAAGGAGCTTCTTCATCTAAAACGTCTTTTTCCGCACAGGACGCGGATGCCACACAACCACCAGGAAAGACAAAAGGAAAACAAGGAGAGGCAAAGGAGGTGGTAAAACCGAACTTGAGGAGTACCAAACAAACCTAGTGATTAATATTTCTTCACAGGAATTGACCACGCAACAAACCAGAGTTCTTAACAAAGGTTTAAATTTCGTACCAACCTACCAAACGAACTCCTTAGAAACTGAAGTAGATTTCTTCAAATTTATGAGGATTTTGCTACTCAAATATTTCTTTTCAACTTTACCCGATCCATCACTAGAATCTGATCCTCCAGAATATGTTGAGTTCAAATCAAAATCGACCTTTCAGGCACCAACATCACACAAAATTCTAGATGCATTTGAAAATCTCGTGCTTAAAGATCTAAAATCAATCAACACGAAGAAAAGTTGTCAGTTGAACTTTTCAAAACATGACAAAAGGATTCTTAAAGAATTGGCGGAAGACTCCAGGATACACATCCAACAAGCAGACAAGGGCGGCGCAATTGTCGTCATGGATCAAACATTCTATGATTCCAAAGTTCTGGAACATGTATCTGATATCAACACTTATCTTAAATTGGATCAAGATCCAATCCAAGAATTACAGACCACTTTGGAAAGTATCTTAGAACGAGCAGAAAACATGAAATGGATCAGTAAGAAAACCCGCCAATTCCTGACAGTTTCTTTCCCAAAACAACCGGGAATCTACATGTTACCTAAAGTCCATAAGGATCTTTCGAACCCACCATTCCGTCCCATTGTCACCGGGTGCGGCACCATTTTTGAGCCTCTGGGTCAATATATAGACCAGTTCTTACAACCATTTGTCCAAGGCTGGTACTCTTATACCAAGGACACAACTCATTTTTTGAAAAAACTCATGGATGTACAGGTAAAACCAGGTTTGTGGATTTGCACGCTAGATGTCAAGGCCCTCTACACCTCTATCCCACACTCCGAGGGTATAGAGGCTGTGGAATGGGCCCTGTTGAAACAAGAGGAGATACCGGCAGAAAAAATCTTTTTGCTAGAACTTTTGCATTTTTGTTTACACCATAGTTATTTTAGGTGGAACCGTGATTTTTACTTGCAGAACAAGGGTACCTCTATGGGTTTTTCTGGAGCACCGGCATATGCCAATACATACATGGCAAGGTATGAAGACATGTTCCTTAGGAATGATGAAGAATGGACAGACAATACAATTTTATATTGTCGTTATATCGATGATATATTCTTGATTTGGCAAGATACCAAAGAAAGGCTGGAACAAAAAATTGCCCAAATGAATTTGTATGATGAGAACATTCAATTCACTTGTAACATACAACAAAAAGAGATCGCATTTCTGGACGTACTTGTGAGAATAGAGGACAACACAATACAAACTGAAGTATATCACAAGGCGACTGATAAGAACACGGCCCTTATGTATAACAGTTTCCATTCCAGGAATCTCATCAACAATTTACCTTATTCCATGATGTTACGAGCCAAAAGAATCTGTTCACAAGCAGAAACGTTTCAAAGCAATCTGAACACCATCACAACAAAGTATGCATCTAAGTGGTATCCTCCTACTGTGCTAGAAATAGCAAAGAATAAGACTGAAAAACTACCACGCGATTCTCTACTCATCACAAAAGTGAAAAAGCAACAACATCGTCAGGTATTTGTCTCTAAATACTCTACCAGTTCAAATGAGATCAAAAAGAGCATTATTTCACATTGGGAATTACTGAGGCATGAGACTGATTTCAAAGGGTTGTTCTGTGACAAGCCCATTTTCGCTTATAAACGTTCAAGAAACATTAAAGAAATGTTGAAACGTCATCCTATGATTTCATCCAAAACCTACAAGGGCATGAAAAAATGTCAAAATTGCGTTCACTGCAATAATGTTATCGTGACTGACTGTGTAAAGCATCCCCACACAGGAGAAACAATTCCCGTTAGGATCAGTGCAGACTGCAACACAGCCAATGTTATATATGCCATCAAGTGCCCATGCGGACTTTTGTACATAGGTAAGACTGAAAGAAAGATTAAAATCCGCATTTCGGAACATAAGAGCACCATCAGAAACAAGAATCCTAAGAGCAGTCTAGCCTTACACTGGGAGAACCACAGACACACTATTGCGCAGGTGAAATTCCAGATCCTCGAAGTGGTCACCCCGTCACCGGGTAAATGTCTCACTAAGACCCTTTTACAGAGGGAAATTTTTTGGATTCGAAGATTACAGACACAAGATCCCAAAGGGATAAATGATCGAGTGGACCTTACTTGTTTTCTATGAGAAACTGCACAACCACTGTATGCAGAAGGACAGTTGATACTGTATAGTAAATTTGTATTTTTGTATTTTTGTTCTGACACAGGGTGATATTGCTGTTATGAATATGTATTTATACCACTTCCTATATGACTCCGTTTACACACACACTTTCCCACTACAATATGGCGCCTCCGGAGTTTTGCAATCATTGACCCCCAGGCTTGTCCACGGCTCCGCGTTTCTCCCGTTTCATTGATTGGTCCGTCATTTATTTTCATTCTCCAAGAGCTACGTCATTTAATGGCGTCGCGTCGTGTCAGGGAAGATAGATTGAATGGTGGCAGCAGTCCGGCTTGGTAGAAGCGTATCGTCGAAACTTTCAGGTACTTTCGCACTGGTTTCTTTTTTGGCAGGATGAATCACGTAATTATATGCAAGCATATTTCAGTTTCGCCGTTTCATTTGTTCTAGACAGTCGCACCAGGTCACAAGTGGAAAAGTGTCGAGAACAGTTTGCCCGTTACTGTCGGATTAACAATAAGGTCAGTCCGAGATTATGTCAGTTTAGTATCATGTGACCACTGGATTATTATTCCAAACGAATTTATTTTTCTTTTTTATATATATTTGTCAACACTACGGCAATCTTTGTGCCACCGTGCAGAATCTTTCCCCCAGTCCCCGTCCTGAAGAGAACCTTGAACATTGAGGTTCGAAACGCGTCGACAATACCACCCTCTGGCTACAACAAAGGGTGTCGCTAGGATGTAAATCATATTACACTCTGTACCCTAGCCTTTCAACCCTAGAAAACATTATACCACAGGCTTTTGTAGACAGGCAGGCTTGTTTTCGACCTCAATCCCGCCTGTCGTTTGGTTTTTTAGCTCCTAGGACTGGTGCTTGTTTTTGTTTATGGACTAATTTTTGCACTGTATATAATTGAAATTCATTTGGACTATTATATATGTGAATGTTTTTTTTTTTTTTGTGTTTAATCACTTTTTGATTGATTCATTGTTGCAAATTTGTAAATATGTACGTTTGTAGATACAGTATATATGAACCTTTTTTGATCTGACAGTGTTTCTGTTTGTGCTTGTTTTTCAAAAATTTGTTGACAAATATATATAAAAAAGAAAAATAAATTTGTTTGGAATAATAATCCAGTGGTCACATGGTACAGATTGACTGTGTGTCTAGGTAATTGTTTTATGAATAATCCTGTCCAACCACTTTGTTCTGTTTTCCCTATTGTTGAGATCCGGGTTGGTCAGATGTAGGATCCGATACCTTTACTGTTTCACAGTTTAGTATCATGGCACCGGTTTAATTAAGTGAAGAGCGTGCTTCACAGTGTATCGGACATGGCTTAAAGCCGAGTTCAATTGAATTGATAAAAATGAGTTTGTTTAAATCATGGCTTATTTTGTTTTCTTTAGGTTGGGTGTACTGATTGTTTTCAAGTGATTGTCAACATATTCATGCTTGCCAAGTTTCGATACTACAGTAAAGCTTCTTGTGAGTGTGATTCTTTAGGGTTCAAACCGGCACGTTTATTTTACCCGTATTTGAGTGGGTGTATTTATCCATGTCTCTCCATCATTTCTTTTAGTACACTGAAAAAAACGCAGCCCTGACTCACCGCGCTTTCAAATTAAACACCTTACAGAACCCTCAGATTTTGGCATCATTTCAGGCTAAGCAAGTGAGTGATTTCACACATTAAGGGTCATACAACTAACCATATGTTTTTGGATGTATTTTCAATGTGTTATTTCAATGTGGCATTATGTATATTTTCATTTCGCACATGTATATTTATGACCAAGATCCATTAGAGTTTTTTAAAAAAAAAACGTATTTCCTACTTTATTAATTTGGTATCCATGTACGTTTTTACACGTTAAAAATTCATTGTGGCATATTGCACAACTGTACGATGTCAGACCAGTATATCAAGCAACAATAAGATTTATGTCTCGTTTCAGGTACTGCCCCCGACGAAGGGCCGCGGGGCCCGAAATGCATTGGGCATGATAACTTGTGGCCATAATTTGTAAGATGAAAGTTATATGGATGTGATTATAACATTAAGATTCAATGAATTCATTCACACAACCAATATGAGTGTTGTATATAAAATTGTGATTATGGATCAATAATACAATTCAATGTGACTGAAATCACAGCTTGTGTTGTTTTCATTTAGAATTTTGCAAGTAAATTGTTCAGAGTGACTATATAAAAACCCAAAAGGGTAATAGCCACAGTGCGCAGAGAGCAAGCTGTTTAGCTTGATCCTTTTATGTCTTATACTCCATTGGCACATTTATAAGACCCTAGTAAAGTGCACTACTTGTGCCCAAGGCCTGTAAATTAAATGCTACTAGTGGGCCTAAAGTATTGATTGTGCCATCCCCTTAAGTAGCATTTTAAACACGCCTCAAGCCTGTCATTGCAGTCTGTGTATGTACAGTTTTAAACTGCCATTTCGACCTGGCAAAGTAAACCTTTAACGAATGCAAATGGAAATTGACGGTGCACAACGTGATGGTAGATAGCACTGGTGGCAGTAAAATGTGATGTCGTTTGTTTCAATGCATGTGGTATCGATTTTGAGGCATGTGCGTTTCACTGACATAATCCAGGCAAGAAGTTCCTTTACACTCTAATGTTGCAGTTATGGGTGCCATTTCATTTTGGAAGTTAAGTATTGATAGTGCTTAGTGTAGCATAATGATTTGTGGTTATCATTTTGTTTATATTTCAATGGCCCCCGAAGAAGGGACGATGGGTCCCGAAATGCATTGGGCTGCACATTACTGATCTGTATTTTCAGATTATTGTACCTGTTTTGATGAACATTGGTTATGTACAAAAAACGTGTACTATGTATAATGTAATTTATTGTTCTCACAGATGTGTTTTCCATCATATTCATTTGATATGATACAACAAAGATAATATTCTTTCGAATCAACTTGAGTCTGAATGTTAATTTGAATACATAAAGATTTCAATTGAGAATTTGTAAGTGTAAAATTGTTAAACTATTCATAAATACCACTTTGTAGTGCACACAGTGTTTCAAGCAACTGCAGTGCTTGATTTGTTCACAAGTAAACCTTTAGCCAGGCCCAACCTTCTTTTTTAATAGATATAAGTTCACCCTAGGGTAGGATCTGGAGAGCCCAGTGGGCGGGTTGCAATGTATTTAAAAAGTAGTATATGTACTGTTAAGTTTTACATATCCTAGTAGTTAAAAACTCTTAAATCAGTTTTCACTACTGCAAGGCCTACCTCCTCCACAGGATATTATTGGAGTTACATTATTACATTTTATAGGTATAATTTATGAATGAAAACATGTGACTCCTTCATGTTTGGGTTATCTGGAATTGTAATGAAAAATCATAACTTATGGTGAAGACAGATTTTAAATAAAAATGTCCACTTTTAGAAAGTTGGCATTTTCTTGCCTAAGCCAGTTGGTGCCTGCTGCCTGCCTCTGTGCCACATGACTGGGTGTAATTGACAGTTGGCCTTTGTGTATTCCTCCTAGACAGCCACAGTGGGGAGCTTAGGTGTGACAGAATGGGCCATCACTTACACTTCTGGCTGTGTCCTGTCTCCACACAAAGGGCTGCATACCCCATGTAGCTAGTCTGCATCCAGGGCCAGGAAGGCAGGGCAACTGTGCACTTCAAATGCATGCCTCTAGAAGCTTCTCCCTACTTCAAAGTCACATCTGTGTATAAATACTGTCCCTCAGACACCAACTCTTCAGTACACTTCTGGATCTGTGGATATTCTCCCAGGAAGAAGGATTGATGTGCTGCTGAATGGACTGCCACTCTGCTGGATTGCTGCTCTGAAGGACTGCTGACATACTGTGCTTACCTGCTGCCTGCTGCCCTCTTGCCTGGGTGAGAAGGACTGAACCTGCAACTCTTGAACCCAGAGTCACTCCAAGGGATAGTTGGCTGGCCTACTCTTCTGAAGCCTCAAGAACACAGCAGGCTTCCAACAACCTTGCACCTGCACCTAGACTCTGCCATCTGTGAGTCTATCCTGACAAGTGGTACCACCCTAGTCCTGGAACCTTGGAAGCGGGCTTAAGGTGCTCTACCAGCCTTTGTGGATTCAACGGAACTGACGCATCTCCACTGCTGCGTGGTGCAAACCCAAGCAGAACCGATGCATCAACACTGTTGCATGAATTGGACCTGTTGCAAAGACCTGCATCACAGATCTTAAGAACCGACGTGTGACGCATTCTCGGTGCAGGCCCAAAAAGGGGGTGTTGAACTGCCAATCCAAGCCTCTCAGCCTTTCTAAACCAGCCCATCGCCCCAACTGCCTGCCATAGCCTTGATGTCTGACTCAGCATCACAAACCAAACCAAAGGGATCTTCAACGATGGTGCAGGCCATCACATCTCAGCTTCGCTGCACCTCGAAACGGACACATCACTATGATTGTGCGACACATCTTTGACGTGGATTCTCGCAATGTTCGCAAACCAGGATTCAAGATAATTTGTTCAACAGGCCTAACTGGGTCCCTGGATCCGGATCAGACTCCATCGCCTGAACTTGTTTCTTTGTCCCGGTCTGGCGTGACTAGATAGCCACAGTTGGCACTTTGTGCTTTTTTTGTGCTATTTTCACTAAAATCTTTACAAGTGCATATCTCCGGATCTACTGATTTGATTTATGTTGTTTTGGTCTTGTTTCATTTAGTAAAGAAAGTTCTACTTTTCTAACTTGGTTTTGGATCCTATTTGTGTGGTGTTTTTCACTTTATTACTGTTTGAAGTGTTGAACAAATACTTTACACATTGCCTCTAAGTTAACCTGACTGCTCTGTGCCAAGCTTCCAGAGAGCTGAGGATAGTTTAATTTAGGGTTGACTTGGGCCTCACTCTGAAAGGATGGTGGTTGCTGCTTGCCCAGGGCCCACATGCCTGTCAACCAACAACCAAATCGCTTACAGGGATAGATTGGAGTGGAGTGCGGTAGATTGGGGAAGAGTGCAGTGAGTTACATTGGGCTAGAATGGACGGGGTATATTGAGGTAGGGTGTATTGGAGTAGAGTGGGGTAGATTGGGGTAGACTCGAGTGGGGTATATTGCGATAGAGTGTGTGGTGTTGTGTGATCATGTGCAGTAGGACCCGTGTGGTCCTAGGCGCACTCCTTACAAAAGTTACATAATCAATCAGAATGTATTTCGGCGTGTCTAGGTGTGGTCAATAAATTCTATGACACAGTGTGTTCAGTTAACGGTTGCATGGCAAAGAATAAAAATGTGAATGACAGAGCTCTCTGTGTGGCGTAGTCATTTGTGTGCTCCAGAGCTGGGGTGGATGCTGCAACTGGAGACGAGTAGTGTATACGTGACCTAAAGAAACAAGACTGCTCTCCCTGATAGTTTGCCGAGGTCCAGCAGACTGCTCGTGCGGGCCACAAGTGCCCTAAGAAGCAAGTTATGGTTGACGTTTATGAAGTCAAAGCACTGCTCTAGCTCGTACAAGGTCTTTGAAGGAGGTGAAGGCCCTACAGAAGAGCATCATCAGAAAGCCCGCCAGAACCTATTGGTAAGGTCGAAAGAATTGATACTGTGCCACGGAGTAACACAGAGCCAACATCAATACAAAGCAGAAGCATTAAAGACAGCAACAGACAGGTCCAGGAAACGCTAAAGGCATTGATGACCAGGTATGATGCACAAAGTTGAGAGCGGTGACGAACATGTGCAAGAGACAAAAATGTTACTCATGGTCAAGAAAGAATATGGCACCGATCAACAGCCTGGATGCAATGACCCAAATGTAAGCACAAGGCTGTTGCTTACAGAGGGTGCAGGCCCGAGTGAGCAGCAACAGTCAATGGAACAGCATATACTCTCAACGTCAGTAAGTCCAATGCAACTTATGATGCTGCAGTGTTCCTGAAACGGTAACTGCAAACACAACAATGATGGGCAGAATGTGGATCAATGTCACACATTCACCCCAGTCCAAATCGCAAATTACAGAATATTGGACTCCATGTTTCAAAATTATAATTTTGTAGATGCTCTAGAAGAAGTAGATGACAAAAATATCATCAAATACGTAAAGAACCTTGCAGGCGATGGTGTGAAAGAAGTAATAAAGAAAATATCACAAGCCGATGAACCATCATACCACAAACCCAAACAAACATTGGAAGCCAAGTTCAATCCAATGCCGAATGTCAAATATGAAAGATACATTTTCAACCAGGCAAAACAGCAAGCCGGTGAAAAGATGGATGAGTTCAGTGAAAGACTTGATACCCTGATCAAGCATTTCAAATTCAGTGAATTAAATGATGAAGAAGCCATGCGTCTTAGAGTTATCAGTGGGTTCATTACCAATTCATTCAGACGCAACATGCTAACAGAGACACTCAGTCTAGAAAGGCACTCATGGCTGCTATAGCTGAGGAACGTGCACATCGACAGGCTGCTGATATGGAGACTAGAACAACCCAGAATGAATCAGCATTGATCATGAAGAGTAGGCAGAAACACAAAACAGAGGCACAGAAGATGATGTCTGCAAAGAGAAAGAAGTTGTGTTTCCAACGTGGATTCTCGTTTACACATGGAGGTAAACATCCGGCCATTGGACAGATATGCAAAGGCTGTGGGAGAGAAAACCATTTTGTAACTGCCTGCAAAGCGAAAGAGAAACTAAGTGTGTCACGAGACAAGAAAATGGACACCAGAAAGTTCCAAAATCATTCTAGCCAAGCCCAGAAGGCCAAACAACAACATCAACATAGACAAGCAGAGACTAAAATAATTTGATCATCATTAAAGTCATCTTCCAAAAGTTCTTCAGCATCAGTGAAGACGATGGGTGTGCAATAGGGATGTCGACCACAGAAAAACATGCACATGTAGGATTGGCTGCTTGCAAAGAAGGACATAAGTCAAAAAGAGATTGACAAGTAAAGCAACCCAGCTCATTTTGCCGATGCCCCAAGATGATGATAAAGGTGAATGGCTGCTCTACAACTTTCATAATAGACAGTGGTACATCTATCAATATCATGCCGGCAGAAAAAGACATCAAACTGTCTCTGATACAACATCTAATGTCATCGTAAACAAAGGTGTACACGTGGGCAACTTCTATGCCACTGCAAAGTCAAGGGACATTTGTAGCGACCATGAGGCATAAGAAAACAACAGTACAAGCACCAATTCATGTTCTCCAAGGAACTTTGTCGAGTGAATGCTTACTCAGTTTCAGCACTGCTGCTGACATGGGACTGATATCCATTAACTACAACCTCAATGCATATTTTGAAATCGTAAATCATTGCCCACCTGTATTTTATGACCTAGGGAATCTCAAGACAATGAAGGTGCAATTCACATTAATAAGGACATGCATGCTGTTGAACAGAGACACTCTTGGGTTGCTTTTCATTTACAGGAGGCAGCTGAGAAAAAACTAGAAGCATTATTAAAGCATGATATCATCGAGCGCTCTACTGATCCGACTTTCGCGCATAGTGGTAGTGCCAAAGAAGGATAGTGAAGGTGCAAGAGGTACAGGGCGCATTTGTGTTGATATGCGCAAGGCCAACAAGGCAATTGAGAGAGAAAAACATCCAGGTCAACACATAGCAGACATGATTACATCGCTGAATGGTGCCAAAGACTTCTCCTGTCTTGATTTAAACAAAGGATACAATCAACTCGAAATGAAAGAGAACATTTGGTACATTCCTATTTTTTCAACTAATGTTGGTTTGTTCAGATACACAAGACCCAGTTTTGGTGTGTGGTTGGCTGCAGAAGTCTTTCAGGATGTCATTCACTGAGTAATTCAACCTGTAACACATACCTTTAACTACAGTGATGATACAACAGTGTTTAGAGCCAATCAAAAGGAACATGACAAGGCTCTGATGCAAGTATGTTGTCTGTTCGCCGAGGCAGGTCTCACATTTAGTACAGCAAAGTGTGAGTTTCACAAAACCAAATTCAAGTTCTTTGGGCATATTTTCTCTGGAGGGGGGTTACTCCTGACCCTGAGAAAGTCAAAGCATTGCCATCCACCTGTCCCCTGCAAGATGTAACCATGCTGCGATCCTTTATAGACATGGCCAGCTATTGTTCCAGATACATTCGTGATTTTGCCATGGTGAGTGCCCCATTAAGAAAGTTGACGGAGAGGAATGTTCCCTTCAATTGGTCCTCTGAATGTGATCAAAGTTTTCAAGAACATCAAACACGCAGTTGAAAATGCAACTGAAATGGCTTTCTTTGATCCAATGTTACATACTGTGATTGTTGTAGATGACAGCCCGGTGGGGTTGGATGCAATCCTTGCTCAACACAATGGACATCCAAATGCTCAGAGACACATTGTGACCTATGCCAGATGAAGTCTATTTCAGACTGAACATGCCTATTCTCAGCCAGAAAAAGAGAGCCTGGCAGTACTGTGGGCTTGGGAACATGTTTATGTTTTTCTGTATGGGAAGCATTTCACCCTTATCACTGACCACCAGGCATTGCTCACCATTTTCGGAAATCCAAAAACCAAGATGCCCCCTTACATTGAGATGTGGGGTTTAGATTGCATGAGTATGATTAAACTATTGTGCATAAGCTGGGGAAAAATCAAAACCCCACAAACTACTTCTCACGCATGCCATTACAGCATCACAGTGCAACGTCTAAAGCGGCCGAAGCATACATTAATTTCACAGCAAGGTCCAGCACCCATGTAGCTTCATTCATTGAGCAGATCCTTGCTACTACCAATAAAGATTGAGACATCCTCATACTGAAGGATATGATTGAATTACAATCATGGCGAAAACATACTCAACCTCTCACAGATAATGTTGAATATCAAAAACTCAAGAACGTGCAGAAATAACTCTCTGTCAGTTAAGAAGGTTTCATACTAAGGGTTCAAGAATTGTCATGCATGAGAGCTTGAGGCAGCATGAAGGAAATTGTGGCATTGTAGCCACCAAGAGAGCATTCAGAGAGAGACAAACAAGTTGAGGAACTGAAAGCATGACATCTGTGCAAATGCTTGTCTCTCAAAACAACACAGCATCCACTAAATATGTCTGCTCGTCCTAAACAAGTATGGGAGAAAATTGCCGTTGATTTGTTTGGACCTTTAAACAATAGACATCATCTCATGGTAGTTATTGATAAGTACTCATGTTTTTCCTTAGTGGAAGATTTATCATCGCCCACACATGACAAAGTCATAGAGAGGCTGGATGAAAAGTTTGCAGCGTGGGGTGTTCCTCCATCCCCAAATCCAATGATGGTCCACTCCTCATTAGCATAGAGTTTAGTGACTTTTTTAGTTGTTTGAATGTCAAGCACCAGAAAAGCACGCCTCTTTGACCACAAGCAAATGACGTTGTCGAACGATTTTTGGGCTCCCTGAAGAAAGTGATTCAGCATGCTGCATTTGAAGGAATCGATCTGAAGTCAGCTTTGTGTCAAGCCCTTTCAACCTATTGGTCAACTCCCCATTCTACAACAGGTGAAAGCACTGCCATATTGCTGTTTGGGAAAGCTTTTGGGACAAAGCTACCACAATAGATCACAAGCTGAGTACTAGGCACAAATGAGATGCGTGATACGGACGCTTCTCGCAAAAGAAAGATGAAGGCATACGCAGATAAGCACAAATGTGCTAGGGACATGGAAAATGGAAATGCAAGACTGATGCTCCGTTTGATGCTGATCCATTGGGAGTTGTGACAAGTAAAGGGCATATGGTGACCGCTCAACATTCCGGAAAGTCCATTATCAGAGACTTGTTCCCATGCAGTGTTTATGTCCCTAATTTTGACCAGGCCGTGTTCTTTTCGGCCTTCTCGAAAAGGTTGGCCCCTCTGTTGACCGGTACGGTGTTCATGGGGGGGGACTTTAACACGGTGGTGGATGTGGATTTAGATCGCTCGCATCCGCCTCTAGCTCAGTCGGTGGTGCACAGAGTGGCCAAAGCTCGGAGTACCTGGCAAGAACACTGGGGCCTCCTGGACGCTTGGCGTACGCTTCATCCCAATGATAGGGACTACTCATTCTACTCCCCGCCCCATGATCTCCACGTCCGCCTTGACGCCTTTCTTTGTACTGCTGGGGCCCAGGAACTGGTGTGCAGTAGCGAATACCTGGCAAAGACCATTTCGGACCACAACCCCTGCTTACTCGCAGTACTATGGTCTAGACAGCGGCAGCCGATCCCCACGTGGCGACTGAATCCGCTGATGTTGGAGGATCCGGTCTTCCGCTCGGAACTGCAGGAGAGCCTTGAACGCTACTTTCAGGAGAACGCGGGCACTGCAATCACCAGAGCGGTCGAATGGGATGCCTTTAAGGTGGTGGTACGAGGCGCGTGCCTTTCTTCCTCGACCGGGGTGCGTAGGACGCTGCTGGCCGACGTGGAACGGGAGGAGGATTCGCTTCGGCGGGTGGAGAAGGCTAACCATGCGGCGGGGAGCGATAGGGCGGAGGTGCTGGCGGCAAGAGAACGTGTAGCTGCACAGGTGGAGAGGCTCCGCTGTCACGACTATCGGGAATACATGGTCCGGGCCCATGCCGAGAGGGACCGGGATGGCTCGCTGCTGGCGTGGCTAGCTAGCCCCCATGCTGGGGCCGCGCCGATTCTGTCCCTGACCACACCTGCCGGGGCGCTGGTTTACTCCCAACGGGACGTTAATGACCAGTTCTTGGCTTATTACTCGGAGCTGTACCGAAGCAAACTGTACCTACCTCCGTCTGGTTTGGATGCCTTCTTGGAGGGGGTCCAGCTACCACAGCTGGACCTAGAACAAGGGAACGCTCTGGGTGCCGCTGTGACGCCGGGGGAGATTAGAGCAGCGATTAAGCATATGGCTCGGAAGAAGACGCCTGGGGGCGATGGTCTCCCTGTGGAGTTCTATACTGCATTTCTGGACCTCCTGGCACCACAGTTGTTGCGGGTCTATGGTGAGGCATGGGAGCTGGGCAGGCTGCCGGAGTCGGCCCGGGAGGCGATCATTGTGCCGTTGCTGAAGAAGGGCGGCCAACCCACGTCGAGGACGGCGTACCGTCCCCTTTCGATGCTCACTGTGGACTATAAGGTGTTGAGCAGGATTTTGGCTACGCGACTGTCGGCACATATGTGTTCCCTCGTCCACCCGGACCAGGCGGGCTTCATTCCCACGCGGAATACTTCTACCTGTATACGCCGCTTATTACGGGTTATGGATGTTGAGGGGGAGGGTCCTCCGTCCGCGGCTGTCCTGTCGGTGGATATTGAAAAGGCGTTCGACAGCGTGGAATGGCCATATCTGTTCGGCGTGTTGCGTCGGTTCGGATTGGGGGACGGCTTTATCCGCTGGACGCAGCTCTTATATGCCTCCGCTACTGCCAGGGTCCGCACGGGCCGTACAATCTCTGTGGCGTGTGCAGTGACGAGGGGTACTAGGCAGGGCTGCTCTCTATCCCCGCTCCTGTTTGCCTTGGCGATCGAGCCGTTGGCGGCGCGGGCACGTCAGGGGCAACACTATGAAGGGGTGCTGATGCGTGGTGTCCGACACCACATCTCCCTGTATGCTGATGATCTCCTGTTGTACCTAGCTGATACGACGGCCTCGGTGCAAGGAGCGCGGGCATTGCTTCGAGAGTTTGGCGAACTGTCGGGTCTCCGTGTTAATTGGTCTAAGACTTGCTTATTCCCCCTGACTCCCCGGTGTGCGCGACCTGCGGGGCTTGGAGAGCTGCGCTGGGAGCCGGAGTGTATACCATACCTCGGGGTTCACATTTATCATACCCACTCGTCCCTGTATGAGGGAAATGTGGGCAGAGCGTTGAGAGGCGTCAGGGGCAGTATTGGTTTCTGGCGTACCCTCCCCTTGTCTGTGGCCGGACGCATAGCCTTACTGAAGATGGTGGTTCTCCCACGCTTACTCTATTTTTTCTGTACACTGCCGGTGCGGATCCCGCTCTCCTTCTTTCGGACATTACGATCAGTGGTGATAGGGTTCATATGGGGCCCTGGCAGGAGGCGTGTGGCTATCTCCACCCTACTCCGGTCGCGGGAGGCAGGGGGGCTTGCTGTGCCGGATTTTGAATGGTATTACCTGGCGGCGCAGCTGCAGTGGCTCACCCAGGCAGTGGCACGGGAGTTCAGGGGTCCAGACGGTACTCAGGGCAGAATTATACAGCGTCATGTCTTGTCCTACATATTGCTCCAACAGGGCCTTCGCCTGGACCAGTTGTCTTTGGAGGAACGCACCCTCCGACACTGCTGGCTTCGTAGTCAAAAACAAGCGGGCATCCACGTCCCGTATGCGCCGGAGATCCCCTTAGGTATGTGCACAGCTCTACCGCACGGCGGGGACTGGTCGGGGCTAGCCCCATGGGAGGACTGTGGGCTCCATGTGGTGGGAGACCTCTACAGGGATGGTGTCTTGCTGTCGTTCTCCGATCTGCAGGAGGCGTTTGATTTGCCGAGAGGCGACTTCTTACTCCATGCGGCTTTGGTCTCTGCGATCCAGAGACGATGGAGGAAAGGTCGGGCGGAGCCGCCTACGTCTCTGGGATGCCAATACGTTGTGATGGCTGCTGGCACCTTCAAGGCTGTTACTTGCTTGTATAGGAGACTGGCGCTGGATGACCCCCCTCCATTGGATGCACTGCGGGAGCGCTGGGAGGCGGACCTTGGCCGGCAGATACCGGAGACTACGTGGCCCCAGCTTGTGCGCCGTGCCTGGAAGGGCACGCGTAATGTCCGATTTCAATTGGTCCAATATTTCACGCTACACAGAGCGTATTGGACGCCGGCCAAGATCCAACGGGTTTTTGGTGGTGCCCAGTCGGTGTGTCCCCGTTGTAACTCGGAGGGTGCCGACTTTGGCCACATGTTTTGGGCTTGCGCGGGGCTTGGTTCCTACTGGACTGATGTTGTGGCCTGTCTGAATGAGATCACTGACCGTCAAATTGAAACGGACATGGGAGTCTGCCTCCTGCTCTGGTTCCCACATACCCCGGCCACGAAGGTCACCAGTAAATTCATCGACTTGGGACTGATCCTGGCCAAGAGGGAGCTTACTCTACACTGGAAAACTAGGGGGGGTCCCAGCTTCTTGAGATGGCGGGGGTGCTTTCTGCAGTGGGCAACTAGTGAAGGGACACTCCGCTTGCAACTGGCCAACCGCGCAGCTAATGATAAGGCGCTAGAAACAGCTAGGGCGTGGTGCGCGCTGGTGGCAGAGCTACAATCAATGTCAGAGGCTGCGGTGGATAGTGAGGAAGAGGCGCAGGCGAGCTAGGGGGTGAAGGCGGCAATGGGGAAAACGGGGACATACACGGGGGACTGTACACGTTAGGACTGCATTTCATTGGTTATTAAGGACCTAGACGGTCACTAGGGGTTGTGGAGATGGGATGGGGTTACACACACGGCCTCGTTTGGTGTTTGAGACCTGTCAGGGCCCGGGGGCCGATCCCCGAGATTTGAGAGGAGCTACCCGTGACTCCATGCTGAGTTATGTTGCATTGAGGATATGGCACAGGAGGCACACTGACAAGGGGGGGTGGGGGTAGAGAGGGCGGGGGTGGAGGGACAGATAGGGTATGGCTTGCGGGATGCGATAATTGAAATGTTGATATGTGAACTGCACAATGATGACCTGCAACCATTTGTTTGTATGTTGGTATTGAAAATCAATAAAAATCTGTTTAAAAAAAAAAAAAATCAGAGACTTGTTCCCATTTTAAACATTTCCTTCAGACCTCATGAGTGAAACAAGTCCACCTGATTGCCAAAGTCAAGAATTTGAATCTACAGTAACAATGCAGAATTTACAGTTATGATTCCAGATGACAGTGCAGCTCCTTCACCTCATACGACTCAATCTGGAAGATTGGTGTGAACACCTCGAAGACTCATTGAGAAATTCTAATGTATGTATGTTGCTTGTATTCGGTTTTTAACAAAGAGGGACATGTAGTGTTGTGTGATCATGTGCAGTAGGACGCTAGGCGGACTCCTGACAAAGTTATGTAATCAGTTGGGAGGTGTTTGGGTGTGTTCGGGTATGGTCAATAAAGTCTGGGACACAGTGTGTTCAGTTAACGGTTGCATGCCAAAGAATAAAGACATGTATTACAGAGTTCCGTATGTGACATAGACATTTGCATGCTCCATAGCTGCGGTGGATGCTATAGAGTAGGGTGGGGTAGATCGGAGTGGAGTGGGGTAGATTGTAGTGGGTAGATGAGGGTGGGGTAAATTGGAGGAGATTCTGGTAGATTGCGTTAGATTGGAGTGGAGTGGGGTAGATTGGAGTGAGGTAGATTAGGGTACAGTTAAGTGGAGTGAATTAGGGTTAAAGTGGAGAGGGGTAGATTGTGGTGGTTTAGATTGTGGTTTCTTGGGGTGTGGTAGATTGGGGTAGAGTGCAGTGGGGTAGAGTGGAGTAGGGTAGAATGGAGTAGAGCAGATTGGGTTAGAGTGGAGTGTGGTAGATTGGGGTGGATTGGAGTCTGGTAGATTGGAGTATAGTTGAGTCTGATCGATTCTGGTGGGGTAGATTGGAGTGGGGCATAATGGGGTAGGATGAACTGAGGTAGATTGCGGTAGAGTGGGGTAGATTGGGGTTTAGTAAAGGGGGTAGATTGGGGTTGCTGGAGTGGGGTAGAGTGCAATAGATTGGGATATAATGGGTAAGAGAGGGGTAGTTTGTGGTAGAGTGGAATGGGGTAAAGTGGGGTATATTGGAGTGGAGTAGATTTTAGTGGAGTGGAGTGGGGTGGGGTAGAGTAGAGTGAGGCAGATGGGGGTAGAGTTGAGTGGAGTACAGTAGAATAGGTCCTACCAACAGGGTGCCTTCCTTCAACTCTGTTGTTTTTCAGCCAGGGCAATATAGTCTCTATATTTGTAATGGATTTGTAAAGGGAGCATTGAAAGTATAGGCGGCATGCTTACTGTTTCTGTTTGAAAGCAGCATTGTCTGAAGCTCACCCGCAGTGGTGCTTAATAATTGCAACATTGGAGGGCTTTGTCAAGAAAAAACAAGCGGTGTCACCGCAACATTCTATGATTCTGGGCAGATCACTTAGGGCCTGATTAGGAGTTTTGCGGTCCATGGGTCTGTCAAACTCGCAGAGGAGGTGCGGTGATGATCAAAGACCACCGCACCATGGGTCCGACTGCAGTATTACAAGTATGGCGGTCGACTTTCCAGAGAATCGCCACAACAGCCAGGGATCTACGAATACCGGCGGTGTTATGGCTGTCTGAGGCCACAATATGCCTGGTCGTGTCACTGCAGCACCCCTAAGCACATATTGAGTTTCCTCATTGCCCTCCTTTTCACGGCGGTGAGCCTGTTATTAAAAGGGTGATGGTGAGGAAACATAGGGGGCCCTACAGGGCTCCCTGATGCCTCGGGCATGGGGTTACATGCAGTGGGTTACATGGTGTCCCCTAGTTCCAGCTCGGCATGGACTTTACAGTCCATGTCATGCTGGAATGCACTGTGGCTATACCATTGTGCTGCCTTTCTAAGGCTCTCCTATGAGCCCTTGAAAGGCAGCGCCCTGGGCCAGCCGCTGCAGGACCGCCCACCCGGATTACAATTTGTCATCCGGCAGGTAGTCGGTGGTAGTTTGGTGGTGTTGGAACAGGGCAGTGGCATGCCACCCTTCTCCCACACCGCCAAACTCATAATCAAGCCCTAAGTCTCCGGGCATAAAAAAATGAATGTGGACATGTGTAATGTAATTGGTGCTCATGTAAAGAGCCAAATACATTCCAGTCAGGTAAAGATTGCTCAATATAAAAATGCAAGAAAAAAAAATAGTATCTCAATTTACATTGGGAGCAGCGGATAATTAACCGCATGCGTGCGGGCGGAATTCCGCCCGTACGCGCGTTTTGCGAAAGCGCATATTACGTGACGAGCTGGGCTCGTCATCAGCGTAGCAGGAGGCTACCTCATGACGAGCCCAGCTCGTCATCAGCGTGGAAGGGGTTAAGTTAAACCAATCTCTACTTTGTCCATGCTCCACAAAAGCACATGGAAGTCACGCAGTAAGTAATATCTTGCAAGTGATGCAAAATTAGAAGGCAGCAAAGAAGAGTGATAAGATGCCAACAAATGGTAAGTAATGGGCAGGATTATAGCCCCTTTTTAGAGAATTGTTTTGTTTTTTTAGATACAATAGGTCGTTGCCAAGCAACAGCCCAATAAACCCTCCAAAAACATTATTTTTGAGCTTGTAGTCTGTTGTGACCATGACTACATAATATGGTCAAGGCTGAATATATCTGTGCCAGAAAAATGTTGAGCAGAAGCAATCATAAATGCTTATGGACAAAAGGCAAATGTAACCCTTGGCAAGACAACTATATAACAGTTGGGAGCATCTAAAGAGAGGCAGTTGTAAACCATGCACCCTCAATGAGGGCTTCACACAAAAAAGAAAAAAAAGTCCCAAAAAAAGAGCAGTTGTGGGCGATTTAAAGAGCTAATCAGGGAGGTGTTAAAGAGGCTATGTTCCATGGGGGGAGGGGGGTTCAGGGTGGGAGGGGGGGACCAACACAAGCTGAACAGCCGAAAACAAAGACATCTAGAAAACAGAAAGCAAGCAAATGTGAGTGTCAAAAAGAAAATTCAATGGTAAACAATGGGTGGAGAGCATTTCTAGGTCATAATTCCGCATGTCCTCAATATTTCTTTGCAACCAGACTGCTGTGCTTTAACCTAAAAACGTCACCCTTGACCGTGTGCGGCAGGCTGTCAGAAAATAAACTTTCTAAGGACTTAAAAAGCACGCAAATGAATAAATAATAATGACAGTAATAGTTGTTAAATAATTATAATAAAAATATGATAGCGTTTCTAGTCAGTGGATTATCTAGATCGCTGTTGTGTACGTTTCAATTAAGTGCATGCATGTCTTCATTTTGGAACAAGGTTGTCAGTGCTCTGCAGGAAGAAAACACTTCCATTTTTTTAAATTTAATTGCTACACGATATGCGTTCTTACATTTTTAGGGTTATGTATGAGGTCATCCTTTCGCTTCTAATGCATATGTTTCTGAATGTTTTAATGAGATAGCCCCCAGAAAAAGGCTTCCAAAACCAGCCCATGAACAAGGGTGCATATCTGTCAAAACCTTGGCTCGCTAAATATGGATAAAGCCAACAGGTCTCGCCTTTGGGGCCTACTGGCTTTGCTAAAGGTAGTTTCCCACGATACATAGCACCCCTGATCAAAGTGCAGCATGGCTAAAGAATAATAAATGTATTTTACGTGGCTTCCTGCATCATTTTGTAGGTGCACCACACTCGCACACGCTTACCAAATGATGCAGGTGCTTTTTTTCCTGTTAGTTACTCACCAGAGTTGTATCTAAAAAGACAAAAAAAAGTATAGGTTTAAAAAAATAAAAAGGTGGTGAAATCAATGGGAAGGCAGGGGCAAAATAGAGGGCATAGGTGGGGAGGAGAAACAATGGGCAAGAGAGCAACATGGAGAGGGCGGAGGAGTAACACACGGGGAGGAGGCTACAGAAGATATTGGGGTGGAGAAGAGAAGTAATTGCAGAAACAACTGATGAAGGAGGAGGGTACTGGTGGGGATGGAGAAGCAGCGAGCGAGAGATCAATGAGAAGTGGACAGGAAGAAACACACAGGTGAGAGAGCAAGGAGGGAAAGTGCACGAGGGTGAGTTCAACATGAAGGGGTGCAGTGAGAGGCACACGGACGACAGAGAGCAACACCGAGAGCAGGGGAGAGAAGTTCATGAGGAAGACAGCTAGAAAATGCATCCACTGTCATGGAGTGCCTAATCAAAAAGAAAAAAATGGTGTTTGAAAAGCAAGCAGTGGAAGCATAGAAGCCAGGGAATCAAAAGTGATTGTAAAGAGACAATGCTCCTTGTGAGAGGCCATCTCAAGATTGATAAACTGGAACACAATTAAGAAGCAGTCAAATGAGAGTGAGAGGAATGCCAATAAATGGTAAGCAAAGATAGGCTTCAATCACCTGTATGTTCTTGGTAAGTCCACAATATTTCACTCTCACAATAGATAGTGCATGCACTCTCTAGTAAGCTAGGCCTAAAAATGCAGGTGAAGTCAGGCTTTTAAGAGGGTGAGCTCATTAAAGTGAATATTTTACAAACACTTTTTTTAATGTGATAAAGGTTTGGAAAAAAGGTGACTTCATTAAAGTATATGGAGGCATTTAGTATGTCAGGCATGTGATTTACATTGATAAGAGAGTAGCAAATGTCAAATGCGGTGAGCTGATGGGTATGAGGGTGTGACGTCAGCCCTAACATTGGCCGATAGGAAGCAGTGCTACTAAAGGATCATGCATACATACTATGCAGAATACTTAATAAATCAGGACTGCTACAATCAAGGGTGGGCTGCAATGTAAAGACATCAATTTCCTGAATGTTAGTGTCTAAAAAACAAGAGCATGAATGATCTCCATTCATAGCACTACCCTCGTCTAAATTATAGTGCATGCTCTGATCGGAGAAATGTCTTCGTATTGCACAATGGTTTCGATCATGCTATTATTAAATCAAATCAAAATATATTTATTCGATTGCTATTGGAGACAATTTATAAAAGTTCCTAAAAATATTAATTCCATAGACAAAAAATAAAAAGATACAATTCTGTGTTTAATAATGGTAAACCGCTGTTTTGGGACTTCAGTGCTTAAATCACAATACATTTCCTTAAACTAAGTACTTTCTTTAAAAACATCACTATCCTCCACACTTTATGTTCATCCAAAAGTTGTAGTATAATGAACGCCGGGTGACATTGTCTGGTCCCCGTTGATTTTAAAATTGGTATAATCCATACTTTCCTTAATTCTTTATAAAATGTACAAAATAAAACAACATGCATCGTAGATTGTGCAGCAAGATTATCACAGGGACACAGTTGTACATCTCGGGCCCAGTCGTTCATACCTGGGAAGCTGACAAGTCTGTGGAAAATCCCCATCCTAAATCTGGTCAATAAAAACCTATCATAACCCCCAGTACAAAAATTAGGTAGGGTTGGACACTAAAAGTGGTTAAAATCTGCTGATTATGCTGGACAGTGGGCTTAATAATCTCCGCCGACATTCTCAATATGTCCAGCAACAGCAAAGCCTCCTTTTTTAGCTCCTTTCTCGTGATCGTCTGGATAGTGGTCGGGTCAGTAAAATGCTCTTTGTGACCAAAGTCACGCATAAATTCCCTGACATATCTAACCCATGGGATCTTTAAAGCCCCTTCCAATCATGCTAATATACAGTAGTATATGGCTTACATTGGAAGCCTTTATCGTGAACAACTGGATCGAAATTCAGTTATTCACTGCAGTGATGTCACAACGTGGTCAACCAAACTAGGCAGGCACTGTTGTGCTGTTCACCAGGGGAAGCATTTTCTTCCTAATAGTTCTACTGCCTCTTTTGGAAGAGAGAGCAGGTTTCCTGCTCTCTCTTCCAAAATCCAAACCACAGTCCCGCCCTGCCATAGCAAACTGCAGTGTCCCGGTGGTGGGCACACCGGGACACTGCAGGAGCCTGCCCTGGGGGGAGGCGGTCCCCAGGGCCATCACAGGATCCAGGAGAGGGCACCGTCCCCCTCCCAACACCTGAACAGCCCCAGGGAGTTGGTGGTCCCCAGGGCTCGAGGTCCGTTACGGACCCCAAAATTTAAATATTAGAGCCCCGGGGAGGTGGCAGTACCTGGGGCGGCCCACCACACTGGTATATTTTTTTCTCGGCTGGATTCGCGCACCCAGCGCAAGTTCGGCTGATTTTTTTAACAAAAAAATGCTGTTTTGGGCCCTGGGGGTCCTTGTGGGACCCCCTGAGCAGGCCTAGGGGGTCAGGGTGTTTCTACCCTGCCCCCTTTTCTTTTTTTTGGCGTTTCTTTTTCCTTTTCTTGTGCCTCGGTTACTGAGGCACAAGATGGCTGCCCACACTTCCTGGTTTGGAGTGTTGACAGCCAATTAGAATCAAGCTTGTGATCGGGAGGGTGCGCGGATCCGCCGTGCCTCTAAATATCAAAACTTTTATTTTTTAATTTTCTCAGCAACTCCTGGACAGATTTACACCATTTAAAAAAAGGTCTTTTTCTGAGCCAAGGGCTACCTTTATGCCAAATTTGGTGAAATTCCGTTCAGCAGTTTCAGCTGTAACCGTGTCTAAAGTTTCCAATAGCAAATTGATTTTTTGACCTCTATTTTCTGAATTTCTCAGGAACTACTGAACGGATTTACACAATTAAAAAAAGGGTCTCTTTGTGAACCAAGGGCTACCTTTTTGCCAAATTAGGTGTAATTCCATTCAGCAGTTCGGGCTGTAGCCGTGTCTAAAGTTTCCTATGGGAATTAACAGGGCCCCCGCTTGCCAAATCACCCCAAAACTTTCAACATAGGAGCTGACCAGGGCGCTACACTAGTTTTGAAAATTTCGTGAAGATTAGTCAACCAGCACCAACTTTATTGGGAAAAGAAAAAATGCTATTTGAATAGAAACAAGGTCCTAACTATAACGTGATCAAGCCTCGCAAGAGGTGAAACGCATTGTGAATAAAAAACGGACACCCTGACAACTTCGAGTTTGACAAAATTCCTAACTCCATACAAGGTTTTTATCCCTGCCAATCATGCAAAGCCTGTAAGACCAGCCCCAAACGTAAAGAGACGATCCTATCTGACAATCAAAAACCTTTCACCATAACTAAACTTCTTACATGTAAAAAGACTTCTGTGTTTATGCCTTAAGTTGTCCATGTCCGCTGGTATATATAGGGAGCACTATACATCCAGTTAAGAAGCGGATATTAGAACATACTCGGGCAATTGCCAACGAGGATAAACAATATCCTGTGGCACGGTATTTTAAAGAAGCACATGGAAAAAATGTAAGCCTTTTGCAATATTGTGCACTAGACAGAATTCCCAAATCCGAACGGAGAGGAAATAGAGTGAAAGAACTAAGACGCCTTGAGTCTAAGATAATTATCAAATATGACCCGGTGTTTCCCAGAGGACTGAATAAGGATGAGGAAATGTGGGTACACTTGGGGTAGCATAACAAGAAATGTGAAATGAATTAACTCAGTAAATATATTCTGTAGTGTGTATACATCTTAGAAATCGAAGCTATGTTTGTTTTTAACTATTTTTAAATACATTGATTGCACTTTTTATCATTTTTTGAAGGAGACAAAATTGTCAGCAACTCAGGTTGAAGAATTGGCATCTATAATATATCGACAATCGCTATGTGAATCCAAAGTTATTGAGACATGATCTAGAGTGATTTAACTAGAAAATACACATGGGACAGTATGTAATGGGATGTGTTATATTTGGCCCACTGGGGCAGAATTAAATTTGAATCAGCTGTGTTCATATCATATTGAACATGTATTTATGGAGGTAATAACCATGAAATTCTTCGAAGAGCCCACTGGGGCTCAATTGTTAAACATGCGAAGAAGCATGTCAAGTAAGGGTTCAGTATATTCATGGTGATCAATATTGACAATTTTACCATTACAAGACTGAATGTTCTAGCCGTAATCACTTTTTCATTGCGGTATTATTCTGTTTTTGGGGGGACCTACGGTGCCCCCTCCTACATATCCCTGCACCATGTGGTAGGCACTGCACGGTGTCAAGACTCAACTTATCTGGTTCACCAAGATCTTGCACGGGAACAGAGATGCTAGTACCCAAATCCCCTTGAGCAATGTCGGTGGGTCAGATTCCTGAACCCTTCCTTCATTACCCCCAGGGAAGGGGGTGTGGATAAAATAATAAACAGAGAAGAGAATGGTCCTGCGTAGGTTCCTTCTGGTCTCCGCCTTCTGGTGGATTGGTAAATGTGAGAAACCTAAAAACAATAATACAACATTACACTCCTACCATCTATTCATCACTAATCTACTCTTGAATGCGTGTCTTTTCTCTGCTCACCCACCCTAGTGCTGTAGGACCTTGCCTCTCTCCTTATGCAATGAATAGGCTTCTGCTCTGCTACCAGTTGTCACTATATAACAATAAACAACAAGGGGTTAGTTTGATTTTGCTTATAACTATTGCAGGGATTGACCTAATTATTTTGGATTTTGAATAAGGTACTTACTTCACTGGTTTCTAAATTTCTCTGTATAAATGGAGTTCTGTTTTTATTTATCTTTTCACTCTTATTATTGATGGTTTGACTGCTGAGTAACTCTGACTCTCATTTCTCCCTTGCAGGTTTAATAGAGTTTCAAAAGGAATTCCTCAGCTAATTATGGTAAGTGTTCTCTTTCTTCACTTTTGTCCTTTTTAGTTATTCACTTGTAAATCTGGTTCAGTACACAGTCTTATTGAGCCTCAGGAGCTCTCTTGGGAATTTACTGAAAAAACATATATATATATATATATACATTTATTTTGATAGCAATAATATTCTGAACATGTTTTAACTGCTTTTGCACTTAGCTTGCTTCTTCTTGTCAGCGCGCGCTGCAGGCGCCTCTCGCCCGGTATTTTCCTCGAGGGAAACTTGAAAACGCTGACAGGGTTCCGAACGAACTCTCCTCAGCTGATTTTGACAGCGGCAAATGTTTTTCTTTTCTTCGGTGAAAGCCGCTCCGTTTTTCTGATGTCCGCGGTGATTGTGCTTGAGTCCAACAAGGGAGCCCCTCGCAGTTGACGGCTGCCAGAGATCTCTGATGTAGGAGGCGGACGCTCTAAATGTACTTCAGACTCGCGCTTGATTAGTTGCGCCGAGTCTGTTTCCTGCGTTCCCTACCTCGCTCTTCTTATTTCTACAACGTCTTTCACTAAGATGCTATGACTAGAATTCTCTTTGGCTTGACACGACGAACCTCCTCAGCTAGGGTCTTCAGTGAAGTGCACGTTTTTCATAACGCTCGCACTTCACATAGCAATCTCAGCAGTGAGAATTTGGAAGACTAGAATGTCCATTGTCTTTCACGCTGGCCACGACGGCGGCCATCTTACATCTCCAGGAACGTACTCTATCTGCCCAAGTGTCTGGAGAGCATTTCGATGTTCTTCCTAACGTAATTGAATTTGTAATGACGGAACCCACCGCTTGAGTCCTGACACACGGTGACTGCTACAAAGTGCAGGGATATGTGCAGTGTTCCCTTTTTGTACTGCAGCATGTGCAGCAACCAGCAGCACCCAATGCAAAACAAAATATAGGCATTGCGACCGCCGTGGTCGCGGTCGCATTCTAAAGCCTGTGGCGAGACTGCCGATACCCTGTTGGGCGGTCCCACCTCCAATAGAATGGCGGTCGGACGAAAGTCCAACCACCATCCTAATAAGTACCTTGGTTTTCTTTCTCGAAAACTCTATCTGTAACTACAGGGGAAGAGGTGTGGTGCCAGGATGCCTGACTCCAGACCGCAGGTTTCACGATTTGATCCCCAGTGCTGACAGCGGTTAGCCCAGCACCATGTGCCTCTGGGCAATAGCTCACTTAATCTTCCGGACGGCCCCCAGCGCTAGAACACCTCTCCAGAGGTAGCTGTGCGCTTTACAAATGCTGGTATTTCATTTATCTCATCTCGAGCTTGTCCGTGCTTTTTGGCATAGGCATCATTTTTCATTTGTGGGAGGTGTCAGTGGCACAAATCCCATCAGGGTCTATTGACGGACAGGTGCTCCATTGAGATATCTTCATTCCAAGATCTCTCCTGAACAGCAACATGGCAGGACTTTCTCCTGTTGTGGAATGAGGAATGGAATGGTAGGTACAAAGAGCTGGCTGCAGGGCAGATTTGAGGGTGATGCCAATGAAGTGCAGCACGTTGAACCACCCTTTTCAAAGTACTCATAAATCATTCTACAAAGCCATTTGTCTGTTGCCAGACAGGTGTGCTTTTGTGTTGTTTGATGCTCAAACAATTAAGAAAGTCTTTGAACTCTCTGCTATTGAAGGGTGGACAATTGTCAGATTTGAGAATGGAGGGAACACCCCATGTTGTGAAAATGCCTTTTGATGACTCTGTCATGTGTGGTTGATGATAAGTCTTCCACAGGAAGAAAATGTGAGCACTACCATGATATGATGTCCGTTGTTGAGCGGTACGAAGAAATCAACAGCAATCCTCTCCCGAGCTTGCTTAGGTAGATCAAACATATTCAATCGGTGCTGAGTCGTTTTGGGAGACATGCAGTTGCATAGATGACAAGCTGAAAGCTCCCCTTCAACTACTTCATCAAGATGTGGGAACCACACTCGGTCCCTGAGGGCTATTTTAGTTACAGCAATGCCACAATGTCCTTCATGTGCCAGTTAAATAACCTGTTGCCTCTGGCTTTCAGGGATAAATATTCTTGCCCCTCTTAGTATGACACCATCATTTGTAACAGAAGGTTTTTCACATACATCCTCTGTAAGAAGTTGAGTATGCTTTCTTTGTGATTGTTGCAGACACACTTGACTTTACTATGAAATTGATGCAGGCCTCAGCCGCTGTGGTGGTCATTGTCCTATGACAGTTTACCGGCACTTGTGAAAAGTAGTCCGCGGTGTTTTGATCTTTCCCCGGTTTGTGCACAATCGGGT
The DNA here is from genome assembly GCF_964261635.1 of Lissotriton helveticus. Lineage (NCBI taxonomy): Eukaryota > Metazoa > Chordata > Amphibia > Caudata > Salamandridae > Lissotriton > Lissotriton helveticus. The sequence goes on along the minus strand of NC_136065.1, from coordinate 332,807,903 downwards.
TATCATACTCCTGCAGATGCAACTCCCACCTCTCAGTGCATTGGGGCATCTTGGCTTTTGGATTTCCGAAAATGGTGAGCAACGCTTGATGATTTGTAACATGGGTAAAATGCTTTCCGTACAAAAACACATGGAGTTGTTCACACGCCCACCCTACAACCAAGCTTTCTTTCTCCGGTTGAGAATAAGCACATTCAGTCTGAGATAGATTCCGGCTAGCATAGGCCACAATGTGTCTCTAAGCATCGGGTTGTGCATTATGTAGGGCAAGGATCACTTCCAGCCCTACCAGGCTTGCATCTACTACAATATCTGTTTTTGTTGCATTTTCAATTGAGTTTTTCATTTTCTTGAAACTTCAGTCACATTCAGATGAACATTCAGATTGAACATCTCACTTTGTTAGTTCTCTTTGAGGGGCACTCGCAGTCGCAAAGTCACAAATGTACCTGGAGCAGTAGCTGGCCATGCCTAAGAAAATTCGCAGTGTGGTCACATCTTCTGGAGGGCAAGTAGATGAGAATGCTTATACCTTTTGAGGGTCAGGAGTCATCTCCCTTTCAGATAAAATATGCCCAATTAATTTAAGTCGGTTTATGTGAAATTCACACTTCTAAGCATTTGTGGTGCCTGCATCAGCAAGCAGATGGCATACTTGTATTATTGCTCTGTCATGTTCTTTTTGTGTAGCCCCAAACAGCAGTATATCATCACTATAGTTAATGCATGTGTGACAGACGGAAATACTCAATGAATGACATCCTGAAAGATATCTGAAGCTGACGACACACCAAAATGGAGTCTTTTAAGTATGAACAAACCAATATGCGTTGAAAGGTAGTAATGTACCTGCAGTTTCTTCCAGTTCAATATTTCCGTCTGTCACACATGCATTAACTATAGTGATAATATACTGCTGTTTGGGGCTACACAAAAAGAACATGACAGAGCAATAATACAAGTATGCCGTCTGCAAGATGGTGGTAATCTTTGTTCAAATCAAGGCTGGAAAAGACTTTGGTGTCATTCAGCTGTGTGATCATGTCTGTTAGGAATTAGAAACCTTGACATGTTGGATTGGTGCAGAAACTGCGGCATTTAGACCATAGCCCTAACCACTGTAATTTCATAGCATTTATTGATGCTCCCTAGCGCAAGTAAAGAGGCGCGTCGGAACGTAGCTGTTGCTTGGCTTACTGTTCCAGTACCACGCCCCCTTTCCACTTCCTGGTTCCTGATCGCGTCCTCCGTGGCGTGTTGCAGATCCCTCTGGGCGTTTGTGGAGAAAGTCCTTCCTGCATCTTGCTGCCGTCTCTTGCTGCAGTGCCCCGCTTTCCTTGTGTGCAGTGAGAAAGTTCTTGCCAGTGTTCGGCATTTCTCTGTTATCGCGCTCGAGCAAGCTTTGGTTCTTTCCCTACCTTTCCTCACGCATTATGCGGGCGTCCTGCTCGACTCCTTTCCTTAGCCTCCTATTTGAGGCACTAAGCAACCTTATTTCTCCCTTTTCCATTTTGATACCTTCTGAGAGAGAGCGCTCCGCCCTGGTTGTCCCTCAGGGCCGGGTGTCTCTCCTCCTGAGTGTGTTACCGCTCCGCTGTTCATTCCCCTACACAGCCGATAGGGACACCTCACTCCTATTTTGTTTTCTTTTGTGTGTCTGGTGTGTGAGTCCTTCGATAGTTCTGTCCTTCCTGGCCTGATATTTTGGGTCTACTGAATTCCCTCTTCACAGAACTCATCTATACGGCGATCACGACCTTCATTTGGGGTAAGAATACCTGGTACAACCCTGCATGTCAATGTTTTTCATAGTTAAAGTGATATCTAGATAAGAGTGTATATTACCTAGTGCTACCTGGTTTTGTTTCCTAGTATGGACCACCACCTGAGACTCTTCCTACTACAAGCTGACCCCCTCGTATGAGGAGAGTGGTGGACACTCCTTGGGTTATTCCCCAATACTTTTAGGGGACAGTAGACAGGAGAGTGTTTCATATCGCATTCTTGCTTCTGTGTCCTGGAGGTGGAGGGATTCTTCTTTGTTCCCGTGGAAGTTGGTCAATCTGGTAACAATGTCCGCAATGTGTTGACTTGGATATCCTTCTCTCTCAATTGCTATGTTGGCCTGTCGCATAAGAACACAAATGCGCACTGAACCTCCACTGTCCTTTTTTGGCACCACCACAATGGGTGATCCCAAGGTGTCAGACCAATAGAGCACTCGATGATGTCATGCTTTAACAGTGTTTCTAGTTCTTTCTCAACTGCTTCTTGTAAGTGAAAAGCAATTTAATGGTATCGCTGTGCAACGGGGAAAATATCTTCATTAATGTGAAGCTGTACCTTCATTGTCTTAAGTTTCCCAAGACCAGGAAACAATGTCTGGAATTGGCTCACTATTACAGAATGGACGTTCAATTTATAATTAATAGAAATCAGTGCCATGTCAGCAGCGGGGTTGAAACTTAATAAGTCTGCACTCGACTAAGTACCTGGGAGTACATGAATCAGTGCTTGCACTGCCATTTCTTGTGCCGCATGGTTGCCACAAAGTATCCTTTAATCCACAAGGGTGTAGAAGCTGCCCAGGTATACACTTTGGTTCTTGACGGTGTGAGCCCTGGTATAAGAGACAGTTCTTTGTACTTTTCTGCCAGCATGATGTTTATCGACGCATCACTGTCTATGATGAAAGTTGTAGGGCAACCATTCGATTCAGTGTGATTATAGGACAATGTCCAAAGGAACTCTGTTGATTCATGTTGTGATTCTTTTCAGACTTTTGTTTTTTCATGCAAGCAGCCAATCCTACACAAGCATGTCGATCTGTGACTGACATCATCATTGCACATCCATTTTCCTCTTCATCACTCGATGATGACATCAATGAACCATTGGATGATGAATTTGATAACGATCAACTTTGTTTTGTTTTGGCTTGCCTTAGTTGATGTTGCTGTATGGGCTTGTGGGAGTGGCTTGGGTGCTTTGGAACTTTCTGGTGTCCATATTCTTTTCTCTTCACTAAGTTTCTCTTTCCCTTTGCAAACCATTCTGACAGGGTTTTCCTTCCAGCCTTTGCATATTTGTCCAATGAGCAGGACATTTACCTTCATGTGGAAAGTAGAATCCACAGTGGAAACACAAGGCAGAGTGGGCCTCTGCCTTGTGTTTCTGCTTACTTTTAATGCTGAATGTTGGGTTGTTCCAGCTTCTGGATCAGAAGCTTGTCAATCTGCATGTCCCTTCGCTTTTGCAGCCTTGAAACCTTTCTCCAAACTGAACGTGTCTCTCAGCATGCGTTATTGGAATGAGTCGTAAAAGCAAACATGAATAACTCTGCAGGGCTTTATGAGTGTATTTAGTATTTCAACAAACTCATCTTTGTCTCACCAAGTTGCTGTCTTGCTTGGTTGAAAGTGTACCTTTCACAGTCAACATTTGGCATTGGATTGAGCTTGGTCTCCAACGTCTTCTTGATTTAATGATAAGATATTTCGCAAGTTTGTGATACCTCCTTTATCACCTCTTTCACTCCATCACCCGCGAGGATCGTTAGATATTTGATGATCTTTTTGTCACCTGCTTCTTCTAAAACATCTATGAAGTCATCAAACGTTTGAGTCCAGGCAGTCCATCTGGTGCCAATGGATGTACGTCATTACGACGCACACTTTTACAACGCGTTCCATTACAACGCGATTGTAACAACGCAAGTTGTTACAACGACTTGCGTTGGGGGGACGCAAATTAAATTTCTTTAATTTACTATTCCAACACCAGTCCCCGTGGATAGTAGGGAAGGTGTTGGGATAGTAAATTAAATGATTTACTATCCTTGAGCGCCCCCCAGCGCAATTCGTTGTAACAACTTTCGTTGTTATGACCGCGTCGTAATGGAACGGCGTTGTAATGGTTGCGTCGTAAACATCGCATACCGGTGCCAATATTCTGCTTGTTGGCGGTATCGAACGGAGGTGGTGGTTTCAGGAACACAGCTGTGCCATGTATTGGTCTCTTCTTGGCAGCCATTGAAAAATTTCACTATTCCACAGGCCTTTCAATGTATTGGATGCCACTTTGCACGCATCAGCAGCTGATCCGAGCTGGGTCTTCACACCTGTTTCAAAGTCGTGTGGCATTTCCCTTGCTCATGCTGGTAAGCACATTTGCACTTTCTATGCCCGGTTGTCACTGCCTTTAGTGCTGTTTTGTACCTGGTTGGCGCTGCCGTTAACATTTCTTTGCTCATGGTCATCTCTGCGTTCAGTGTTTTCTCACACCTGGCTGTCGCTACCTTTAGCGTTTCTGCTTTGTATTGGTCCTTGCTCTGTGTTATGCTGTGGAGCAGTTTCCCTTCTTTGGGCCTTAGCAGCAGATCTTTGGCAGCCTTACTGACAGTGTTCCTCTGTAGGGCCTTCTTCAAGGGCCTCTCAAAAGCTGGAGTTGCACATTGACTTCACATACCCCAACTGTAGACCACTTCTTGAGGTGCACGTGGCATGCACAAGCAGTTTGCTAGACGACGGCAAACTCTCAGGCAGAGCAGTCTTGTGTCTTTGGGGGGTGAGAACGTATTGCCTATCTCGTTGCCAGTTATAGCATCCTCCCCAGCCAGGGAGCATGTCCCAGACCACTCCACCGACTGATCTCTGGTTTGCACATCTTTATTCTTCTGCATGCAACCGCCAATTGAACGCAATGCACCACAAACTTTATTAACAACACCAAGCCACTCCCATCAGATTACTTAAGACTTGTAAGGAGTCTACAGAGGACCACTAGAGTCTTCATGCACATAACATTGTGATCAGACTGAAAGGACTTTATTATACCAGTCTGAGAATTATGAGATAACAATCAGGAGAACCACTTTAAAGTGGAGTTAACGATCCCTAACTCATAAAGATGATTGATTAAAGTAGAGTGTGACACCGTATCATAAGCTGCTGACAGGCCAGTGCAGCAGTACTTGCTTGGTCCCAGATATCGCTTAGGTGTTCTGTTGCAGCTAGAAGGGTGCTTTCCATGCTGTTTTGTGACCTAAATCTCGAATGTGGTGGATCGAGGAGCAAATTATCTTCAAGATACTGTGAGGAAAATGTATTGGCATAGTTCTAGATAATCGTGTGGAGAAAGGCAAGAGAGAATTGGGCAATAGTTTTTGAGAGCGGTGGCATACAACAAGGGTTTCTTCAAAAGAGGTCATAGATTTTTTCCATGATATAAGAACTGTAGCAATCTGAAAACAGAGATTAATTAGACCAGCAGAATGGGGTAGATCACAGATGCTCCAGGCAATATGACATAGCATTCTTGGCAGGGCCAAGAGGAGAACCTGATTTGATGGTGGCAATTAAAGAATTTAAAATGAGGTTAGTGATTGGGAACATTTTGATAAGGGATATCCTGGGGGTGGAAGAAACCTAAGATTGGAATCTAATTTATCCATGATAGGAGCTGTGTGGAACAGGAATAATAACTTTTTGCTATTTTTCCCTGAAAGTGCTTTCCAAGCTCCTTACATAGAGGTGTGAGGCAAGTACGTATGACTTGTTAACTTTGTGATTCATTAAATATTTAATAATAGAGAAGGTTTCCCAAGATGGGTTACCAGCAGATTATATTTTCCCAGGATAATAGGTAATACGTGCCAAAGAATGGTCCAATTGTATTTTTAATGGCTATTTTGAGGTGGCATTTGTGGATATGTCACACTGAATTCTACAAGTACCTTAAGGGCTCTACATTTATATTTAAGTTCTCTCAGACTTTGATTGAACCAAGAACCTGAGAGCTGTATTTGGCAAGAAGAACGATCTCTAATCAGGATAGGGCATCTAAGGAGGAGGTAATCCATTGATTAAAATTAGTGGCAGCAGCCTCAATGCTGACATTGAAGAAAGAAGTGTGACTCAAGAGAGCCTGAATATTTCCAGGAGGTTCAGTTTAGCCCAGATCGTGGAGGTCGATGGTGTGTAAGAATCAATTGTGGTGGTGGTGGGGGAGGGGGGACAAATTGATCAAGACATACATCTCAAAGTGGCCCTATCACAGAAGAGAGAGGCGTGAAAAGACCTTGAGCTCCACCAGACCGGAGAACACTTGTTTGAGAATGTGGCCAGCAGAACGAGCGGGGAGCAGAACTTTATGTGACAATTGAAGAGCTCCTAAGAAGGATTATAGTGTAGGGCAGGGACTTGTCCCATATGTGAAAACTGTGATTTCTTAGGAAAGTGAAAATAGTGTATTTAAGAATGTAAGGTGTGACTAGGTCAGTCAGCTCTTTACAAAATGTAGTTTTGGGGCCAGGAGGACAATAAATAAGGGCCCTGGAAAAGAAGTAGGTGGTATGAGTTTAAGAGAGAATACCATGCATTCTTCACTTCTGAAGTCAGCAATATGGGGGAGACCAAATGAATATAGGCCTTATGGATGATGGTCAAACCTCCACCTCAACAATGTGGGCAATCCCGGTGGGCTATAGATTATTCTTACAGAAAAGCAGCAGCAATGTCTGCGGCAGAGATATGCTCAAGGAATGTGTCTGTAGGGAAGAATGCATGCAGGTTCTGTGTAGAGATAAAGTTCCAAAGATGTAGGCTATATTTAAATCAGTTTCTAAAATGGGGCAACCCAATGGGTACAGGACCTGGGTAAATTGTGATAAGAGAAACAATGGTCCTTACCATCAATCAAGCATAGCGTGAGTAAATACCTAGTTACTCAGTCAAAATTATTCAGAGCATATCGTAATTCTACAGCTCTATGAGACGAATCTTGTATGTGGTACAGCAAAAAAGCAACAGACTTATTTATTACCAAGCAATTTAATTCATTGCTAGTTCAATGGATATTTTGAATTCATAAAAAACAATTTGCCAAGTGTCACATTCAATACATTAATACAACAACTTGGCCAAAAGTGATTATGCCCAAGAAAGTGTATTAGTGGAATACTCGTAAGGCTTTTCTACAGAGTTTTCATTATTATATACATTTGTTCTTTAGGCGAAAAAATAACCCCTCCCCATGTGAGAGTGTCCACATACGGTTGATATACCTCCTGCCTTACACTGTTACTGGTAAGCTTTCTTTGAGGTTAACTTTAAGTAATGACGGAATTGTGGAGTTAGTGTAACAGACTTACTATGTCTTTAATTGTTCCAGGTATTACCAAGCCTTGGTGATATTGCCCTTCCCTCTATTGTCCTGATGAAGACTCGCACGGCCGAGGTGTAATCTACCCGTCGGGCCACTAGATGAGTCGAAACGTCGACACCCAATCCATGATCTCACCCGGACCTTGACTCCCCTCCCCCTCTTAACCTGACGTGCTTATTTTGGAACTTATGTCCATCTTTGCATTGATCAAATTAAAAAGAAGAGTATTAAGGCTGGGTGTTTACTGAGACGGTATTTTTCTAAACCGTCCGTTTTTCATTGTAAAGACTGTAACTGTATTTGTTGTCACAATTGTGAGAAGTTGGCCTGATATATAGTGCTCACTATTCTAGTGATCACTTTGTATCATACCAAACAACCCTTATTGATGACTGGTTGTAAGTCAACCTTTTAGACTAGCTATCCTAGTAGCATGGACACGAGCAGTCTTCAGGCTAAACTCTAGAGGGCGTGTTAAGCCAGCTGTTTTACCATCACATATACCCCTTGAACACCAAGTGAAAGGACACCACACGAGTTGTTATAAAAATATAGGATATTTATTAATAACAGTTCTACCCTGAACTCTTTATGAGTCAGGGAGCTAAGCACAATACAAAACTCTTACGAAAATACTTTAAGTTGCACAATTTACACAAATGCCCGAGGGGCACGAAAAACCATATACACAAAAAGTGGAATGCGAAACACTAGCAGGTAAGTAACAAGATCCAGAGGCTTCAGGATCGCTAGGACTACACTACTGAACCTTCAGATTACGAGCAGGAGGTCTAGGGAGATCGTGTGCAGAGTGTGCACTCTCACGCGGGATGCGGGAAGAAGTCTATGGATGCTAGATTTCGTAAAGTTATCGGACGAATCCGACTAGTTAGGCTGAAAACGAAAAAGGATCTGAACACTTAGATAGTGAACCTACGTTGGAGCACCGAAATGCTCGAGTTACCTAGCCCAGGGGCTGCGGCTGCATAGGGTTCAAAAGACGTCGGGAATCGCCGTTACAGTCTATGGGGCCTGAACGAAGAAGTTGCTGGCAGGCGACCAGTGATGAAGTTCGATGGGACCCAAGCCTGGATCGGAGTCGAAGATGACCTGAAAGCAGAGGGGACTCAGTTCTTGATCACTAGCCAGTGATCAGATGGGCACCAGGATGGCACCGGGTGAAATCACCTCGACCAGGTGGGTGGGCGACGCTGGGCTCTGCAGTCTCTCGGACCAGGAGGCGTTGTCGGCGACCAGGATGGAGGGGCGAGCTGTCCCACGAGGGTGTCTGCTGTCGGCGCTGCTGAAACCAGGATTGGAGCAACAAGCCTTGGCAAAGTCAAGCCCACGCGGTGGACTCAAGATGGCATCTGGAGTGGACCAGGAGGGTCCAGGGTGCTCCTCTGTTGGAGGGGAGCAAGGGCCAGTCTGGAGCAACCAGACCAGCGATGGAAGTGTCGTGGATTGTCGTCAGGAGGGCCACAAGCCAGCATGCAAGTATCCGGACAACGCGGTGAGCAGCAAAGAGCAGAAGGGCCCCACGCAGATCTCGTGGAGGCTGGGGGGCTGGACTTCGGTGCTGGAGCTGCTCAGGGTTAGGGCTTCTCAAACCCTAGTGCACTTACTCGAGGGTCTCTCGGGGGTCGTGCTGGTGAAGCGTCGTGCAGGTCTTGAAGATGGCCGGTCCCACGGGTCTCGTCACACCCACGAATCTCAGCTGGGCTGGATGATGTAGGTAGAGGTCAGAGATGGCGGGAAAACCGGGTCTCGTCGAGCTGGGCCAAAGTTAGCATTTAACCGCGAGGATTATAATGCACTTAAGAGTATATGGTATAGCGTTATCATGGAACAGCTATTTGGGCTTGGTTCCGCAAGCTGCAAACGGGCTCAGCTCATGCCAGAGCACCATTTCACATAATTCCAAGCACTCTGTCTTCAGGATCGATAAGGCCTGCCATAGGAGTGTCTGATAGGAATATATGTGTCCATTTTAGGGTTAGATATAGGCATACTATATCTAAAGCAAAGGGTATTTACACCACCTTGCCCCAGCTGTCGTGCAGCCAGTTGTGTCTGTTTGAGTGGCCAGCCAGGGGTGGCATAATACATGCTTCAGCCCCTGGTAGGCCCTGGGTACACCTATGCCCTGGATACCTAAGGTATGCTGTACAGGGACTGATAAGGTGGCCCAGTACCAATTGGTAAAATGCACCTAAGGTACATGGTTGTAATTTAGAGAGAGAACAGCTAGGCTGTGGGTCTGATTAGCAGGCCCACAGCCAGGGAAAGTCGTAAATCAGTGAAGCAAAAAGCAAAAATCTGGCGTGGCCATGGGATTGCAGACCCCACTCTCCTACATAACCCCCCCCAAACTTAGAGACATTAAACTAACCTTGACCAGGTGAGTCTTCTTGCTCCAAGTGGAAGTACCTGGAGAGACCATCTGCATTACCATGGTCAGTCCCTGGGCGGTGCTCCACTGTAAAGTCCATCCCCTGTAGGGAAATGGACCACCTAAGAAGTTTGGGGTTTTCACCCTTCATTTGATTTAGCCATAAGAGGGGCTTATGGTCGGTCTGAACTTTGAAGTGAGTACCAAACAAGTATGGCCTCAACTTCTTCAGGGCCCAAACCACAGCAAAGGCCTCCCTCTCAATAGCTGACCAACGTTTCTCTCTAGGGGTCAGCCTTCTGCTTATAAAAGCAATGGGCTGGTCATGACCATCAATATTCAGCTGAGATAGAACAGCTCCCACACCCAATTCAGAAGCATCTGTTTGGACAATGAAAGGTTTGGAGTAGTCTGGACTCTTGAGAATAGGTGCAGTGCACATGGCCTGCTTTAGGTCATCGAATGCCTTCTGACAGCTAACCGTCCACTGAACTTTCTTTGGCATTTTCTTACTTGTCAGGTCATTAAGTGGAGTCACAATGGTTCCATAATTTCTGACAAATTTCCTGTAATAACCAGACAGGTCCAAGAAAGCTCTGACCTGGGTCTGGGTGTTGGAGGAGCCCAGTCCTTTATGGCCTTTATCTTGCTCTCCAGAGGTTGAACTTGGCCTCCACCTACCAGGTGGCCCAAGTATACAACTTGACTCTGCCCTATCTGGCACTTAGTAGCCTTGATAGTGAGGCCTGCCTTTTGCAGGGCCTCTAAAACTTTCCTCAGTTGGATCAGGTGATCCTCCCAGGTGGAGCTAAAGACAGCAATATCATCTAGATATGCTGCACAGAAGTCATCCAACCCAGTGAGAACTTGGTTCACCAACCTTTGAAAAGTGGCAGGTGCATTTTTCAAACCAAAGGGCATCACCACAAATTGGTAATGACCTCCTGGGGTAGAAAATGCTGTCTTGGCCTTGGCATCCTCAGCTAACCTGATTTGCCAATAACCAGCTGTCAGGTCAAATGTACTCAAGAACTTGGCAGAAGCCAATCTGTCAATGAGTTCATCTGCTCTTGGTATTGGATGGGCATCTGTCTTAGTGACAGCATTGAGACCCCTGTAGTCTACGCAAAACCTCATCTCTCTCATACCATCCTGGGTGTGAGGTTTAGGCACTAGAACTACAGGACTAGCCCAAGGGCTCTCTGAGGGTTCAATGACTCTCAATTCCAACATCTTTTGTACTTCTGTTTTTATGCAGTCCCTGACGTGGTCAGGTTGCCTGTAGATTTTACTCTTTATAGGCAGACTGTCTCCAGTGTCTACCTCATGTGTGCACCAGTTTGTCTGACTGGGGGTCAGAGAAAACATTTGTCTGAAGGATTGAAGGACTTGCCTACAATCCTGTTGCTGAGGCTCAGAGAGGCTGTCAGAAAAGACTACACCATCTACTGACCCATCATCAGGGTTCTGAGTGAGCAGGTCTGGGAGAGAGTCACTCTCTTCCTCCTGTCCCTCATCTGTGGCCATGAGCAAGCCCATGTCCTCCCTGTCAACAAATGCTTTGAGCCTATTCACATGAAGTACTCTGTGAGGGCTCCTGGGAGTTCCCATGTCAACCAAGTAGGTGACTTCTCCCTTTTGTTCAATGATGATGTGGGGTCCAGACCATTTGTCTTGGAGAGCTGCTGGGGCCACTGGCTCCAACACCCACACCTTCTGTCCTGCATGGTAAACAGTTAGGACAGCCTTTTGGTCATGCCAAGCTTTTTGAAGTTCCTGGCTGGCCTCAAGGTTTTTAGATGCCTTCTCCATGAACTCTGCCATCCTGGAGCGGAGACCAATTACATAGTCCACTATGTCAAGTTTAGGCTTTTTGAGAGGTAACTCCCATCCTTCCTTCACAAGACATTGGGGTCCTTTTACAGGATGTCCAAACAAAAGCTCAAAAGGGCTGTAACCAACCCCCTTCTGTGGGACCTCTCTGTAAGCAAACAGAAGGCAGGGTAAAAGGATGTCCCATCTTCGCCTAAGCTTTTCTGGTAACCCTTTTATCATCCCTTTGAGGGTCTTGTTGAATCTCTCAACAAGCCCATTGCATTGTGGGTGATAGGGTGTGGTGAATTTGTAATTGACACCACATTCCTTCCACATAGCAGTCAAGTATCCTGACATAAAGTTTGCACCTCTGTCAGAGATCACCTCCTTAGGGAACCCCACTCTGGAGAAAACTCCAACCAGGGCCCTTGCCACAACAGGAGCTGTAGTGGTTCTAAGGGGAATAGCTTCTGGATACCTGGTGGCATGATCCACTACCACCAGTATAAATCTGTGCCCAGATGCTGTTGGGGGGGTCCATTGGTCCAACAATGTCAATCCCCACTCTTTCAAAGGGAACCCCCACCACAGGTAGTGGTATAAGGGGGGCCTTTGTTGTGCCACCTGATTTGCCACTGGCTTGGCAGGTGACACATGAACGACAAAAGTTCTTAGTGTCCTCAGACATATGGGGCCAGTGAAAGTGTGGGGCAAGCCTGTCTCAAGTCTTATTCTGGCCTAAGTGACCTGCAAGGGGAATTTGATGGGCCAAGGTGAGAAGGAAACCTCTCAGAGACAAGGGGATGACCAGCCTCCTGGTAGCACCAGGCTTGGGGTCTCTTGCCTCAGAGTAAAGGAGTCCATCGTCCCAGTACACTTTATGGGCACCTGTGGCATTCCCTGCAGCATCAGCAGCAGCCTGCTGTCTGAGGGGTTCAAGAGAGGAACAGTCTAATTGTGCCTGCCTCAAGTATGCCCTGGAAGGGCCCCCTGTCCCAAGAAACTCAACCTGTTCAGGCTCAAGCTCTTCTAGGACAGTTCCTTCTGGGGTCTTGGGGTCAGTCTCCTGAGAGAGCTGATCCATCACCTGAGGCAGGGGGGAATAGTCAACCTTACCCCTACTGCTTTTTCTCTTGGTTAGTGTCTGGTCCATTGTTCCAGGATCCAGCACTAGTTCAGCTGGGCATTTCTTGGCCTGTGACCTAGTCACAGCAAGGACATGTGCTGACAAACCTAACATTTCCACATGAGTCCTCTACTCCACATCTGACCATAAGGAGGATTCCAAATCATTGCCCAAAAGACAGTCCACAGGGAGGTCTGAACTAACAACAACCCTTTTGAGGCCATGTACCCCTCCCCAGGAGAAGTTAACAAGTGCCATACTATGGGAGGTAGTGGCATTGCTAGCATTGGTCACCAGGTAGTCTGCTCCCAGTATTACCTGGTCAGGGTCCACAAAGTTAGGTGTCACCATGGTGACACTGGCACAAGTGTCCCTGTAGGCCTGAGCCATTTTTCCATTAATCAAAGGCGTCTGCCTGTACTTGCCCAGAGTACTGGGACTTAGTGTAGGGGTCATATCCATGTCCCCAGTACAAACAAGAACAGCCTGAGTAGGTGTTCTGACTAAGTCAGAGCCCGCCTCAGTTCCCAGGGTTAACCCCACTATAGCCTTAGGAGGATTACTACCACTACTAACTGTACTAGGGGGTGCAGATGCCTTAGGGGCAGTAGTGGTAGGAGTTGGGCCTTTCTTGGTGCACTCACTAAACCATTGAGTATTACTTTTGCAGTATTGGCACCATGGTTTCTTCTGACCATTCTTCTTCTTTTGGGAATTCTGGGAATTCTGGGACCCACCCTCTTTAGACTGTTGGGGCCCTGTTGAAGACTTCTGGTCATTTTGCTTGTTCTCATTACCCTTGGGATCTGCTTTCTTCTGGCCACCACCCTGGTTCTGGTTCTGCTGCTTGACCCTTGTCCTGACCCATCTGTCTGCCTTCTTTCCCAATTCTTGGGGAGAGGTCAGATCTGAGTCAATAAGGTGCTGATGCAACAACTGATTTTGACAATTACTTAAGATTTGTTCTCTCATAATTAGATTATACAATCCTGTGTAATCAGTAACTTTACATCCCAGTAACCAGCCTTCAAAAGCCTTAGTGGCACAATCTACAAAGTCAGTCCAATCTTGAGACTGAGATTTCTGGGTATCCCTGAACAGCAACCTGTACTGTTCAGTGGTTAAGCCAAACCCATCAATCAGTGTATTTTTCAAGACTTGGTAATTGTTAGCATCCTCAGCTCTAGTAGTGAGGAGCTTATCTCTACATTTACCTTCAAAGGAGAGCCACAGAATACCTGCCCACTGACTCTGGGGGATGCACTGGACAGTGCAGGCCCTCTCCAAAGCAGTCATCCATTTGTGGATGTCATCCCCTTGTTTAAAGGGGGGCACTATTTTACTCAGGTGTCTAGTATCAAAACTCCTGTCTTTATCCTTAGGGATATTGCTGCCACCAGTGGGGACTACCCCACCTAACTGTTGCTCTCTAGCAAAGGCAAGCTTTTCTTTGGCAAGGGCAAGTTCTTCCCTTTGAATCCTCAGATTAGCCTGTTTCATCCTTGCTTCATGTTCTCTTCTCTGAGGGGAAGTCAGTCTCCTCTGGGGAGAGATCATTCTCCTCTGAGCAGAGGCATGAGAGTGCACAGATCTATTGGAGTCCCCAGAATGAGACCTATCTCTTCTAACTCCAAAGTTAGGCCTGCTTAGGGTCAGTACTGGGGGTCCCCCAGATCTTTCCCTATGTAGGTCTAAGTTGGCCCTAGTAAGTCTGCTGACTAGTTCAGGACCATTGTCTGCCTCATCCCCAGAAATAACCTCTTCATCCTCTTCCTCCTCTACTTCCTCAGTTTCAGGGAGATCAGGATCACCCTGGGTACCTTCTAAGGGGGGCATGCTCCCATCTGTATGAGTAGCCTTTCTAGCATCATAAGTCTCTAAGAGACCTAACAGAAAAGGAGTGGTAGGGTTAGAACCCTGTTTTAGTTTTCTGGAGGTACACAATTGTCTCATCTCCTGGAAGCTAAGGCCTGCATATCTGGAAGTGACCTGTGGAGGGTCAACAGCCACAAGGGGAGTCTCTGAAGACTCTCCATGGGTAGACATGCTTCTAGTGTGGTGTAGGTGATGCACCTACCTACACTATGGGTTTACCTACTGATCCCTTGCTAAGAGTTGTAGTCAGGGTGTGCTAAGCCCTGTTACACTACAACAGCTGGTTCAGTAGAACTCAGAGTATTCTAAGTTAAGTTATATGTACCTGGGTACTTATGTGATCTTTCAATTGATATTCTTAGGATACATGCGAGGTAAAACAACAGCAAGCTCAAATCCCAACCGCTGCACACCAATGTGAGAAGTTGACCTGATATATAGTGCTCACTATTCTAGTGATCACTTTGTATCATACCAAACAACCCTTATTGATGATTGGTTGTAAGTCAACCTTTTAGACCAGCTATCCTAGTAGCATGGACACGAGCAGTCTTCAGGCTAAACTCTAGAGGGCGTGTTAAGCCAGCTGTTTTACCATCACATATACCCCTTGAACACCAAGTGAAAGGACACCACACGAGTTGTTATAAAAATATAGGATATTTATTAATAACAGTTCTACCCTGAACTCTTTATGAGTCAGGGAGCTAAGCACAATACAAAACTCTTACAAAAATACTTTAAGTTGCACAATTTACACAAATGCCCGAGGGGCACGAAAAAACATATACACAAAAAGTGGAATGCGAAACACTAGCAGGTAAGTAACAAGATCCAGAGGTTTCAGGATCGCTAGGACTACACTACTGAACCTTCAGATTACGAGCAGGAGGTCTAGGGAGATCGTGTGCAGAGTGTGCACTCTCACGCGGGATGCGGGAAGAAGTCTATGGATGCTAGATTTCGTAAAGTTAGTGTTATCGGGCGAATCCGACTAGTTAGGCTGAAAACGAAAAAGGATCTGGACACTTAGATAGTGAACCTACGTTGGAGCACCGAAATGCTCGAGTTACCTAGCCCAGGGGCTGCGGCTGCATAGGGTTCAAAAGACGTCGGGAATCCTTGTTACAGTCTATGGAGCCTGAAAGAAGAAGTTGCTGGCAGGCGACCAGTGATGAAGTTCGATGGGACCCAAGCCTGGATCGGAGTCGAAGATGACCTGAAAGCAGAGGGGACTCAGTTCTTGATCACTAGCCAGTGATCAGATGGGCACCAGGATGGCACCGGGTGAAATCACCTCGACCAGGTGGGTGGGCGACGCTGGGCTCTGCAGTCTCTCGGACCAGGAGGCGTTGTCGGCGACCAGGATGGAGGGGCGAGCTGTCCCACGAGGGTGTCTGCTGTCGGCGCTGCTGAAACCAGGATTGGAGCAACAAGCCTTGGCAAAGTCAAGCCCACGCGGTGGACTCAAGATGGCGTCTGGAGTGGACCAGGAGGGTCCAGGGTGCTCCTCTGTTGAAGGGGAGCAAGGGCCAGTCTGGAGCAACCAGACCAGCGATGGAAGTGTCATGGATCGTCGTCAGGAGGGCCACAAGCCAGCAGGCAAGTAGCCGGACAACGCGGTGAGCAGCAAAGAGCAGAAGGGCCCCACGCAGATCTCGTGGAGGCTGGGGGGCTGGACTTCGGTGCTGGAGCTGCTCAGGGTTAGGGCTTCTCAAACCCTAGTGCACTTACTCGAGGGTCTCTCGGGGGTCGTGCTGGTGAAGCGTCATGCAGGTCTTGAAGATGGCCGGTCCCACGGGTCTCGTGACACCCACGAATCTCAGCTGGGCTGGATGATGTAGGTAGAGGTCAGAGATGGTGGGAAAACCGGGTCTCGTCGAGCTGGGCAGTCTTGATTCGGAGGATGGACTTACAGCAAACCGCAAGAGCTTCGATGGTGCCTGCTGGTGCAGGGTGGCTACTCCTTAGCCACAAGATAGAGTCTTCAGAAGAGTCAAGAGTTCCTTTCGTGGAAAGTAGTTTCAAGATTCAGAATGATCTAATTTGGGAAGGGGGCCTGCTCCTACCTTTATCCTAAGAAAAGGGGCTGGCCCGTGACTAGGTCCTGCCCTATGGGTGGGACCAGGAGGGGGGTGGTTACACCCCTCTCCTTTGTCCGGTCTCTCCCCAGCTCAGGGGCTGGGGTGCCCCAAGAACTGGTTTGAGCCGGCCTATGCACAGTGAGCACCGGGGTGCCACTTTGCAGTCACCTTCCTTTCAGCCCTGCCTACCTGGGATACACAAAATCCTGTCTGGGATGGTGCTAGCACCGCCCCTGACAGGAAACCCTTTGTCCAGGCCTCCGTTGCTGGAAGGACTCCCAGCAGCAGGAGGGCAGACTTGTGTCTCAGTGGCAGCATCCATTTTGTGGAGCTGAGGCTGTGTCTGACTTTAACCGGGGTTCACAGTTACATACATGTCGTGTCCCTCTAGAAGGGTGGAATGCTAACCCCGTTGCCAGAATTGGCGAGGGGTTAGTATTCCAATTCGTATGACACCTTACTCGACATGTTTTGATAAAGCTATACCAAAGTTAGCATTTAACCGCGAGGATTATAATGCACTTAAGAGTATATGGTATAGCGTTATCATGGAACAGCTATTTGGACTTGGTTCCGCAAGCTGCAAACGGGCTCAGCTCATGCCAGAGCACCATTTCACATAATTCCAAGCACTCTGCTTTCAGGATCGATAAGGCCTGCCATAGGAGTGACTGATAGGAATATATGTGTCCATTTTAGGGTTAGATATAGGCATACAATATCTAAAGCAAAGGGTGTTTACACCACCTTGCCCCAGCTGTCGTGCAGCCAGTTGTGTCTGTTTGAGTGGCCAGCCAGGGGTGGCATAATACATGCTTCAGCCCCTGGTAGGCCCTGGGTACACCTATGCCCTGGATACCTAAGGTATGCTGTACAGGGACTGATAAGGTGGCCCAGTACCAATTGGTAAAATGCACCTAAGGTACATGGTTGTAATTTAGAGAGAGAACAGCTAGGCTGTGGGTCTGATTAGCAGGCCCACAGCCAGGGAAAGTCGTAAATCAGTGAAGCAAAAAGCAAAAATCTGGGGTGGCCATGGGATTTCAGACCCCACTCTCCTACAACAATTTTTTCTGATTCTTTTTCTCTTATCTTTCTAAAAACACTTATATCATCCCTTATCACGTCTGACTTTTGCACGTCCTTTCTTGGGGCATAATCACTTTTGGCCAAGTTGTTGTATTAATGTATTGAATGTGACACTTGGCAAATTGTTTTTTATGAATTCAAAATATCCATTGAACTAGCAATGAATTAAATTGCTTGGTAATAAATAAGTCTGTTGCTTTTTTGCTGTACCACATGCAAGATTCGTCTCATAGAGCTGTAGAATTACGATATGCTCTGAATAATTTTGACTGAGTAACTAGGTATTGACTCACGCTATGCTTGATTGATGGTAAGGACCATTGTTTCTCTTATCGTATATTTAAATCAGGACATAAAATTAATCAAAAAGAATCTGAAACTTCCTGGACGGGATTGTTAGAGTGGCCAGTGCTAAAAAGGGCAGGGTTAATGGACAAAGAAAAAGAACTATTCCAGCACCAGATGGATCAGTTAAGGGCAGGCAAAGAACGCTTGGCCTGACAATGACTCTCACCTCCAACGTTCATGAGATGCAGCGTCTCAGCATGGTAGGTGATGACTTTAGCTCAAATTTAGACACCGGTTCTATTGCTAGGCTTGCCTTTGATATGTCACTTGTGTGTCTGCACGGGCTGCGCTGTGGCACATGCTTAATTAACTATAAGGAGAGTTATGTGGGGCAGCAAACCATATTGCAGTTTTAGGAGATTTTATGCACCTCGAGCTATTGAAAGTGTTGGTGTTTGGAAGGTGGGTTCATGGCAAAGAGGTAATTACGTCAATAATGTCACACAACCTAAATTCAGAGGTTAGAATTCAACACGAACATTGATGGGTGGTGATGCCAAACACTTGGGGCCTAAAAGCTCATGTATTAGATGGCCACATTAGCCTAGTTATGGGGTTCAAAGGGTTTTAAATGAAAGGAGAGAGAGTGTGTACTCACCCCGAGACCTACAATCCGTTTGTTGACAAGTAGAAGATAGCAGATACCTATATACATTTCAGATCTCTACTCCTTAAAGTGAAGTGTAATACCTGACTCAACAAAAGGTAGTGGATATAGGGTTAAAAGAGATCAAAAGACCCAGATATTATTTTTGTACGACAGATGCAACTAGCTAGAAATGATGCCTTTCAAACTCCAAACAATACCTACCCCATACAATTCTGTTTCTCAATCTCCAACAGGTCGACTGGAATGGCCACTATGTGCACATCTGATCCAAAGAGCAATATTTGTCACGATTTGCTCCCTGTGCTCTCGTACCCACCACCAGGGGGTCACATAGTGGGACTTTCCAGTCTTCTAATAAGCTTCCAGGCCCTCCCCTGCATGCATGTCTTGACTTCCAGCCATTTGGACACTTATTGGGAACTGACATCCTTTCCCAATCCATGCCGGGGTTTGTAAAAGCCAGCTTGCTTATACTTGAAGCCAGCCTACTCATGCGTGAAACTCCATTACCCAGAATTCCCTGCTCACTGCTTTGTCTCCACCCCTGCAGGCCAAGGATGGGTGGGGGAATTCAGCTCAGCTGCGGCTGGCTGCTGCTAGCCTGCTCACACCTGCTGCATGTGATTACTGGGAGCTCTTTTAACCCCTTCGATGCTGGCCCGTTTCCGCCGCTGTGCGGTAAACAAATGAACAGGGCGGGCCGTGATGAACACCAGCCGTCATCCGCACACGAGCACCGCGGAGCGCGACGGGTGGGGTTCGCCACCAGCATGCCAGGGGTTAAGCCCCAGCTCCCTTCAGCCCAGGGTTGGTCATTGTAGCTGTTTACCGGTGAGACCGATCCTTGTTTCCAGTGCTCCCTGAGCTTTTGCTATTGTTTCCAGTGTTTCCTGAGCTTTAGTTATGCCTTGTTCCTGACCTGCTGCTGTTTTCCTTATTCCTGAATTAGCACTGCCTGCAGTGCCACCTTGACCCCTGAGCCTTAGTATTCCTTGTTCCTGAACTGCAGCAGTTTCCCTTCTCCTGAATTAGCACTGCTTGCAGTGCTACCTTGTTTCCTGAGTTCCTGAGCTATAGCTATTCCTTGTACCTGAATTAGCACTACCCGCAGTGCTCATGTTTCCTGAGTTCCTGAGCTATGGTTATTCTTTGTTCCAGGGCTTCAGCTATTTCCTGTTCCTGATTTGCATTGCTTGCAGTGCTCTCTTGACTCCTTGTTTCCTGAGCTGTAGCTAATTCACTCTTCCTGAACTAGCTCTGCCTGCAGTGCAACTTGGCTCCTAAAACCTTAGTAATTCCCTATTCCTGTCCTAGCACTGCCTGCAGTGCTACCTAGACTCCTGAGCTTTAGGTCAATTTGTGTTCCTGCCTCAGCACTGCCGTCTTGCTTGCTCCTTGTCTATTGTACTTGTGTTTAGTTCTACCCTCTTGCTGTTACTGCCTTGCGTGTTCCTGTTTGATCGCCAGGAACCGTGGGCACAGCTGACTACCTAGGTGGTGTTTCTTGTTCACTGTGAGTATTGTCTTTGAGTTACATTTATAACATCACCATAGGTATAAGCTCCACAGACCCTGCCTTTGCATGCATATCCTACATGTGGGTATGTGCAGTCAGTATCTGTAACAGCAATTGTGGGTGAGAAACTTACTGAGCTTCAGTGTTACCATGTGGAGCTCCTGAGTGCTTTACCCCACACTCCCCTTTATTGGTAATGTTGTATTATATATATATATGTCTTGCACATCCATCCTGGGTGTAGTTAGTCTGAATTAAATTGCCTCGAGAGTGCCCTTCTTTTCTGAGTCTTACCCATCTTGTTCACTTCTACAGGCTTCCTCCTCTGACTCCCTGTATGATCCTGGATAGCGCTGTACTCCTCTTTCTGTGTACGTTTTCTACCCAGTTCCCATGCCTTGCCCAAGGTCATGAGTGTGTTCCCCACATAGTCCCAAACAGTCCCTGACAATGTTCATGGCGAAGAAAGGACCTGGCAGAGGATTATCCAGGATCTGATGGACATACAGGGCAAACAACCCCACCAGAGCACAAGATGGTTTTCTGGTTGACCTCTTTACTGATATATCATTAAATCTCACCAAGGATTGGGACAGAAAGATGATTTATACTTGGAGTGAGAATCAATGCAGGAATGGCCTACGTCTTCTGAAAATAGTTCACAGGCGGTCAGTAAAAGGATAAAGAACGAATTTAAGAAGCAGCATTTAACAACCATGTTCCTCTAATTTCACCCAGGTCGGAGGTGACAACATTGTCCTCATAACAAACACATTATCTCTTTGTGGGTCAACAATAGTAGGGAGATTACATAACCCTGACGTCCCAGATAATTCCATCTGAGGTCCTGCCCCAAATGTAATAGGGTGTTTGGATGGTAAACAGATTCCTTTTTATGGAGATTTGACCTCCACAGAGATTCTTCTCAAGAAGAGAAATAGGTGACACTGGCCCACATGCATCAAATAAAGATTTAGCGATTCTAAAATAGCGAGAAATAAGGAATCGCTATTACAGATTCATTATAGCGAATGCCCCAAAAAAATCGGTAACTATTTGCGATTCCTTAAAAATCACTAAAATATTTACTGATTACTTATTTTCCGAATCTGTGTTTGCGAATTCGCAATTACCGAATCGGTAATTGCGAAAGCGCCAATCGTCTCGTGGAGATGACATCACAAGCAGGAAGTGATTCCCAGATTCCACACACCTGTGCACAGGGAGAGACTGAGGAGGAGGAAGACTGTTGGTGCTCAGCCTGGCAAACACTTTTCCCTGCAGAAGTTGAGACAAACAGACACCATGGACACAGCAAAAAAACAGCAAAAAGGAGAAGGCCGGAAGAGGAAGATTAAATTCAGTGAGAGGGAATTGGAAATACTCACTGAGGAAGTTGTTAAAAAACATGAGCAGCTGTTTGGGAAACTATCCCTGCATGTTGCAGAGTCAGTGAAGAGGAAGATCTGGCTTGGGATACAAGCCAAGGTCAATTCTGTGGGGGTAACACACCGTGACATCACCAACCTACAGAAGAAATGGTATGACCTTCGCAGCTGGGCAAAAGAGAGAGTGGCTCAAAGGCTGGCCTCTGCAAGAAAAACAGGAGGGGGAACATCCACTCAGTTTGCAAACACCCCACTGAACGACTTGGTGGAATCCACTCTGCAGCCAGAGGCAGTTGTCAGGATCACACAGATTGACACCTCAGACATGCGGGGACCTCCCAAGGTAAGAGCACAGCCAAACATATTTCCAAAGAAATGTAACCCAAACTGCCACAAATGCAGACCCTGCATAGTGTAGCAGACATGAGTCCAGTCCACCTCTTACTTGCAACCCCCTAATGCATTGTGGGAGTTGTATGCATACAAATGTAATGGTATGGAGGGAGTAGCACAGCGCAACTGCATCAGCAAGGCAGTGACAACAGTAGACTTCCTACATCACAGAAGTCAATTTATTAGACCCCTGTAAACGCAATAACACAAACATCTGCAAAAAAAATAAAGGAATTTTTTCTAACAAAAAAGATCTTGCACTGTTTCTCTCACAGATGCATCACAGGAGAGTGATGTGCCAGACGTCCACGATTCTGAGGGACATACAGAACAGACAGATGAAGAACAAGAGATGCCAGCATCCTCGCCCCTACCTGTTTCCACTCATCGCAGGAAAATAGTCCAACCACTGCCCGATTTGGATAGCGAGGAGGACACCCAAACAGGAGCGCACCCACAGGGCACTGCCCATATACCACCACCCCCACCACCAGAGGGAACAATTCCGCAATGTCACAGTCCGTTCCACTGGCGAAGGCCAAGTGCATTTCGGAGGTCTGCTGGCGACGATGGTGAAGCTGCCTGCAGTGTGCTGGAGTCCAAGATGCTGAGGGTCTAGCGCCTGCAACAAAAGAACAGGCAAATTATGCAGGAGCAACTGGGAACAATGGTCACACACATGGGTGGTATATGTGACTGCATGATGGAACAGACACCTG
The DNA here is from genome assembly GCF_964261635.1 of Lissotriton helveticus. Classification (NCBI taxonomy): domain Eukaryota; kingdom Metazoa; phylum Chordata; class Amphibia; order Caudata; family Salamandridae; genus Lissotriton; species Lissotriton helveticus. The sequence continues at coordinate 332,785,384 of NC_136065.1, read as the reverse complement.
CAGTCGTTGAGGGGCTCAGGGCACATGGTGAGAAACTTGACCGTGTAGGAACAGCCATTGAACAGATGTGCAGGGTCATCCAGGCTAAGCATGTCTCTAATGCCAGAAGGAAACATCATTCTATTGGGCGCATGCACAGATACACCAGTGCATTCAACAGGCTGAGTACTACAACAGCTCAGCTTTACAGGCATGCAGTTGGCCTGCAGGTTGAGATGACCCACTGCTGTGGGGATGTGGCCAGGGGCCTAATCCAGGTCACCACTGCTGTTGAAGGGCTACAGATAGCAGCTGCCAGTGGGAATCTCATGCATAGAGGGGGGACACATGGGTGATATACGTGACTGCATGATGAAGCAGACACCTGCAGTCGTTGAGGGGCTTAGGGCACATGGTGAGATACTTGACCGTGTAGCAACAGCCATTGAACAGATGTGCAGGGTCATCCAGGCTAAGCATGTCTCTAATGCCAGAAGGCAACAGCATTCTATGGGGCGCATGCGCGGATACACCAGTGCCATCAACAGGCTGAGGACTAAAACAGATCAGCTTTACAGGCGTGCAGTCGGCATGCAGGTTGAGATGACCCACTGCTGTGGGGATGTGGCCAGGGGCTTAATCCAGGTCACCACTACTGTGGAAGGGCTACAGACAGCAGTAGCCAGTGGGAACCTCATGCATGGAGGGGGGACAGTGTGGAGGCATCCAGCCTTAGCAGCCTACTGGAGCCTGTGGCACATAGCAGGAGGTGCAGTAGCAGGAGTCAGGCAGGCACAGAAGGCACCATGTCAGATGTAGCTGGGTCTACTACAAGGGCCACAGGAGGGCGTCACAGGAAAAGTTAGACATTTGGACATTCAAAACATCTGGTGAGGTAACCAGATATGCATTGCATATTCACACTGTAGTTGCAGTCCCAAGGCAATGGAAAGTAATTGTCTGTACATGGTATGTGTGCATTAACACAGCCACACAACTGTCACATTAAACCTTTAAGCAAATACTGTGTTGTCATGTGCTTACTCACCTTAGAAGTAATGTTGCATGATTTCTACTCTTCTTTGTCTGCCCTCTGCTGCATTTGGTCAGCCTGCTGCATGGGGTGGTTGTGTCAGCTGTGTGTCCTGTTATGGCTTGCTGTCAGAGTCCACCAAGGGTATGCCTCTATTAGTAGCTATGTTGTGCAACATAGCACATGTTGCCACAATCTTACAGCATTTCTCCGGACTATACAGTAATGCACCACCCTTTGTCTTGTGTAGGATGCAGAATCATCATTTTAGTACCCCAAATGTCCTTTCTATCACATTGCGCGTCGCTATGTGCGCACGATTGTAACGTCGCTCCCCTTGTGTGGCAGGATTCAGGTATGGGGTGAGTATGTAAGACCTCACAGGGTATGCGCTATCACCTACAGGATGTGAGAGACAAACATACATTAGTCACTGCTATGTGTCACAATGGCGAACAGTTTTGAAATACAGTATTACATAGATTTACCCAGAAGATATCCTTCTCCAAACTCCCCTGCAAGTAGACGTATGTGTATACCACTGTGCCGGAAGAAGTAGGCGTCATGTGTACTGCCAGGGTAACTTGCCACTATGTCAGTGATTAGTGTTTTGGATTTGCATGTTACTTGTATGTTGAGTGAATGGTAAAATTTCCGGTTGCGGTAGTTATACTCATTCACTGAAGTGGGACATATGGGTACACGCGTCCCATCGATACAACCAATCAAATGTGGGAACTGTGCAACTTGATAAAAATCTAATTTGGCTTGCATCAATTCCTGTGGTGTTGTGGGTAACTTGCTGTGGTGGTGTATATATACTCTGCAACATGGCATTTAGGAAACTGTTAAAAAAGCGCGGTATGGCACTTTGAGAGACCCCTCCAGCAGATGCAATTACTCCCTGGAAGGTCCGTGAAGCTAGGAGATGCAGGGAACACAGGACCTGCACATGGGTGGATATGGCATGTGTCCTGCGGATCTACCGCTGCAGTATAGGGTCAAACTCAGCAATAAGATCTAAGATAGCTGTAGCATTCAGCCTATATTTATCATAGATCTCCTCCTCCGTCTGCCCTAGCAATGTGATGCGCACTCTAAATATTCTCTCCTAGTTCCTCCTTCTCCTCTGTGCTGCTTCTCTCAGCCTCATCCTCCTCACCATGACATAGAGCGCTGCCATAGTGGGTCATTGTGATGCATTCTGGGACTGTTTAAGTAGTTTGCTGATGATTTCCACCCGTTTTGTGTAATTTTTACCACCTGATTTGATTTCTTCTAGTTTAAGGAATGCAAATAGCAATTGTTGGCTAATTCTGTATTTGCGAAAACGTGAGGCATCCCATTTTGCGATTTCTTAATTGCGCTTCATAAAATACAGAATCGGTATTACCGATTCTATATTTTTTGAAGTGCTAAAATTGCAAAAAACACTATTTTGTGCGAATTTGCTTCATGCATCAGAACTGGCTATTTTGCGATCGGAAACTGCATTTTTTACTGATTCGCAATGTTTCCGGTGGCAAATTAGCTTGATGCATATGGGCCACTATTACCAATTCTTAACAAACATCAGAGAAGATACCAGACTTAGCTCCAGGCTCCTACCCCCTGCTCCCAGCTTTACTGGCTCATGGTACCTATTTCAATCTACTCCAACGGATCTCGTTTGGGAACCGAGTGGCGCAAGGTCCTAAGGCCGTGGCTCTCCCCCAGGAGGTGCGGAAGCGGACGGCATTAGGCTGGCGCGGCATGCTCCCACTGGGAGGGGGTTGTACGCCGCACACCTCCTCCTTTCAGCTGCCGCTCTCTATCCACTGGGAGTTCACATCTTTGGTGCCTTTTGCTACTGCACCTGTTGTATTCTTGGAAATTTGCCTGGCCTTTCTGCAGCATCTTGCCCGGCCCACAACCCAGCCATAGCTTTATTTTCCTGTGGACATTTCCTGCTGGCTCTCGAAGGGCCTGAAAGGAACGCCCTCGCAACCTCTTTGTTTACTTTGTCTGGTCATAAGAACACCTCAGATTCACTGCTTACTTTATCCAGCCCTTTGTTTAGAGCTTCAGGAGTGGGATGACCTCAAGAAAATTACGTTCAGGGCGTGTGATTTTCTCATCACCAAGACAATCCTGTAAAGCAAGGAGATTGTACAGTGGGAATAAACAATGACAGCAATTTCGTTAAAAATCCCATTCAGCTATCACCGGTTTCTTCTGAAAGATGTACCTGGGTGCATATGAGATGACAGCAGTGATTCCCGATGGACAGGCCCATACCCCTCAGCTAGTAACTCCCCCTTTCTTCCTCCGGCTTTGTTGAATCTCAGGGGGGTTATATTGCATCTCTTTTGGGGACTAGACTCAGACAAATGAATGAATGGCTTAGTTTGGCAACCTTCTGATGCTTCTTTTCCCTTGAACATGGCTACAGATGCTCCTGCTGCACTTCAGAACCAGCCCCATATCTCCCCGAATAGATCCAAGAATGACGGCACTCCCGCCGTTACATCAGCCCGGGGGACATCTGTAAGGGATTACGTCAGGATGGTGGTCTTGAAGAAACCTTGGGAGATGAACCTATCATGGTTGGGAGGGTGCGGATATGTGAAGAATCGAGGTTAGTGGAACATTATACACTCCCAGATACCCATATTGAAGCTCAAATTGGGGGTTGGGGAGGCTCTTCTGATCATTCCCCCAAGGGCGAGCTTCCAACAAACAGATCTAATGAAAATAGTTCTTTAATCCTATCTACTTCTCCTAGGTGTCTCTGTATGTCCCCCTTATATTGCAGCTCAAGTCACCTGATTGGCTCTTCTTCTGAATCTGTTTGTGATGTATTCTTGCCTTGTACACAGCCTTAGATTGGAAATGGTGGGGATGATATCCCCTCCGAATATCTCTTTTGTATTGAAAAGATTTTATATTCCATTTTGTTTCTATTTGAGAAATCTGTATTTAGATCTGATCATATACTGGAAATTATGTCAGTATTTTTATTCAAAGTGCAGAATGTAAATAAGTCTCGCCCTGCTAAACCTATACTTACGACACACTACATTACAGAATTATCTGTGAATGACAGGCCACTACCATAAACCCTCTCCCACCTCGGGAGGGCTGGGAGACGCTTCTGTTCAAGCGGGTATTCCTGTTTATCTGCTGTCTCCTTCAGAACTCGTGTGTGGGGAAGTAGAAACAGCCCCACCCCCCGGGAAAGCCTAAATTGAAAACTTTCCGTTTGTTTAAAAAGATCAAAAAGGAGCATCGGAGGAATTGGGAAACCCTTGGTACTTGTTTCACAGTTAGGTAGGGGAGGTGGAGTTCTCAACTCCCTCTACTTCGCACACCCAGTACTCTAATTTATCAGGGACCGAAAGAGGGGTTCCTGTGGTGGTCCCTCACTGCACATGAGGTCAGTAGGGAGGACTGGGGGCCATTCCCAGAATTTGATGCCCAAGTCTCCCCAAGAAGTTCCATTCCCTTTGCTTAATGAGTTGGCTGGTGCCCCGGGAGGGGAATGGGATGCGGGGTTTTCTTGCCTCAGTTAGTGTCTGGGGTTAGGGTGGTTGGAATTTAGAAGGGTGGGTTCAAGTGCCTAATACCACTCAGGGTGGGCCCAACAGAGTTTATATAGAGTCCAATCTATTGGCCAATAGAAACCTGGAGAGCGGCCTCCCTGACGTTCTCGTCCCGCAATTGATGGGGCACTACCTTCTAGCTACAGGGATAGGGTCCCCTTATGGATCCCACCAAGGGATGCCATAAAGAAAACCAGTGTGATGCAAAATGCTTCATCCTCCATTCTGGACTTCACCTGGTTATTTGACAACAAATACTTTCCTGTAAATAGAGGATTTATCCTCAGCATCTTCTCTGAGATAGAGGCCCTAAAGTTGATATCCAGTATTGACATCTCATATGTGAAGATTCACTCATTCGTTACTTTTCCCTACTCTAGAGTTACTTTCTGCATCCCAATGGTTGCTAATTTGGTCATGTAGAACTGTGAGTACTTCCTGAAGCGAGAGATTGATATTACACATGTACTAGAATATAAGGAATCTCCCCCTACGCGTCCAATAACTCAGCGCCCGAATGGTCTAAAGGACACTAAATCAGTGTTGTCCGATGAAATGGGTTCCGACTCAGAGTATTTAACCAGTAACCCAAAGATATTGTGGTCTCTTTGGGCCAAAGGGTGCGAATAATAAATATGTGACAGGTTCGACAGCTGATTCTCAGGTTCCAGACATGGATGACGACTTGGCCCAGTGGAGCTGGGTCACGCGAGCCCTTAATAATGCCTGCCCTGAGGAGGAGCTACGCAAGCAACCAAGATGGCCGCATAAGCTCCCGGCTCCGTTGACCTCCGTCGCTGGCGGACTTATCCTGAACTTTATCCTGACCTCCTGCTAGACTCCCGTGTGTCTGAATCTTTGCTGAGCCCGGGAGGACAATCCCGGAGCTTCTATCGCTTTTAGTGACAAAGTTACACCGTCTTTCATTTTTGGGCCTACTCCAGTGTTTGAGCCGGGGCCTCGAGTACTGACCCAGCCGGGTTTCAGTTGAACAACATCGGCCGCGGGTACCCGGCGGAGTCCGGTCTCATCGGAGTGGAACATATTCTTGATCCTGGTGGTAGTCCTGGTCCCTGCGAATACTGGACGACGGCGACGAGACGTGGCTGCCGCGGTGGGTGGGGGGCCAGGTCCCGGGACCCTGTTGCAGCCCTCGGGGTCCGCGGGTGGGGCCCCCGCTCTCGGCAGCGGTGTAAAAAGTGCCAATCCTGTGAGTCGCCAGTCGCTTCCGTCCACTCCGCGCCTGTTGGTTTCCCCAGAGTAGCCGGCCTCGGGGGTTGAAGATTTGCTTTTTTATTGCTCACGCGGAGATGGATCGGACGACGTGTGGACCGACCCTGGGGACCGTAATGGCCGCCATCGGGGCTCTTCACTTGCAAATGGAGACTGCTCTCCACAATTTTACTGCAAGCATCGAGACTATTTGTTTGAGACCGGACTCCTGCCTTGTGCCAGGCTTGCAACAGACGGTGATCCCCGCAAAGCTTGATCTACCTCGAGAGGAGAACCCCGAATATGATCAGAAACTGGTGCCAATTATACCCGCACAATTACAGCTGTACTTTACTGGAGCCCCTGAACAACTAGCTAGATCGACGAAGTTCTCGCCCGCACAGGACTCATTTCTTCCTTCTCTTCTGGAAACGTCTACTAATATCTTTTGGATTGACTTTCGTGTATCTGATCGACTTCGAGACTTAACCTTTTTGACTCTTTCAGGCTATATTGATCTCCTTTTTCAACAACGCTTTGACTCTTTTGCTACTACATTGGTCCTATTGGATGGGGTGTGTACAATGGATCGTAAGGGCCAGGGCTGAATTTGACTGGTTGAATTCGGTACAGTGACTTTCTTTTGGCTCTGCTGGGTTGTATCCGTGGGAGTGAGGGCCGGATGGAATTCTGATTGTCTGGGTTTGGTGTGACGGTTATTTTCGAAAAAATGGGATTTGCTGCCTCGGTGGTGCCGGGGGCTGGGCGGGACGGTCGTTTTTCTGTCGATGGCTCCCCTATCGGTTTGCTTATTAGTCTGCTGTAATTCGTTTAATATTACGGTAGGGGATGTCTGCCTTGGCGGGGGGTAGGGGAGTCCGGGAGCCCGTATCGTTTTGTAATGCATCTCCTCCTCCAACTTTTCCCTTCCTTGGGGCGTAGTTTAGGGGGCGACAGGCATGCTGCTAGTGGGGTTAGGTCGTAGCCATCTGCAGGGGTGCAGGGTGGGGGGTTGTGTTTTTTTGTTTTTTTGTCCTTTATTTTGTTCTATGACCTGTCTATTTCCCTTTTCCCTTCTTCACAAGAGATGTGGCATATTCTCCTGAGCCTTCTGTTTTTCATATCTGGGTGTCGAGTGTCCAATCTGCATATCCTGTATCCTCGGTGGGCGGGTTTTACAAATGTTTGCCTACGGTTATCTGTATTGTGTGGTTTTGCCCCAGTTTTTAGCTGGTATTGATATTTTTCAGACGCCTATAACTGTAGTGTATTGTTCAACTCCTTTGCCCGTCCACTACTGTATTGTGTTCCGTCAAATGATACCCAATATGTACATTTTTACTCTTGTGTTATAATCAATAAAAATATATATAAAAAAAAATAATGCCTGCCCTCCAGTGGAAAGGAATGGTCCTTTGAGGTAGCTCGGGGTTTACTACTGTTATGGAACAAGCCTGGTTTGGGTCAGAACGAGACAAAATTGCATTTTTTGTAAATTCTGAATCCTCTAATTATGTGATTACAAGAAACCTGGTCATGTAAAGCATTTGACTGTAATGGTTCTCTAGTTATGCTAAGTGCTCTGAAAGGAGACATGCTAGTGGGGGTGGCTAATCTGCTTAAGAATTCAATTCAATTCATTATTTGCACCAGTGGGTATTTTGTCACCCCTCTAATCTTTGCATATGCTTGAAGTTGGCATGTTTGGAAGATAATGGTTGTTCTTCTTTCTACATTTTGGCAATTCTGTATATTCCACCTGGGAGACACTTTGACAACTTGGTGAGTGTATTCTTTTCATTTGTTTATGATATAGTTATCAGGGAAGCATGTCCCCTAGTAATATTTGTGGGAGACTTAAATGCCCAAGTCTCTAACTCTGCCTCTGAGATTTTTGCTAACCCCGATAAAGAGGAAATCCGGCATATACCTGAGATCTTATTACTGGAAAATATAAGAACCGATAAACAAGGGTTTTCCCTCCTCAAGACCCTTAGAAGGATGGATTGGATTTTTTTCAAATAGGAAAGTGCCTGCAGGTGAAGCAGCTCTCTTTACATTTCATTCCCCCTCTACCCAGAGTCTTTTAGAGTATGTGGTTGTCTCTTACCAAATGTTTGGGGTTTGTGAATATTTCTTCATGCTCCAGTCGGCAAGTCACTATCGATTCCGATAGTGATTTCTCCTGAGGCGGAAGCCGGGAGTAGACCTGTCTGTTCGCTGTTTTTAATATTTGAGTGTCACAGTAATTTGTTGCTTTTACCTGCTCACTTCTCACCTGCTTAGGGTGCCTTCTGCCTCCTGAATTTCCTAGCGCAGCAAAACCTAACGCTGACGCGGGATCTTGCCAGTGACGCCATTCCCTGCCGCCCACACAGGTCACGCCCCTTTTGCCGAGGCCACTCCCCCTACGACACTACTTAAGGCGCTGAGTGCAAGCCCCTGAAGATAGCGATTTCTCCTGAGGCGGAAGCCGGGAGTAGGCCTCTCTGTTCGCTGTTTTTAATATTTGAGTGTCACAGTAATTTGTTGCTTTTACCTGCTCACTTCTCACCTGCTTAGGGTGCCTTCTGCCTCCTGAATTTCCTAGCGCAGCGGAGCCTAACGCTGACGCGGGATCTTGCCAGTGACGCCATTCCCCGCCGCCCACACAGGTCACGCCCCTTTTGCCGAGGCCACGCCCCCTACCACACTACTTAAGGCGCTGAGTACAAGCCCCTGACGATAGCGATTTCTCCTGAGGCGGAAGCCGGGAGTAGGCCTGTCTGTTCGCTGTTTTTAATATTTGAGTGTCACAGTAATTTGTTGCTTTTACCTGCTCACTTCTCACCTGCTTAGGGTGCCTTCTGCCTCCTGAATTTCCTAGCGCAGCAGAGCCTAATGCTGACGCAGGATCTTGCCAGTGACGCCATTCCCTGCCGCCCACACAGGCCACGCCCCTTTTTGCAGAGGCCAAACCCCCTACCGCACATTCTTTTCTTGTATAAAATATGTGCATATTCCGGTCGCGCAGCGGACGAGCGCAGCGGGCGCGACGAATGCGCGCCAAAGGCGCGCCTAAGGCAAGCCCGTCTGCGCCCGTCCGTGACCGACCAGGACACGGGGCACCACACTCTGTTCATTTTTATGCATATAACTCGGAACAACTGTGCTCCTGCAGAGCCAACTGGCACCTGAATCCCGCCACGCTGTCCTATGTTCAAAAACTTGGCTTTGCTTCCCCCTCGCCCATTGCGACTGCCCCCTCCCCCTCTTCCACTTCTGCTCTTCTTCTTAATATGAGATCAGCCGTCAAGCACCAGACCGAAATATATGATCTTTTGGATTCTAATTCCCGGACCTTTTGTTTCTAACTGAAACCTGGTACAGACCAGATTCCCTGCCAAGCATCTTAGCCTCCCTCCCGGCCCACTATTCCATGCTCCGTGCCGATCGACCTGAGAGCAAAATAGGAGGCGGTGTAGCCCTGATTACCCGCAAGAACTTTCACTTTCAGACTCTGACCGCACCCACATTACCAGCAGCCGACTGCCTTGTAGTGCGATCTACTTCTCACAAGACTCCACTCACGTGTGTGCTTATCTATCGACCACCTCAGTCATCCCCTGATTTCCTCCCTGCTTTCAAGAACTTATTGGCTACCCTGGTAATCAACAACGCTTCTGTCCTTGCTCTGGGCGATTTTAATTATTGGCCTACCGATCCTGCTGAGGATTCCACCTCCAAAGACTTTATCCAACTGCTCCTAAGTCTTAATTTTACCCAGCACGTCCATGGCCCCACCCACATCCGGGGCCATACCTTAGACCAAATTTGGACACTTAACATTCCTATGACCACCCCTTCTATTTCGCCCTGTCCCTGGTCGGACCACTCCTTGCTCGCTTTTTCCTTGGACCTGAGCCATACCACATCTCCCCCTCATCCCAAAACCACCTGGGGTAGGAGCTGGCATAAAGTCGATATTCCTTCTCTTTGCAACTCGCTGGCTGCCACCTCCCCAGTTTCTCTGGGCTCGGACCCTCGCTCCCAGGCCGCCTCCTTAGATCAGTGGCTCATTAATGCCTGCGATCCGGTGGCCCCTTTGAAGCGTACTACCATCAACCGCACCCATAATGCCAACAAATGGTTCAACGCCGCTCTCAAAGCTAAGAAATTGGAGCTAAGGCGGGCCGAACGAGCTTGGAGAAGAGCATACTGCCTCGTCCACAGACAATATTTTATCACCATGCTCAAGGAATACAAAGCTGCCATTTTGACAGCCAAGACCGAGTACTTCTCTGGGCGCATCTTAGCGGCCGAATGGCAATCTCGCGAGATATTTTCCACCGTCCACGAACTGGCATCCTCGGACAGAACCTCACCCAAGATCCCCCCCTCCCAGGTCTTATGTGACTCACTCAACGAGTTCTTCATTGATAAAATTACCTTGATCAAAGCCAACATTCCTCCTCCCCCACTTACCTTCTCTCCCCCTCAACCCCCCGATACCAATCACTCCCTCACCACTATCCCTCCACTCACTAGAGAATCCCTGCTTTTGCTGCTCAGGCGTGTTAAGTCGGGCTCCCCGGTCGATATCGGCCCGGCTCGCATTCTCTGTCAGCTTTTCTCCGCGTGCCCTTCCCCTGCCATGGCTCTCCTGAACAACTGTTTCACCTCTGGCATCATTCCAGCCCCCTTTAAGACTGCCATAATTCTCCCAATATTAAAAAAATCAGGAGCCGACCCTTCTCTTCCAGCAAACTACCGCCCTATATCTCTCCTTCCTTATCTGGGGAAAGTCACAGAGTCCCACGTCACCCAGGTACTTAGCTCCTTTATAGAGAGCAGCAAATACCTCACACCCTGCCAGACGGGCTTCCGTCCCCGACATTCCACTGAGAAGGTGGTCATCTCAGTTATGGACCAACTCAGGGAGGGACTCGACACCAACATCCCCCAGGCCCTGGTCCTCCTCGACCAGTCCGCCGCCTTTGACACGGTTGACCATTCCATTCTTCTGTCCCGTGTCAGGGCGGCGGGCATAGGGGACCAGGCTCTAACCTGGATAGGATCCTTCCTGGAGGGGCGTACTCAGGCGGTCCATCTTGCCGAATTCTCGGCCCCACCTAGCAGGGTGAAATACGGGGTCCCCCAGGGCTCTTCTCTCTCCCCTCTTTTATTTAACCTTTATATTTTTCCTCTGATTTTTGCACTTCAACAAATGGAGGTCACAGTCTACAATTATGCTGACGACCTCCAACTAATTTTTCATTTTTCCTCCCCTTCACTAGGAGCCTCCCGCTTCCAGTCAACCATGCTGTTTATCCGGGCTTGGATGAATGCAAACCATCTCAAACTCAACCCGGATAACACGGAGCTGATTCTGACTGGAGGCAGCGGCAATCCCTGGTCTCCCTCCTTTTGGCCCCCTTCCTTTGGTCCCCCCCCACCCCCTCCCACTCTGTTAAGACCCTCGGAATTATGCTCAATCACCACTTGACACTTCACACCCACATTAGTTCAGTTGTTTCTTCCTGTTTTTTTACTTTACGTATCATCAGGAAAGAATCCCAGTTCTTTTCCCCCTCAGCACTTAAACTGATTGTTATGGCCATGGTCTTATCTAAGATCGACTACGGGAACATCATTTACAATGGTGCCCCCGCTTATGCACTCCAACGTCTTCAGACGGTGCAGAACCAGGCAGCTCGCCTGGTGCATGGCCTTCTGAAATACCACCACTCCTCCCCCCTTCTCACTGTCCTTCATTGGCTACCGATCAAACAAAGAGCCCTTTTCAAACTTGGCTGCCTCACTTTTCAAGCCCGGGCGAGCCCCGCCCCAGCTTTCATCAATTCCGCCATCATCAATTATTGCCCTGCTAGAGACCTACGTTCTTCTACCAAGTCTCTGCTCGTCATTCCCCGGTTCAAGAAAAAGCGTTCCGGTGGCCAGAAATTCTCGGTACTCGCACCCATTTTCTGGAATTCCCTTCCCCCCTCTCTAAGATCCTCCTCCTCCTATTTGGATTTTTGTAAGGCCCTTAAGACCTTTCTTTTCCGGCAAGCTTTCAGCCCATAGCCCCCGATGCGTCCCTCGGCTTGAAATCCTATAGCACCAAGAAACTGCTCAGTGAATGTGCACTCTATAAATAACAAAAATTTCAAATTCAAATTCAAACAGTGACCATTTTTATTTATTTATTTAATTTGTATAGCGCGTTATAACCACCGGGGTCTCTAAGCGCTGTTTGTCCAGAATTACGTAGTGGGGGTTCAGCCTTTACTTGATATTACCACAGCGCCTACAGGCTACACCATGCTTGCCTAAACAGAGTAGTTTTTAATTTTTTCCTGAAGGATAACAAGTTACATTCCTTCCTTAGTTCTGGGGCCAATTTATTCCATAGTGCAGGAAGCGTGTTGGAAAAAGCGCGTCCTCCCACCGTGGCCAGTTTGAAACGGGATTGGGACAAGAGGGTCGCATCCGACGAACGCAAAGTCCTGCTCGGTGTATAAGGGGACAGGCGAGATTTCAGATATCTCGGTGCATTGCCATACAACACCTTGTGTACGATGCACAGACCTTTAAAAACAACCCTCTGCCGAATCGGGAGCCAATGTAGCTCCTGCATCAGTGGGGAAGAGTGGGCAGTTCTAGGTTTTTTATAGATCAGCCGGGCTGCATCATTCATAACCCCCTGTAACATATCCAACAGCCGTTGAGGTAGGCCAATATACAGGGAGTTACCGTAGTCTAGCCTAGCCAGAATTGTGGCTGAGACCACGTGTCTCATGGTGGAAAAAGAGAGTAGAGAAGAGATCTTTCTCATTTGTCGCAGCAGGCCTATACAAGTGCCCACTACCGTGGTGACTTGTTTCATCATGGAAAGTTTATCGTCCACGTTTAGACCCAGGCTTTTTACTGCAGACGCCGGCTCCGGCGACGCACCCAGCTCCACAGGCCAAAATCTCTCACTCCAAGGGTTGCCCGAGATGGAGATAGGCAACACTTCCGTCTTGTCCGGGTTAATTTTTAAAGAATTCTCGGACATCCAGTTAGTGGTAGCTTTAAGTATATCCTGCAACCTGGTGGACGCTCCCGGACCATCCTCCAGCCAGATGATTATCTGGGTGTCATCAGCGTAGTTGTACACTAAGCAGTCCATCCTGTTCAAAAGTGCAATTAGAGGCTGCAAATATACATTAAAAAGTAGGGGTGACAGTGCAGATCCCTGTGGAACCCCACAAGTAATCGGGGAGGAAGTGGAAAGCAGATCCCCCAACTGTACTCTCTGTGTCCTGCCCTGCAGGAATGATGTGAGCCATGCATGCGCTGTACCCCTGATACCAAAGGATCTCAACCGCGACAGTAGTTGTTCATGACACACGGTATCAAATGCCGCGGAGAGATCCAATAGTACCAGGGCGCTTGGTGTTTTTATATCGGCGCGACTCCTCAGTTCATCCAAAATAGAGAGCATAACTAGTTCCGTGCTATGATTAGCACGGAACCCTGCCTGATTGGGCTCCAGCAGGTTATTGCTCTCCAGATGTCCCGAGAGCAGCGCCAGCACATGCTGCTCAATGACTTTAGCCAGAAAAGGCAGCTGGGAGATGGGTCGAAAATTCTTTAGGCACTTCGTGTCTGATCCAGGTTTCTTTATTAAAGGGATCAGGCGAGCCTCTTTAAAAGCTAGAGGCACCTGTCCTGTGAGAAGAGAAGCGTTCAGCAGATGTAAATTTCACTCTCAATACCTGGCAGTGCCAGTTTGAACACATCCGGAGGGCAAAGATCGACCTTAGAGCCAGATTTAACTCGATCCATGATCGTACGTAGCTCCTGTTTTGCCATTGGGATGAACTCAGCTAGCGGTATAATGTCTGATGAGATGGAAAGATCAGGTGGGCAGGGACAAACGAGGGGTGTAGTTGCGGCAATTTCTCCCAGAATATTGGAGATCTTATTCACAAAAAAGTCCTGGAACCTCTGACAGTCCACCTGGGCGAACTCAGTGCTTTGCTCTTTGTTTGTCCTGAGCTCAGCAAGGACCCGAAAGATTTCCTTCTGCGGATTTCTCGCCGCAACTATTCTTTCCTCAAAGAAAACAGCCTTCCTAGATTGGATGGCTAATTTATACGTCGACAAGGAAGAAATATATTCTTTCTTGGCAGTGGCGTCATACTCCTTCCGCCATGCTCGCTCCTTCCTCCTCACCGCACGTTTCAAATCCCGTAGGGTATCATTATACCATGGGGCACCGGCACCTCTCTCCACCTTCTTCATCCTCCGAAGGGGTGCCACCAAGTCAATGACTCTCCCCAGTCTCTGCTGAAATTGTCCGCAAAGAACATCGATATTACCCTCCTGCTCCCTCACTGGGGGGGATTCTTCCAGGAGATGCACCAATTTCTCCCCATCGATGTTTCTCCACTTCCGGGCCATTTTCCAACCTTCCCCCGGTTTGGACAAATGCCCATTCAGTAGAATTCTTCCTCTTAGCAAAGAATGGTCAGACCACGCACATGGCAAGATTTCAAGAGAACCCTGGGCTGGCAGGGTGGTCCAGACTAAGTCAAGCACATGTCCCTTCTCATGTGTTGGTCCCTTCACCTGCTGAGTGAGGTCTAAAGAAGAGAATGCTTCCTCGATCTGCAGCGCTTGTCCCTCTTTAGGGGATTTTTCCCAATGATAGTTAAAATCCCCGACAATAATCATTTTGTCGTACCTCGAACGCAGGTCCTGAACCAGTCGAATGAGAAGAGCCGGGAATTCAGGCAGAGCCCATGGTGGTCGGTACAGCACCAAAAACACCACACAGACCACCCCCCGTCTGAGTTTTACCCCTATAACCTCTGCGCCCCCTAAGGTTTCAGATAGAAACATTTCGGCACGGAGATGGGCCTGATAGAGAAGAGCTACTCCCCCTCCTTTCTTAGCTCCCTCCCTATTAAAATGGAGAGCCAGATAATTATCTGGTAAGGCAGCCACTAAATCTGGCGCCGAACAGTCCTCCAGCCATGTCTCGGTAAGCGCAAGAACATCTAGCTCACCGTCTTCCAGTAATGAGAAAACCTCCAGCTTATGGGCCTGCAAAGAGCGTGTATTCAACAGGCCATAATTTAGAGCATGCGCATTGGAATCGCGCAGCCCCTCTCTGGGGTCCCTGGCTGTAGTAAGAAGCCCCTCTAGGGCTAGCAGATTTAGACAATCCTGGGCGAGATGGGACTTACCCAAGTTGAGCCCCAGAAGGTCGCGTCTAGAATAACGCATAAATGGGCCAGGGGTTCTGGCCCCAGGTCCCGGATGGTCACTGATGGGCAAAGATGGGCTCGCCTCTGGCGAGCCTCCGGCGCGCCTATGGCGCGCCCGCTGCGCGTCACCGCTGCGCGTCATCATGGGGGCGTTTAAGTAGCACCCAATCGTGCTATGTCTGCCGCGACAACTAGAGCGGCAACAAAGATGGCGTCCCTTGCCGGCACTTCCCCTCCCAAGATGGCGCCTACCCCCAGACCAGCTAACGGGCCGCCAAACAGCGGTGGAGATTGCAGATTTTACATGCAGGTATGTCCTAAGAAGCCCGCTAAGCACCACGATTCCAAATAGTGAAGTGTTCCCTATAAAATGCGAGAGATTAAAATGCACAGACTCGCGCTTTAAGCGCCGAGCATATGACAGCTAAAACAATTCAGTTTCCAGTCCACAATTGAAATTAGGTGTCCACCAGCAAGTGGCAATAACTAAGTTTCTAGATTAGCAGGCGCAGCAGCAGCGTGATGAAATAATGCCTCGCCTGCACTAGCGCTTACCTGAACAGAGCGAGCGCCTGCTCTGACCGGCTTAAGTAGCACCCAATCGTGCTATGTCTGCCGCGACAACTAGAGCGGCAACAAAGATGGCGTCCCTTGCCGGCACTTCCCCTCCCAAGATGGCGCCTACCCCCAGACCAGCTAACGGGCCGCCAAACCATAGCATAGTGGGCATGACAGCAGCTTTTGATTTACTGGCATTGGACCTGGGGGACTCTGGCCTGGGTATGGACTTTTAATAAATCAAATGGTCGCTCCTTTTGGACAAATCAAAAAATATGGCTGTGGTCAGTTTGACAATTAAGAGGGCTTATGCGGGGCAGTCGGGTGTGCTCCTGACAATACTATTCAGTGTTTCAAGGCCTAAATGGAAGTGATATGCTTTAAGCTCTAGCACTGTTGGCACTTTTATGCCTAAACGGGTCACATTCTCTTTGAAAATATTAAATCAAGAAATAATTTGATTAATCTGAAAACAGCATTTGCAGTTTTCCATGGGTCGCCAGCAGGAAATTAATCACCTTAAACGAGTAAGAAGACGTCGTAAATTTAGTGAAAGAAGAAGGTGGATTGGCTTGAGAGAAGCTGCATGGCCAAAGACTCCGGAAAGTACTGGTGCCTGATTGCGGATTACTACGACTCAAGGCAGAAGACACTGCCTATTCCGATCCCAGAGAGGGACTGGGTGGATTATATCTCCCTATTATATATGAACAATAGACCAGTTGTTCCTGTTATGATTGAAATGAATGGGTCCTCCTTTTCGGAATATGGTCCTCTTTCAGGGGAGGATTTAGTGGGGTTTTTAAAGAATGCTAGAACATCTGGCGTGCGGGGACCTGAAGGAATTCCCATCATGTTAATTACAAAAGGAGGATGATGCCTGGGTAGCCCTTCTTGCCCTGCTGTTTAATCATTGCTTTCGAACCTGGAAAATTCCTCTTTCATGAAAGGGGTGTGTTGAAGTCCCATTGTACAAGAAGAGTCACAAAACCTCTCCATCTAGCTTTAGACAGATTACTCTGCTGAAGATCTCAGGCAAATTATTTGCTAAGAGCATCCTCTGTCATTTGCAACAATGGGCCCATGACCAGAATATTATACCTCCAGAACAAGCTGGTTTCAGAAAGAATATAGTACTCTGGATAATTTTGTGGTCCTCCAAACTATCGGAGAGAAATGCGTCTTCTGAAATGGCAGTCTAAACGGCATATATTGATTTCTTCACAGCGTTTGATAAAGTAGAGCGCCAAACGCTGTCGAGAAAGCTCCATCGACTGGGTGTCCCACATCATCTTTTGGTTCTCGTTATGGAATTACACTCAGACACTTGGTGTAAATTCTTGATGGGAGGATCGCAGGGATTAGCTTGTAGGATTAGAACACATAATGAGCTTAAACAGGGCTGCCTGCTGGCCCCTCTTTTGTTTTCTTTATACATATCTGATCTTCCCGGCACCCTACATTCGGTGAGGTAGGACACCCCCAGAATTGGTACAATGTCTGCTCGTTCCCTATTATATGCTGATGATGTGGCCATCCTCGATTTAACACCTTTTGGTTTGCATTGTAGTTTGGAAGCCTTAACCAAATATACAGAAGCCCATTTCTTGAAAATCATCTTCTCCAAAACCAAGATCTTGGTCTTTCATAAGAAAGGGCTTAGAATAAAGAGTTGTTACCAATGGAGGTTGGGGTCTGAAAAACTGGAACTGGTCTGGTATATCCTAGAAAGGTGTTTTAAAAACCAGGTGGGATATAGAACATATTAAACTCTGTGTAAGCAGGGATTTTTCCCAGACTAGTCCACTGAGCAGATAATACAGAATCTGTGGGAGATGCCACTTTGGTCATGTTTTGTCAGTGTTCAGGTTCAAAATTCCTCTTTCTCTGTCCTGTGCTGCTGTGGTGTTGGATATGAACTTTTGGCTCTCCTTCGTTAAGGCTGAAGGTAGAATCTTGTGCCAAATCTGTAACTTAAACTCTCTGGCCGCCCCCCATGCTTTACGTCTTGACTTCGGCTTAGTCTACTCATATATCTCCTGCCTGGCAGCGGTTTTGAGGTGGGGCAATTCCCTCCTTTGGGGGTAAGAGGGTATACTTAGAGCTGCTCTGGGAGTGGAAAGTTTTACTAAGCTGAAAGAACAGTCATCATGTTTAGGTCCTTTAAATGAGCGAATGACTTATTTGGGCTTAGCTGGAATATTGACACGCCCATACCAAAGTCCGCATTGATGCTGTTTATAATGAAGTCTGTGTCCTCCATTAGCTTGGCCAGAGGTATTGTATTAAGCCAGCCCAAGTCGCGTAACGAGGTGGTTTGTGAGAGTGCTTTGGGGAACAAAGCACAGCCCTCTCTAACCTGGAACCTACCTCGCGGGATCAGAAGGCTGGTGCTCTTGTTGTGACTGTATTTGTTGCTGGTATTTGGGACAAAATACCAAAAAAAGAAAGAATCTGCAAAATGTATTGTTTACAAGTTCAAGATTTTAATCGTGCTATTTATGTGTCCTGAGTTGCAAAAGGCTAGGTGCATCCTCCTACAACCTTCATACCTCCAATTTAACATTCATTCCTCCCACAAGGCCTGCTCATTTATTTTTTCCCCACTAAATGAAATGGTTTGTATTCAGATTTATCGATTTTTGTAAACTTTTTGGGCTATCTATTAGGACATTTTAATGTTACTTCTTAGGTTGCAATATTTTAACTTTTTCTCATCCTGATGTACATGTGTTGAAATATTTGTACTTTTGCTTTTTAGGAATGTTCTGTCTCTCCCTGTTCCTTGTATATTGCACTTAGCACTTTGCAGTCTTCCATGACTGTTTTATTCTCCTCTATATTTTTTATAGTATGTATGATAATATATTTTAAGGAGGCAGCTACGTACTAAGGAAAACTATTTATTGAAGGATATGCATTTTTTGTCTCATCTGTAGTGTATAATTATGTGGACCTCTGTAGGAGTTCCGGAGGAGTTCCATATCAAAATAAACTTGGTTTGAATGTGGGGAGACTGTTGAATCCTCTCCTAGGGAGCAGAGTAATTAACTTGTCCCAGAAGGAGGAAAAAACTCCTTGAATCTGATTCTTAGCTGAGCCATAGAAATATGACGAATCTCAAAGTGCCATAATGGGTATATGTGGTATGTTGGGGACTGGGAATTCATACTTGGGGAGCGGGTTTTACCCCAGATTGGTACCTTGCTGAACCCTGTAAGGCTAAATGGAGCAAAACTGTAGTTTAGGGCAGATTTCACTAATAATGTGTACCACAGGCCTTTCAGTAAGCACTACAGATCTATACTATGAATGCCCACTCACATTATAAGGCCTACCCCTGACCAGCACATTCCCTGAAGAGTCCCTTCTGTGACAGACTCTCTGAGCACAAATACCAGGCTGAGCAAGATGGTAGTCTCATATGCGCAGCCCGCACACATTTTCATACAATTCAGCCCAGAGCCTCTTAAACTGGCTGTGCATAAGTGGCCTTAACTTAAAAGATGGCACTGGTGGTTAGCATACTCAGTCCAATTAATGTGCATTTACAGTGAGTAGGAAGCAGATTTTAAGCTTCCCTCACAGTAAAAGTCCAAAACAGGATAGTCAAAAAAGAGAAATACTGGGGAACTAAGTTGACAGAACCCATTTGCTACAGAGGCTCTCTATGAATATAGTGGTGAACCTGGGAACGAGGCAGTGGTCATAGGTGTAATTATTTTTCATAAAAAAACAGGTTAAAGGAATTAGGGCCCAGATGTAGGTAGCCAAATACCGGTCGGTAACGGCCGATTTCGGCCGTTACCGACCGGTATTTGGCTTTTGAGATGTAGGGGGATTGCAACAGGCCATTTCGGTAATTTTACCGATTCGGTAAATATACCGGTCGGTAAATTTACCGACCGGTATTTTTACAGAATCGGTAAAATTGAGATGTAGGTGGGACTCTTCTGAGTCCCACAAGACCTACAAATTCGGTATTTTCCCATCAAATTCAATTTGATGGTAAAATACCGATTCAGGTGTGCATGCACATGTGTGCATGCACACCTGTGCCATATGACAGGCAGACCTGCCCTTAGGGCAGGTATGCCTGCCACATGGCCCCCGAACCTTTTGTGGGGGTGCTAGAGGGTGTCAAAGTGACACCCCCTGCACCCTTGTCAAAATCGGTATTTACCGATTCGGTAAATACCGACCGGTAATGCCCCATTCATTCCTATGGGCTTCAAAGCCCATAGGAATGAATGGAGCATTACCGGTCGGTATTTACCGAATCGGTAAATACAGATATTTACCGATTCGGTAAATGGAACATCTGGATGTTCCTACATACCCCCCCCTTCTTATTTACCGATTCTTAATTACCGAATCGGTAAAATTCGGTAATTAAGAATCGGTAAATAAGTTCTACCTACATCTGGCCCTTAGTTGTGAGGAAATGTTATCATCGAACCTATATTGACAACGTTTTTTTTCAACAATAAACCTCCCCAGGTTGACAAAACCAACCTGGTCAAAGCCTTGATGGAAATTCCCTTTCTTCAGGCTACTTTTTCATCCTCCTTAAAAGGGGAAGTTCCGCAACTTTACCTTGCTTTTTCGTCTTTTCTTCTATTTGTTAAAATGAGGTGACACTGCCATCTTGTGGGAATGTAATTAACTGCAATTAGTCTTTGCTAGTTATCTCCGGAAATTCTTTTGGCTCTGTCATATTTCTTCTGTGTTTTTATTAGGTCTCGCCTAGACGAAAGACGAGACAACTTATGTTGTCACTTTTGGGGGAATGTGGACAGCAGACTGTCACGCGCTTCTCCTGCCGGAGATTTGACCTCGTGGGCGCGCACGCCCAGCCCAGCGCCGTGCACGTCCCCTGCCACAGATTCCCTGAACACACACATGCACACGCAGGCAGGAAGGCGCACACACACACACACACACACACACACACGCGCGCACCCCCTACTTCCCCCCCACTCACCGGCACCCCCCGCCGCACACACACAGGAGCGCACCTACACACACTCACAAACACACACATACAGAGCCCCCCCCGGCCACCGCCGTATACATACAAGCGCCGCCGCCGCAAACATACAAGCCCCCCCGCCGCCGCCACCGCCGCAAACATACAAGCCCCCCCCCCGGCCGCCGCCACCGCCGCAAACATACAAGCCCCCCAGCCCCACTTACCGCCATTCTAAAGTCAGTCTTGCAGCCTCCGCGGGGCTCTCCCTCGGGCATGGGAGCCCCACGTCACCAGCACTGCTTCTCTCCGTGGGCGCGTGCGCGGGCTTCCGAAGGCTCACACTCGCTGTAACCTGTTTGTTCTCTTCTGCGTAAACATGGGGGGAGAGGGGCGGGGTGTGTAGCAGTCTCCCGCTTAGCTGCCTCTATCCTGGGAGGAAGACCTGTCATTTTGGAAATTAAGAAACCTTTTTGCATTTCCTTCCTCACATTAAAAGGCATTACCAATGTCCTCTCCAGTGGCCCTCGAAATTCTACTTCGAATGCGTTGTATCTCATTGGAAATTCCAAGGAAGCAGGAGTTCGACTCACCTTTTACTCAATGGCCCATCACCTACAACTCCCCCCCCCCCAGGTGTGAGAATGCACCCAAGAACCGAGCCTACGCTCCCAAATGGGCGACGCCACTTCCAGGTGTGAGAAAGCACTCCTTCTGTGAGACTGCATTTATAAGCGTGAGAGAGAGCACTCGTGCTTTGAGACTGCACTACCAAATGGCAAACGGCACTCCAAGTGTGAGACAGCACTCCAGGCTGAGATTGTACTCCCATATGTTAAAAAGAAGTCAGAAGTGACACTTGAATCCCTGGGGTGAGACAGCACTGCAAGCGAGTTAGTATACCACCAGGTATGACAGCACTCCAGGCGTGACACTACGTTTACTGGCGTCAGACTATATTCTCAAATGCGGGGAGCCACTCGGCCATGAGACTGTACTATCCGATGAGAGTTAGCACCCTAGTTGCATGGTGTGAGACTGCACTCCAAGGTGTGAGATTGCACTCTGAGATATGCCATAGTTCGCCCGGTATCAGATTGCATTCCCACGCGTGAGGCAGCTCTCCGGCTATGAGACTCGTCACGGGTGTTAGAACCACTCCGGGTATGAATCTGTGTTCCGAGGAGTGAGACTCGCAGCCAGTGAGTGCCACTTGCACCGTGTGTAACATGTCGAGAGCTCCACTCGTGTTTCCTTTGGTCTGTGCTGGGGTCCCTCATCTGCCAGGTGGGTGCAGGGTGAAGGGTGCGCTTTACATAGCCTGCTGCAGCCAGAGGTCCCAGTGCTCGCGGAGGGCCGAGCGGCGCGGCCGGGCTGCAGGGCAGCGCTGGACACCACCATGTTTTTCAGCTGCTTGATGACGGCGAAGAGCAGGAGTAAGAGCAACACCAGCAGCGCCCCGAATAGGGCCAAGTACAGCAGCAGGACTTGCAGAGGGACCAGTGGGCACAGATGTTTTAAGGCACAGGCACATTGGCTCTGGCCCAGGGCCACAGCCTTTCAGGGGGCCCCCTGATAGATTTGGCTCTTATCTCCACACAGTCGTGCCCTGATGACCTTGAATAATTTGCAAACATACATTATTCTAAATACCATTTTCCTTGAATTTTTGTTACCGTAGTCTTTTGAAATAAAGTATATTTCTATGTAGTATGCATTTGGCTATTTTTACCGTTCTCTAAAATGAAATTTTGTCAGCTTGTTTTCATCAGTCTAACGTTCATCGTTTTTTTATTTTTGTGAAAAATGACAGATTACTGCGGTCACGTCTCCAAAGAAGACAATGTAGAATAAACCTTAACTTTGCATTTCTTTTCCTCGCCACGAGGCTGTACCATCCAAGAGATGGGAACAGACTTAAGAAGACATATTTTTCAAACTCAGGACGCCGTGCTATAAGAGATTACGTCTGGTCCAAACAGTTCCTATTATTTTACTGTCCCAACAGATGGACGTTGCAAGTACCTGCATGTATGTGCTTGCATATCTCATGTTGTCTCTCTTTCGTGTTTACTGAAAGTTTCAGTAACGTTCTCACTATGCCCTGCAACTCAGGTGCAGGCGTGGACTTGGCAAGAGAGCTCATTGGGGGGCGACAGCAGTGGTGTGCAGCCTTAAGGCCGTGTGCTGTGTGGGTGCCGGCCTGTTTTCTCCATTTCGTCTCTCCCCCTGAAGTTGGCTTGTGGTTTTGCCTTGAGTTTTAGAGACAACTCTACCCCTCCACTCTGCGGTAATATAATCTCCTAGGGTGGCCTCACAGCTGCTGGCTCCTCTTGTGGCTCGCCTTCTTTCCAGGAGTATTCAGTTTCATCGATACTTGAATGGCTACCATTCCATGCTCATTTCGTATGGCTGGTTTCTATGCACACCTCTCAGGTATGTTTTCCTCGTGGTTTGTTTGGATGGAGGCAGATTTCCACTAAGTCAAACCTATTTCCTTACCAGAAGTATTGCAGTGTAGCTCATTTCGACACTATATTGGGCAGGATTTTCTATCCTTTTTCCATTGTAATAAAATTGAGGTCTCGTCCTAGAAGCCTTCTCAGTTGATGTGATGTTACTACAAGCCATTGGTTTGAGTCCCATGGGGACATGGCCTCTGGGAACTTCTGGTGCCTTGATCCAGATAACACAAAAAACCATATTGCAACATATCGGTTATGCTGGAGCCTGGATTCTATGGAATCCTGGGCACCTTGTCTCCAATGGCTGGTCAATCTGGACAATCCTTCCCTTGGTGGGAGGATCTTCAGCCTCCTTGTCCTTCACTGGAAGGGGTTGGGGCTACATTGGATATCCAGAGTGATCAAGGCCTGTAGTCTCCCCTTGAAACCTCTGTGTCATCCCATCAGAAGGAACTCTGCACAATATGGGCTGCAGCACGGCTTCCCCTCTCTGATCAAGGCAAATTCCCTATTGGTGTGGAGACAAGATAGTGGCCAAATCTTATATGAACCGGCTTAGAGCTACCAAGTCTCATTCTCTCTGGAGACTGCATCATGCTTTTTTCTGTCTGTTTAGAGTTCTACCTGCATCCAACTCAAGCCATTTATCTATCAATCTTTGGTCTTTTTCCACTTTTGTGCTTCTTGCCATCTTCCCGGACATGGTATCCCAGCTAGGTCTACCTCTTCACATTACCAGGCAAAGCTCCCTTTTCAGTTGCTGGACTTGGGGTGGGGTAAAGAGGGATTGTTAGAATGTATTCTCTGCTACTGACGTGGCCACAGGGTCTGTTTACATTTCCTCTTTTCGCCTTCGCTCTGGGGTAATACAATAAGTCGAGAGAGAGGGTGTGGTATGATTCTGCTATCTCCTGATTGTGAATGGCATTCTTAGACCCCAGAGCTTCAACTTCTGTCAGTGGATCCAGAGTAGTCCCTGCCTTTGTTACCTTCTCCCAGGAGCCCACCCGCCGACCCCGACACCGCCGCCCGCAACCTCAGACAATGGATCGACGACTACGCCAAACATCCTCCCCCCAATCAAGAAACCCTCCAACAGACACACCAGCAAGAGAGCCAACTGGTTCACGGAAGACCTCCAGGCCTCCAAGCAAACCTACCATAAGCTAGAGAAGAAATGGCACGCACACAGACACCGGACAGCCACGTAGCCCACAAGAAAGCCACCCACACACACCATCAACTCATCAGATCCACCAAATGAACCTCCTTCAAAGACCGCCTAGACAACAACGCATGCAACAGCTGTTGGAACTGGCCCTTCTTGCAGGGTCATCCTCAAACTTTTTGCTTCCTTCTCCCTTATTTTTCCTGACCCGTGGCTGTTGGCAATAGGACTCTGAGCACTTTACCACTGCTGATCAGTGCTAAAGTGCATATGCTCTCTATGTAAATTGTTATTCTGATTGGATATACATGTTTGGCATATTTGTATCACCATGAAGTCCCTAGTAAAGTGCACTGGGTGTGCCAGGGCTGGTGATGACAAATGCTACTAGTGGGCCTGCAGCACTGATTGTGCCACCCACAGGAGTAGCCCTAAAATGATGTCTCAGGCCTGACGCTGCAGTGCCTGTGTGCAGTTTAGAACTGCCATGTCCTCCTGGTCAGTGTCCCCACTGACCAGGCCTAACCCTTCCCTTTTTGTGCGCATCAGTCACCCCTATGGAAGGCCCAAGGTACCCCCCTGGGCAGGGTGCAGTGTATGTAAAAGGTAGAGCATGTACTTGTGCAGGTAACATGCTCTGGTAGTGAATGACAGCCATTTTCGTTTTTCACTATTGTAAGGCTATCTTGCTCCATAGGTTAACATGGGGGATGCTGGCTACAGTGGTTAACAGCATTTCTTCCCATAGGAACAAGATAGGACATAAGTATCTAGTATCCCTGAACTCAGAATTTAATAACACATCTTTTAGGAAAGGTTGTTTTTAAATCCTGTGTTTGAGAACAGCACTTTTAGAAAGTTGCTGTTCTCTTGTCTGACCCTTCTGTGTGCCTGGGCCTGTTTGTGTATTGACTGTCTGGTTTGTGAGTGACAGGGGCTGGGGAATTCCCCAGGAGGCTGGATGAGTCAGCACTAAGCTGAATGACTGCATTTGCAACTGGAGTGGTGGGAGGAGTTAGCACCTGGGCTGAATAGGGCTGTGCCTGCCTTCCACAATGCTGGCTCCACCCCCCTGCTGGGCGGCTGAGGACCCTGCCCCTCACTCTGAAAGGAAAGATGCAGCCAGCAAAACAAAGTGCTCAGGATCCACCCAGAACTGGTTCAGACCGGGCTCAGGGCCCACATGCACCAAGAGAACAAAGACTTTAGGGGTATAAGTACAGGACCCCTGACAACAGAAAATTAGATCAGCCTGGAAATCAAGAAGGAACCTCTGCCAAGGAGAAAGCTGAAACTGAAGAAGGAAGATTGTCCTGCTGTTGCTCTGCTGGACTGACCTGTTGCTTTGCTGCCAAGGAGAGGGGAAGGACTTTGCTGCTGAGCTGTGTCCCCTGTCTTGAAGGAATCTCCAAGGGCCTGAGAAGAGCTGGCTCCCTGTTTTGAAGTCTCAGGAACAAAAGGACTTCACCCCCAGCTTCCCTGAACTCTGCTGAGAGAGTTCTGTCCTTCCTAGAGTGCTTGATCCAGTTGTGGGGCCTCTGGAAGTTGTACCTGAGCTGGGAAGCTTGAAACTAAGCTTGAGTGACTTTTTGAACTTGAAAAGTGTTGCATCGCTCACTTGCGGAGCGCATCCCCGACAGTGCGAGAAGTTTCCCGCCGCTACGGAGGTCGAGATCGTCGCAGCGCCTGACGCCGCTGTCAGAGACGTCGCATCCTTCGTTTGCGGGACGCACCAGACCGGTGCGGGAGAATCGAACATCGCTGCGAGTATCGTCGCAGAGCCTGTCGTCGCTGGGTTAGATTGCCGCACCGCTTGCTTGCGGACCGCATCACGTCACTGCGAGCATCGTCGCAGAATCAACGCATCGAGGAGCTGCGAGAGAGAGGATCACCGCTGGACCGCACATCGTCGCCCCGGAGATCGTCGCAGCCCCTACGAGATCGTCGCATCGTGCCTTTGCGAGAACAGACTTCCTACGGAACCTACGCACCGGAATCCATACAAGTGGCCTTCCTCCCCATACAGACCGGATTCGTCGCAACACGCCCGCTGCTGCAGCGGGGCTGTCGCATCGCCTCCCCAGGGTCTCAGGAGCAACGCATCGCTTGTTTTCCACCGCACCAGCTTCTGCTTTTGGAACTTTGTTGCAACTAAAAGGTACTGTGAGTAAACGTGACGCAACTGTGAACTTTTCATGCATCAGTAGAGAATTCTATCGCAACGTAGAGAATTCTAACGCAACCTTAAGAACTCTTTTTGAAACCATATTCTTGAACTGTGTATGTTGGATTTTTGTCGTTTTGGTCTTGTGTAGTTTAGATTAAAATACCTTTATTTTTCTAAACTGTTGTGGAGTCGGTTTGTGGTGTTTTCACTGTGTTACTGTGAGTGTTGGTACAAATACTTTACGCATTGCCTCTGGTTAGCCTAGACTGCTCGTGCCAAGCTACCTAGAGGGTGAGCAGGGGTTATCTCAGAGGGTTATCTCCTTGCCCTGACTAGAAGCAAGGGTCCCTATTTGGACAGTGGTACCTACCTCTGCCAACTAGAGACCCCCAGATCTAACATTGGTGGTCAGGCGGTGGGATTTGAACTTGCATTTGTACTTGACCCACAGTAATTGGTGTACATCAATAGTGAGTGCAGACCACTACGCCACCACATACTGTTTGTTTTTTCCGGTGTCCTCCTGGAAGTATTTTTGGATATTGAGACTCTGGCTAGTGTTGCACCTGTAAAATCCTGCCAAAATGGAAGTCAACTTTTTCCACCTGTGCATCTACACAGAAGAGGAGATAAAAGCCTTTTGCAAGAAGAGGGGGCTGCCTGTGGAGAAAGGTTCCACAAGGAGGGATCTTGAGGCATGCCTGTATTCCCATGAGGTCAGAATTTGGGAAGCAACATTAGCAGATGATTCTGAGGAGGAGGACTTCTCTGATAGTGAGGAAGAGAAAGATGAATGGCTCCTTGCTGCTGAGCAAAGGTGCAGAGAATTAGACCGGCTAAACAAGGAAGGTATGATCAGGTGGGCCTTAGCCCAGAAAGAAAAATGGGACGCTCAAGGAAGGAGCTTTGCTGAGTTGGAGGTGGAGTCCAGCTTAGATGGTGGCAGCATGTTTATGATATCTAGTGCTGAGAGAAAGGTACAAATACCCAGAGATGTGGCGCCTGACTTGAGGGAGGGGGTCGACATACACCAGGGGGTTCAGGTTTATGATGTAGTTCCAGTGGAGTGCAGTGTCCCTGAAGTAGATTGGGGGACTGGCACAGGGGACCATATTCCTAGTGGTGGGAGGGACACTCTACTGACTCTAGATGAGAGGTACAGGGAGAGGGGTTACCCCGTGGTAGAAACCTTGGTGTGTGCGTGTGAAGACCAGCCAGAAGAGTGTGGGTTGTGTGACAGAGACAGTCAGATACTGTCTTGCCAGTCTCAGGAGAGTGGTGTGGGGTACTTGTGTGAGGCACTGGAGGGTGAGGCAAAGGGTAGCTTGGTTAGCAACTGTGGGGGGCTGTGTGATTCATTTGTTGGAGAGCATATTTTAAGTCCCTGTTTTCCAGAGCTATGCCAACACCCGGTGAAGTGTGAGTTCTCTGATCCCAGAGAGCTTGCGTTGGAGGCAGACCTCTTGGTGGATTCAAGAGAGTCTGAAGAGGCATTGGGGAGTGATCCCAAAAGGAGTGGCTCAGATATCTTCCAGACCTGTGAGGTGGAAGAGGTTCAGTGTAGCCCAGTTAGGTCCCAGTGTAGTGGGAGGGGTGTAGGGTCTCATGTCCGGTCTCAGTGGAGAAGGAATGAGTGTGGGACGGTGTGTCTCACGGTGCCCGAAACCCAGTCTCAGGGCCTGGAGGGTTCCTTAAGAGAACACCAGGTTGGGGACCTAGACTGTACTTGTAGGCCATTTGAGGAGGATCTCCTAGTGTCTGTTGAACGGGGAGTGCCTGTAACCAGGCCTCCATCAGCTCTGGTGTCTGGCAGTGCCACTCCATTTGGGAGGGTACAGAAGTCCAGACTGAGGGGTGAGAGGGGGAAGGAGTCCCCAGTGGGAGAACCATTGGGTCAGAGACCAGTCAGAAGGGCTGAGTCCCCAGTGAGTGACCATGGTGACCTCACTTCTGTCCTGGGGGATCTTCCCGCACTGTCAGGTGGACAGGGGTCGGGAGATCTGCGCCAGGCAGACTGTCACAGGACACATGAGTTGTGTGCCACCCTCAAGGGGGTACTATGTGAGTCCCCAGAAGTCCTGGCGTGCCAGGCAAATGCACAAACGCAGGTTTTGGTCCCTGGGTTGGGAGACCAGGTTCAGGATTTGCCTGACCTGGAAGGAAGGACATCTGTAACCAGTGTCCTGACCAATATGATTCCCAGGGGTACCCCTCCAGTAGGGAGGGTGCAGCGCTCTGGAAGGGGGTGCAGAGGGAGGGAGTCCTCGCCTCTAACCCCGGTACAACCTGAGGGGTTAAACCCTAGGTTGGAAGACCAGTTGCTGGAGGGAGGTCCTGAACTGGTAGGAAAGTTGTGTTCTTGGTTGTCTTGGTGGACAGGGTTGCCCCTGGATAGAGGGCAGGAGTCTCACCCTGGGGGTGGACTGGGCCACACCGTTGTATTGGCCAGGTGGGTACTGTCTACCAGTATAGGCACCTCAGTGAGTGAAGTCCTGGTGCGCCAGGCAAGTGTTCCATCGCAGGGGTTGGTCCCTGGGTGGGGAAGCCAGGCTCAGGTATTGTCTGACCTGGAGGCTTTGGAGCCTAGGTTTGAGGGTCAGGTCTGGGGTGTCCCCCCTGACCTGGAATACCAGTTGCAGGTCCCTGGGTGGGGAAGCCAGGCTCAGGTATTGTCTGACCTGGAGGCTTTGGAGCCTAGGTTTGAGGGTCAGGTCTGGGGTGTCCCCCCTGACCTGGAATACCAGTTGCAGGATAGCACCCCTGAACTGGTGGGTGAATGGTGCAGGACACCTGCCACAGGTGCCCTGGCTATTCTAGAAGGGGGTACCGCTCCAGGTGGGAGGGTACAGAGCCCCAAGGAAGAGGAGGACCTGGTGTGGGGAAGCCCACCCCAGCCCCCTGTCCAGCCGCCGGATACAGGTCCGGGACTGGTGGGTCAGTGCCAGGATGTTAGGCCTGACATGACAAGAGAGGGAGTGGACAAAGGGTGCCAAGCACCTGGGGCTACTGCCCCCCACCCTCTGATGCCACAGAGGTTCCAGCGCCGTGAGAGGCATGAGGCCTGGGTCTCATCCCTGATCACTGTTGGTAGTCACTGTGGCTTGCTGTCAGTCTGTTGGGACACACCTGTGAGGAAATTAAGGTTAGGTGCTGCACAGGTGGTGTCCACAGGTGAGGAGAAGGGTTCCATATGGATTGGTATGATGGACCCTGAGAGTATGGATAGAGTGATTGAACTGGGTTTAGGATGGCGTAGAACAGGACTGCCCTGCTGTGTTGGCCAGTTTCCGTGTTCTATCGCCTTAAGCAGGGAATACCATCGAGGTATCGTTTGGTGTACCCTGGCTTTAGGCTGGAAGGGGGTTGTGTTGGAACTGGCCCTTCTTGCAGGGTCATCCTCAAACTTTTTGCTTCTTTCTCCCTTATTTTTCCTGACCCGTGGCTGTTGGCAATAGGACTCTGCGCACTTTACCACTGCTGATCAGTGCTAAAGTGCATATGCTCTCTATGTAAATTGTTATTCTGATTGGATATACATGTTTGGCATATTTGTATCACCATGAAGTCCCTAGTAAAGTGCACTGGGTGTGCCAGGGCTGGTGATGACAAATGCTACTAGTGGGCCTGCAGCACTGATTGTGCCACCCACAGGAGTAGCCCTAAAATGGTGTCTCAGGCCTGACGCTGCAGTGCCTGTGTGCAGTTTAGAACTGCCATGTCCTCCTGGTCAGTGTCCCCACTGACCAGGCCTAACCCTTCCCTTTTTGTGCGCATCAGTCACCCCTATGGAAGGCCCAAGGTACCCCCCTGGGCAGGGTGCAGTGTATGTAAAAGGTAGAGCATGTACTTGTGCAGGTAACATGCTCTGGTAGTGAATGACAGCCATTTTCGTTTTTCACTATTGTAAGGCTATCTTGCTCCATAGGTTAACATGGGGGATGCTGGCTACAGTTGTTAACAGCATTTCTTCCCATAGGAACAAGATAGGACATAAGTATCTAGTATCCCTGAACTCAGAATTTAATAACACATCTTTTAGGAAAGGTTGTTTTTAAATCCTGTGTTTGAGAACAGCACTTTTAGAAAGTTGCTGTTCTCTTGTCTGACCCTTCTGTGTGCCTGGGCCTGTTTGTGTATTGACTGTCTGGTTTGTGAGTGACAGGGGCTGGGGAATTCCCCAGGAGGCTGGATGAGTCAGCACTAAGCTGAATGACTGCATTTGCAACTGGAGTGGTGGGAGGAGTTAGCACCTGGGCTGAATAGGGCTGTGCCTGCCTGCCACAATGCTGGCTCCACCCCCCTGCTGGGCGGCTGAGGACCCTGCCCCTCACTCTGAAAGGAAAGATGCAGCCAGCAAAACAAAGTGCTCAGGATCCACCCAGAACTGGTTCAGACCGGGCTCAGGGCCCACATGCACCAAGAGAACAAAGACTTTAGGGGTATAAGTACAGGACCCCTGACAACAGAAAATTAGATCATCCTGGAAATCAAGAAGGAACCTCTGCCAAGGAGAAAGCTGAAACTGAAGAAGGAAGATTGTCCTGCTGTTGCTCTGCTGGACTGACCTGTTGCTTTGCTGCCAAGGAGAGGGGAAGGACTTTGCTGCTGAGCTGTGTCCCCTGTCTTGAAGGAATCTCCAAGGGCCTGAGAAGAGCTGGCTCCCTGTTTTGAAGTCTCAGGAACAAAAGGACTTTACCCCCAGCTTCCCTGAACTCTGCTGAGAGAGTTCTGTCCTTCCTAGAGTGCTTGATCCAGTTGTGGGGCCTCTGGAAGTTGTACCTGAGCTGGGAAGCTTGAAACTAAGCTTGAGTGACTTTTTGAACTTGAAAAGTGTTGCATCGCTCACTTGCGGAGCGCATCCCCGACAGTGCGAGAAGTTTCCCGCCGCTACGGAGGTCGAGATCGTCGCAGCGCCTGACGCCGCTGCCAGAGACGTTGCATCCTTCGTTTGCGGGACGCACCAGACCGGTGCGGGAGAATCGAACATCGCTGCGAGTATCGTCGCAGAGCCTGTCGTCGCTGGGTTAGATTGCCGCACCGCTTGCTTGCGGACCGCATCACGTCGCTGCGAGCATCGTCGCAGAATCAACGCATCGAGGAGCTGCGAGAGAGAGGATCACCGCTGGACCGCGCATCGTCGCCCCGGAGATCGTCGCAGCCCCTACGAGATCGTCGCATCGTGCCTTTGCGAGAACAGACTTCCTACGGAACCTACGCACCGGAATCCATACAAGTGGCCTTCCTCCCCATACAGACCGGATTCGTCGCAACACGCCCGCTGCTGCAGCGGGGCTGTCGCATCGCCTCCCCAGGGTCTCAGGAGCAACGCATCGCTTGTTTTCCACCGCACCAGCTTCTGTTTTTGGAACTTTGTTGCAACTAAAAGGTACTGTGAGTAAACGTGACGCAACTGTGAACTTTTCACGCATCAGTAGAGAATTCTATCGCAACGTAGAGAATTCTAACGCAACCTTAAGAACTCTTTTTGAAACCATATTCTTGAACTGTGTATGTTGGATTTTTGTCGTTTTGGTCTTGTGTAGTTTAGATTAAAATACCTTTATTTTTCTAAACTGTTGTGGAGTCGGTTTGTGGTGTTTTCACTGTGTTACTGTGAGTGTTGGTACAAATACTTTACGCATTGCCTCTGGTTAGCCTAGACTGCTCGTGCCAAGCTACCTAGAGGGTGAGCAGGGGTTATCTCAGAGGGTTATCTCCTTGCCCTGACTAGAAGCAAGGGTCCCTATTTGGACAGTGGTACCTAACTCTGCCAACTAGAGACCCCCAGATCTAACAACAGCAAAGAGCTTTTCAACATCGTGAAGGAACTCTCCAACCCCAGGTCCAACACCAACGACATCCCACCTTCGCAAGACCTGTGCGACTCCCTTGCCACCTTCTTCCATCGCAAGATCGCAAACATCCACGACAGCTTCAACGTCACAACCGCCCGACAACCACAGAGACCTCCGCCCCCACGGCCACCATCGGCACCGACCCCCTGAGCTCCTGGACCAACATAAACGACGACGACACCATCAAAATCATGAACACCACCCACTCTGGATCTCCGTCAGACCCATGCCCACACCACAACTTTAACAAAACCAGCACCACCATTGCACCCCATCTCCGGAAAGCCATCAACATCTCCTTTGAGACAGCTACCTTTTCGGAGAGCTGGAAGCATGCCGAGATCAACGCCCTACTCAAAAAACCCAAGGGTGACCCCAAGGACCTCAAGAACTTCAGTCCCATCTCCCTGCTCCAGTTCCCGGCGAAGGTCATCGAGAAGACCGTCAACACACAACTGACCTGCTACCTCAAGGAGAACAGCATCCTGGACCCATCCCAGTCCGGGTTCCGCAGCAACTACAGCACCAAAACTGTCCTCATCGCCGCCACTGATGACATTAGGGCCCTGCTGGACAACGGAGAAACCGTGGCCCTCATCCTCCTGGACCTGTCAGCCACCTTCGACACCGTCTGCTACTGCACCCTACACACACACCTTCACGACGCTGGGATTCGAGACAAGGCTCTGGACTGGACCACCTCCTTCCTCTCTGGCAGAACCCATAGCGTCCGCCTCCCCCCTTTCTGCTCCGAAACCACCGAGATCATCTGTGGCGTACCCCAGGGCTCATTCCTCAGCCCGACGTTGTTAAACATCTACATGGCACCGCTCGTCCACTTCGCCCGAATGCATGACCTCAACATCATCTCATACACCGACGACACCCAGCTGTTCCTCTCCCTCACCAAGGATCCCGTCACCGCCAAAACAACCTCCACGAAGGAATGAAAGACGTCGCCGAGTGGATGAAGAACACCGACTGAAGCTAAACTCGGACAAGACAGAAGTCCTCATCCTCGGCTCCACCCCCTCGGCCTGGGACGACTCCTGGTGGCCGACCGCATTAGGAACAGCTCCAACACCCACTGACCACGCACGCAACCAAGGGTTCATCCTCAACTCCACTCTCTCCATGACAAAGCAGGTCAATGCCGTCTCATCCTCCTGCTTCAACACCCTCCGAATGCTCCGCAAGATCTACAGGTGGATCTCCACCGAAACAAGAAGAACGGTCACCCAGGCCCTCGTCAGCAGCAAGCTGGACTACGGAAATGCCCTCTATGCAAGAGCCTCGGCCAAACTCCTGAAACGACTGCAATGCATACAAAACGCCTCTGCCTGCCTGATCCTCGACATCCCCCGCCGCAACCACATCACACCCCACCTGATAGACCTGCACTGTCTACCCATCAACAAGAGGATCACTTTCAAGCTCCTCACCCACACACACAAGGTACTCCACAACACCGGTCCAACATACCTCAACAGACGACTCACCTTCTACACCCCCAAACGCCAGCTCCGCTCCGCCGACTTTACCCTCGCCACAGTCCCCCGCATCCAAAGAGTGACCTCCGGTGGAAGATCGTTCTCCCACCTCGCCGCCAAGACATGGAACACCCTCCCCTCCTAGGGCAGACCCAGGACCTGCTAACCTTCAGAAAACTCCTCAAGACCTGGCTATTCGAGCAGTAGCAGCCCCCCGCCCCTCCCCCCCAGCGCCTTGAGACCCTCACGGGTAAGTAGTGCGCTTTACAAATGTCTGATTGATTGATTGATTGATCCCTTCCTTTGGTGGTACTTGAGTCTCCAGCGACGTAATCGATGCAGGCTGATTTCATAGAGACTAAGGGCCAGATGTAGGAAAAGCCTATTTACCGATTCATAAATACCGAATTTTACCGATTCGGTATTTATGAATCGGTAAATATGAAGGTAGGAGATGTAGGAAGATTCGATAATTGAATTACCGAATCTGTAAAAATCGGTATTTACCGAATCGGTAAATACCGATTCGGTATTGCCCATTAATTGCTATGGGCCTTGATGCCCATAGCAATCAATGGGCAATACCGAATCGGTATTTACCGATTCGGTAAATACCGATTTTTGCAAGGGTGCAGGGGGTGTCACTTTGACACCCTCTGGCACCCCGAATACAGGCATGTGTGCCATGTGGCACACAGACATGCCCTAAGGGCATGTCTGTCTGTCACATGGCATAGGTGTGCATGCACACATGTGCATGCACACCTGGATTCGGTATTTTACCACCCAATTGAATTGGGTGGTAAAATACCGAATCTGTATGGCCTTTGGGACTCAGAAGAGTCCCACCTACATTTGGATTTACCGAATCGGTAAAATTACCGATTCGGTATTTTACAGATTCGGTAAATTTACCGATTCGGTAAATTGACCGAATCTGTAAAATAGATGCCCCTACATGCCGATTCTTAAATACCGGTTGGTAACGGCAGAAATCGGCCGTTACCGACCGGTATTTAGGCTCCTACATCTGGCCCTAAGTGTATAGGATTGCTAGGAATGGGACAGTCTATGTAAGGGCTTCCAGCAATACAACAGTCCAAACACACTTCCACCGTTAAAGCATATTCAAAACCCTGGCGCCCCTTCTAGTAATTTCAGCCATGGCTTTGCCCCAATATCATATGATGCATGCACATTCTTGATTTTCTGAGGGCTAGGTTCCAGTTGGGTTCGGATTCCTACTCTTCGGTGATTCGATTTGCAACAGTCTCGGTTTCCCTGAATCTTTATGGGATTGGTTTCCATTGCCGATGATGCCATCAGATTGCTCTTGGGTTTTGATTTTACGTGGCATGGGTTAGACCTCTAATGCCTTTCTTGGATTAGCCTCTGTTGTTTCAATGACCTCCCTTTGAGCCTTTGTAGGATGAAGGATGCTTCTTTAAATGTGCTGTCTGTTAGGAATTCCCTTCTTTTCATCCTTCGAAGTTGGGGGTACTGCATGTTAGGTCTCGGGTTCAAACAAGCAAGACAAGGAACAGGAAGTTACATACATTACCACAACTGTTAATGCACTACAATATCTGATGCACTCCCTATTCTAACCACTCAATACCGCTTTAAACACGTCTCTAGGATTAACAGATTGGAACCTGGAGATTGGGGAGAATGGGCTGCTAGCTGCTGGCAGGAACATCTGTCATCTCTGTCACATTACGTCACTTCCTGAGCAGAGTAGTAAGTGCCAGCACAAAAAGGAAGTTTGCTCAGTCCGCCATTGTCTGCCAACGCTTGGTGAGTTGCTCTCAGCATTTCGCTCCTGCATAGCTCATTACATTCCCACATCTTTGTTGCTTTCTTTCTCTTTCGGTTACCGTGGGTGTGGGATCACTGTAGGCTGCTTTGTGATCTCTCTGCTTACCTCTTAAGTTACACTTCCTTCTGTATCTGGGATTCCCTCTGGATCCTGGTGGGTTGTTATTACAACGTTTCATCATCCGGAGGCTGGCTAGTCTTTCCATCATACTGATCTATCCAAATACCAGTGGGAAATGTTTTGTTCCACTAACCCCTGAAACTATTATTTGTGTAACGTGCTGTGGTGCCTTTATTCCATCTACTTGCCAGACGAGGCAGAGCAGACTACTGAGATGGGACCTTGATTTTATGGATTTGGTGCGAGTTTTGTACATTAATCCATTACTAAAGTACTAAAGTGTGTCACATATCTTGGCTGGTGCAGCCAAATTTCTACACCCCACCTGGGCTTGCTAAATTCTCATGTGTTAGGACTATGACTACTAAGATAAACGTTGGGGCATTTTCTCCGTTGTTACAGTCCTAAGCACCTCACACCCACTGGGGTGGGCTGGTTCCTTTTTAGGTCTCGCTGGTACTGCATCCGAAGGATGCGTCCAGCTGGAGACTTATAGTTGCCCCTCTCGGGGGAAGGACGGACAAGAGGGTTCCACGCGCTTCTCTTCTGCTGGATTTCACTGCGTGCACGCGCACCCACACTCACGCATGCGCACATCACAGCCACACGCATACACAGCCACACGCATACACAGGCACACACACACCCCCCCGTCGCCGCCGCACCTACACACACACTAGCGCACCTACACGCACACACAGAGACCCCCCCCACACACACCAGCGCACCTACACACACGCACGCACATATACAAAGACTCCCCTCCCCCCGCCGCCATCGCACACATACACACACACACACACACAAGCGCACTCTCCTCCCCCCTAGAAGTAAGCCCCACTTACCGCCATTCGGGACTTCGGTAGCCGGGGCTCTCCCTCGGGCATGGGAGCCCCGCTCTCAGGTACTCCGTGGGCACGTGCGCGGGACTTCAGAAGACGGAAGTCCCGCCCAAAGGAAGTGGCTCCACGTCTCCTCCGTGTTTGCCTGTCTTCCTTCCTGTCCTGAAGAATTGGCTTGGTAGTTTGGTCTGCCCTGTTCCAATGATGCACTGGGCCAGGGACAGACTAATTTGCATATACCCAGGTTCTGAGCTGGGATGGGGCAGTGAGCTAAATAACGGTGATGGATCAAGCCCTGATCTTTGGACTGGGTAAGAGTGGTCTGCTTAATTCAGACACTCTGTTCATCACCACCCCCTTTTCTGAATCGTTTTTGGCCACTATAGGTGTGGCAGGGTATACTCAGACATGAGTCCCTTGCTCACTGCTCCATCAGGATTCAAGCAAGCCGGGCCGACGGGGCTGAAATGCCAGAAACCGGTCCCCGGTAGCTTGTATCCTTTCTGGTGAAGAATTGGCTTGGTAGTTTGGTCTGCCCTGTTCCCATGATGCACTCGGCCAGGGACAGACTAATTTGCATATAGCCAGGTTCTGAGCTGGGATGGGGCAGTGAGCTAAATAACGGTGATGGATCAAGCCCTGATCTTTGGACTGGGTAAGAGTGGTCTGCTTAATTCAGACACTCTGTTCATCACCACCCCCTTTTCTGAATCGTTTTTGGCCACTATAGGTGTGGCAGGGTATACTCAGACATGAGTCCCTTGCTCACTGCTCCATCAGGATTCAAGCAAGCCGGGCCGACGAGGCTGAAATGCCAGAAACCGGTCCCCGGTAGCTTGTATCCTTTCTGGTGAAGAATTGGCTTGGTAGTTTGGTCTGCCCTGTTCCCATGATGCACTGGGCCAGGGACAGACTAATTTGCATATAGCCAGGTTCTGAGCTGGGATGGGGCAGTGAGCTAAATAACGGTGATGGATCAAGCCCTGATCTTTGGACTGGGTAAGAGTGGTCTGCTTAATTCAGACACTCTGTTCATCACCACCCCCTTTTCTGAATCGTTTTTGGCCACTATAGGTGTGGCAGGGTATACTCAGACATGAGTCCCTTGCTCACTGCTCCATCAGGATTCAAGCAAGCCGGGCCGACGAGGCTGAAATGCCAGAAACCGGTCCCCGGTAGCTTGTATCCTTTCTGGTGAAGAATTGGCTTGGTAGTTTGGTCTGCCCTGTTCCCATGATGCACTGGGCCAGGGACAGACTAATTTGCATATAGCCAGGTTCTGAGCTGGGATGGGGCAGTGAGCTAAATAACGGTGATGGATCAAGCCCTGATCTTTGGACTGGGTAAGAGTGGTCTGCTTAATTCAGACACTCTGTTCATCACCACCCCCTTTTCTGAATCGTTTTTGGCCACTATAGGTGTGGCAGGGTATACTCAGACATGAGTCCCTTGCTCACTGCTCCATCAGGATTCAAGCAAGCCGGGCCGACGAGGCTGAAATGCCAGAAACCGGTCCCCGGTAGCTTGTATCCTTTCTGGTGAAGAATTGGCTTGGTAGTTTGGTCTGCCCTGTTCCCATGATGCACTGGGCCAGGGACAGACTAATTTGCATATAGCCAGGTTCTGAGCTGGGATGGGGCAGTGAGCTAAATAACGGTGATGGATTAAGCCCTGATCTTTGGACTGGGTAAGAGTGGTCTGCTTAATTCAGACACTCTGTTCATCACCACCCCCTTTTCTGAATCGTTTTTGGCCACTATAGGTGTGGCAGGGTATACTCAGACATGAGTCCCTTGCTCACTGCTCCATCAGGATTCAAGCAAGCCGGGCCGACGAGGCTGAAATGCCAGAAACCGGTCCCCGGTAGCTTGTATCCTTTCTGGTGAAGAATTGGCTTGGTAGTTTGGTCTGCCCTGTTCCCATGATGCACTGGGCCAGGGACAGACTAATTTGCATATAGCCAGGTTATGATCTGGGATGGGGCAGTGGGCTAAATAACGGTGATGGATCAAGCCCTGATCTTTGGACTGGGTAAGAGTGGTCTGCTTAATTCAGACACTCTGTTCATCACCACCCCCTTTTCTGAATCGTTTTTGGCCACTATAGGTGTGGTAGGGTATACTCAGACATGAGTCCCTTGCTCACTGCTCCATCAGGATTCAAGCACGCCGGGCCGACGAGGCTGAAATGCCAGAAACCGGTCCCCGGTAGCTTGTATCCTTTCTGGAGAAGAATTGGCTTGATAGTTTGGTCTGCCCTGTTCCCATGATGCACTGGGCCAGGGACAGACTAATTTGCATATAGCCAGGTTCTGAGCTGGGATGGGGCAGTGAGCTAAATAACGGTGATGGATCAAGCCCTGATCTTTGGACTGGGTAAGAGTGGTCTGCTTAATTCAGACACTCTGTTCATCACCACCCCCTTTTCTGAATCGTTTTTGGCCACTATAGGTGTGGCAGGGTATACTCAGACATGAGTCCCTTGCTCACTGCTCCATCAGGATTCAAGCAAGCCGGGCCGACGAGGCTGAAATGCCAGAAACCGGTCCCCGGTAGCTTGTATCCTTTCTGGTGAAGAATTGGCTTGGTAGTTTGGTCTGCCCTGTTCCCATGATGCACTGGGCCAGGGACAGACTAATTTGCATATAGCCAGGTTCTGAGCTGGGATGGGGCAGTGAGCTAAATAACGGTGATGGATCAAGCCCTGATCTTTGGACTGGGTAAGAGTGGTCTGCTTAATTCAGACACTCTGTTCATCACCACCCCCTTTTCTGAATTGTTTTTGGCCACTATA
The DNA here is from genome assembly GCF_964261635.1 of Lissotriton helveticus. Lineage (NCBI taxonomy): Eukaryota > Metazoa > Chordata > Amphibia > Caudata > Salamandridae > Lissotriton > Lissotriton helveticus. The sequence continues at coordinate 332,746,094 of NC_136065.1, read as the reverse complement.
GGTGTGGCAGGGTATACTCAGACATGAGTCCCTTGCTCACTGCTCCATCAGGATTCAAGCAAGCCGGGCCGACGAGGCTGAAATGCCAGAAACCGGTCCCCGGTAGCTTGTATCCTTTCTGGTGAAGAATTGGCTTGGTAGTTTGGTCTGCCCTGTTCCCATGATGCACTGGGCCAGGGACAGACTAATTTGCATATAGCCAGGTTCTGAGCTGGGATGGGGCAGTGAGCTAAATAACGGTGATGGATCAAGCCCTGATCTTTGGACTGGGTAAGAGTGGTCTGCTTAATTCAGACACTCTGTTCATCACCACCCCCTTTTCTGAATCGTTTTTGGCCACTATAGGTGTGGCAGGGTATACTCAGACATGAGTCCCTTGCTCCCTGCTCCATCAGGATTCAAGCAAGCCGGGCCGACGAGGCTGAAATGCCAGAAACCGGTCCCCGGTAGCTTGTATCCTTTCTGGTGAAGAATTGGCTTGGTAGTTTGGTCTGCCCTGTTCCCATGATGCACTGGGCCAGGGACAGACTAATTTGCATATAGCCAGGTTCTGAGCTGGGATGGGGCAGTGAGCTAAATAACGGTGATGGATCAAGCCCTGATCTTTGGACTGGGTAAGAGTGGTCTGCTTAATTCAATCACTCTGTTCATCACCACCCCCTTTTCTGAATTGTCTTCCTGCCTCGGCGGCCGCCAATGACAGCGCAGCCCCCGAGCAGGGAGGCGGGCACAGCGTCTCCCGTCCACAGTACAGCGAGGTAGGCTCTCGCTTAGAGAAATCAATTGTTTGAATTGCACCGGGGGATCTGTTTGTAATTACTGCAGCTTGCGTTTTACGCAATACGCACATACGTATTACGCACATCATTCAAATCATAGGAGACCAAAAAGCTATTTGTAATTTTAAATGCCTCATCCACATATTCCGATGCTGTGAATCAGGATTAGTGGATTTTTGTGTCACAATGTGGAAAATCATCAGTTTTGGTGGATTTTCTTTTACTGTAATTTTATGATAGGGGAAGAGTTGTGCTGCTCTGCGAGAACAGCTAGCAGGAGGGTCATGTTAAATGTATTGAACACCCACAAATAGTCACTTCCCCACCACGCAAATCACATGAAATGACTCCAGAGTAAAGTGCCTTTCCATGGAGGGGCAGGGAAGTGAACTCTTCCTTATTCCATGGACGCTGTGTAGGAGAAGGAATTCCATGTAGAAAAGGTGACACAAAACAAGCAAACACATGTTTCGGCCACTTATATTCTTACAAATTGTACATTATGTAACAGATCCCCGGGATTATGCATGAAGAAAAAGGAGTGTGTATGGAAATCTACCACCTGCATAGACTACCATGTATACTGAATGGTCTCTTTGCTAATACCTTCAAAATGAACTCATTTGTGCCGGTCGTTAATACACTTTGGCGACGGTCAGGGGTGCAGCAATCATTAGTCTAGCAGGTGTGGTTTCACTGGTGTCCATGGATGGTTATGATGGCGACCTTGGTAGGTTAAGGCAGGTCTTTACATCTCAATCGTGGGTGCAGAGAGACCACTTTCTTTGCTTAGGACCCACAGCACTCTTGCTGTGCCCCTAGGGAGGGGCTTTGTGAATCTGGCCACAGTTACTTGGTAATCAGGACTTGACTCCGGAGCATGTCTCCAGGGGCAGTGAGAGGACTGGTTGACTGGGGGTCCAAGTTAGTTTCAGGTTCTAGCGAAACCCTGTTCGATTTTATGCTAATGTGGGGTTGGGGGATGTTTCATTAAAAGTTGCCCATTCAGAGTGGATCCACTGAGGATGCTTGTCACCTGGGACCGATGCGGCCTCTCTTGCAGCTTCCTTGCCCAGTGCTCTCGCAAAGTAATTGGGGACAACCAGGGTTGAGTTGGCAAGGTAGGCAATCGGCCGGTGCCCGGGGAGTCTGTGGCAGAAGAGAGCTACTGGGATGTCTTTTTTTGCCTGGGATAAATCAGTCCCAAATGCCTGGGCAGATTTTTCTAACCTACAGACATCTGCAGCTTCAGGTGAGAGGTGGTCTGAGCAGACCATATATTATACCCATCAGTTGTCATTTACAAAATGATAAATTGTATGGCTGGAGGACGCACATCATGTGCTGCACCTCCTTCCATCCCGGGCCTCAGAAGGTGTCATGGAGCTTTTGTGGGAGGTGCCTCTTTTGAGCATCACAATTAACAAGTCTTCGGTGTGGGAAAGAGGCTTTTTTCCCTCCACAGTAGCTTACATCGATCAGACAGACAAGCTGCAGGTGCCTGCTGCCAGTTTTCTCTGACTGAGATTGGGAGTTTCATTCAAATAATGTGCAATGGAATGCGAGAAAAACACCAAAAACCACACAAGTTTTAAATACCTTTGCACTTTAAAAATAAAATCTAATTAGAAACAGATAAAAGGAAAATACCTTTTATTGCCGTTTTATTGATAAAAAAGCATTCACCCCCATCCTGGGATGAAAGAGGAGACAACAGGAACCGAAAATAAGAGAGAGAGAGCGACAAAGGGAAACTAGAGACAGGGAGAGTGGCGGAGAGATGAACAGAGGAAGGGTGAGGAAAGATTGAGTGGCGAGAGGGGTTGAATGATAGATTGGTATCAGAATTGTTATATGGGGCCTCCTCCTGGCATAACTTGTGGATTCACCTCACAGAGGCTGCTCACTTCCACCTAGCCTTTCAGCCTCTGCTTAGATGTATTTGTATAGTGTATACAAGCGCACAGGCTACCCACAGACAATGGAAGCTTGTATTACAATCACAGCTTCCTTTCCAAATTTGCGAAAACCGATAATCACCCGACTCCAGGTTGACTTCAACACACTTTTTTTTAGCAGTGGGTTCCCCATCCTGCGTGAACTCAGGCGAGGTATGCGCTGTTGTGCTCAACGCCGCAGGAGGAGTACAAGCCTGACACTTTTAATTAAGTATTAATTATCATGTTCTCAAAAAAATATCTTAAAAAAACTAAAACACTATTGCAAAGTTTGCACAATATATTTGTGATGTTTCCAATTACCTCGTTTGGAAATCGCATGTACATATCAAATTTATTTCTATCTATCATTAAAATTTGATACTTTTGTACAAGCCATATTTTATATGTTCCTTTTTATACAAACAAAACTTAGCTACTGCAAAAATAAAAAGACATTGCCATTTACAATACTAAAAGCTCAAACTTACCTAATGCGAGACCTATTGCATTGCAAATGCTTGTTATTTTTAGGTCGAGCCTGGGCAGCGCATGGGCTGCTCTGTGAGGCATGATGTGTTCAGGTATGGATGTGAAGCTCCGCCCACTCTCCGCCCATATTTTTCATTGGCTTGTGTCACTGTCCATTTCAAACTGTGGCTTTTTATTAGTTAATAGGTTTAGTAGTCCCTCCTTAGTACCGCCTTTTCCCAGATTGTAATCTCCCAAAAGGACACCCCCTGTTACGTGTGTTGTAGCTCAGTAGGCTTTAATTACAGTCTCTGAGCACTATTTTCTCAAATAGCTTTGTCCTGCCGCAGGCAGGAAAAGGCAGGACATTCTCTCTCCTAACGTCAAACGCAATGCAATAGGTCTTGCTTTTGCAAGAGTTTAAACTATTGGCATTATAACTGACAATGCCTTTTATTTATCATATTTAAAAACATCACATAAATAAAAGGAATTGTCAGTTACAATGCCAATAGCTCAAACTCTGGTAAATGCGAGACCTATTCCATTACAAATGCTTGTTGCTTGGGTGCTTCCTGTTACAGCAAGTCTTTAATTCCCAGTCGATCTTTATTAGTTTTTTTTCCATACTCTACAAAAACTAGACTGCAAACATATGGGATACATGCAAAAATGTGGCATGTTAAAGCATTAACCGCATTACATAACATGTATCATTATACAGTTCTATTTGAAGAGACATCTGGCATATTAAGACCTGGGGTAGAACTTAATTAACATCTGATAAATGCAACTACATAACAGGTGACAGCTAAAGTGGGCCAGTGGCCCAATGAAAACAGGTGGGCGTGTTGTGTGTTTGTTCCACATCATGACAGGAGTGTAGGGCAATATTGGTGTAGTGTATGCTGGCTTGGCTGCCTTGTGACGAGCATGTGTAAGGATCCCCAACGTGACCCTGTCTGTATGCCGCTGTGGGACAGGGTGGACATTGCTCATCCGATGTGGCCTCCACGGCGGACAGGTGTCCCTAGCAGGTCACTGGCAGTAAAGATCCTGAGGCAGCTGGGCCTTGTTTTTTCAGTGTTTTGGTGCATCATTTTCAGTCAGAAACCCGTTTTTAGGTCCCTACGCCAGCCTGCCGGCAGAGGAGCAATGGATGATTTCCAAGACATGGCTAGCCGTTGCTTGGCAAGTACAAGGGCCTGGTTGATAAACCTATTAATGTTTGTAACTTTCTCTATGTGCTTCGTTAGTCCTATTTTGGGCCCCGGGGACTTGCGGTCGCAGATCAGTCTTCCCCCGGGGATCTTCTCGCAGGGCCGGAAGGACATGGTGGGGAGGGGGTTTAAGTGGTTGGGTAAAGGGAGGGTTTAGGGTTGGATATAAAGGTGCAGGAGAGGAGGTCTCAGCCTCTTCCTGACACCTGGCACCACTGGGGAGGGACAGTTTGAATTAGTCCACCCACCCACCCTACAAGTTATTGGGGAATAGGTGCTAGTGATGTTTAGCGTGCCAGTTGAGCACAGGTTGCAGGTGATTAGGGCAGCAGTACTTTGGAGGGGTGGTGAGTCACATACGGGCGGATCTACCGCTCAGCGGGGGGAACAGGTGAATGATGGTGGGGTGTGGGATGCAAAGAGCAACAGAGGACATTTAAGAGAGGGTGATGGAGGGAAAGTGAAGCAGAGAATCGGGAGATGGAGGAGGTCGCAGAGTGGATGGATGGCAAGAATGAGGGGTATGATGATGGAAGGTGTTATACTTGCATTGATGTTTTTGGTTAATATTGTTAATTGTTAAAACTTGTCCTAATAAAATGGCCTTTTACGCTTCATGTAACAGCGTGGAGTGTAGTTATTACGTGAACAAGCAGCGAGTAGCTTCCTTGTCTGCCCGCTATGTCAGATATGCAAGCGAGTACCGCGTCCAGTATTTGCTGATAATAGGGCAGCAGCACGCCACGTGGTAAAAGCCTATTGCGTCATCGGAGCAACGTGTGCAGGGGTGATTTGACCCTGTGAACGTGCGGCCTATCTGCTTGAGAGTCACAGATGTGCAGTGCAAATAATTCAATTGCACATATTTTAGCTATGAGTTAATAGAGATAAGTTGAACTGTGTTCAGGCACTTCGCCCACTGAGTATCTGACGAGTCCTGTACAAGCATAGCCTTCCACATTTGCTGCCCCTCTGGTCTGTACATAAATGAGCTTCTTTCTATTCCAGGTTAGGTGAGGTTGATGGGTGAAGGAAGAGCAGAGAAGAAACTTACCAGGTACCAGATCATCGGCTGCCATCAGATCTTCAAACGGTCAAAGCATTTGTCTGTGAATGTCATTGGTTACTTCAGCCGGGCTGTGGCCAGGGCGGGAGTTCGGCATGTATAGCGTCTGATTGGTTCTCTGGGTAATGTAGGGCCGCCAACACTGACTTACCACAATCGCAAGTACATTCCCTCCCCCTCTGGGTACAACTGAATCCGAGTCCAGCAACCATTCCAGTACCCTAGCCGCTGGCGAACCTTTGAACCTGTACCTCAGATCCGGTGAGTAGTTCCCTCCCAACTAGCACACCGGCCAAAGGAGGTGGTCTGCTGCATAGTAATGTTCATAATTCGGGGTCCCTAGGTCACCCTCCTTCAGTGGGGCTTACAACTTGGAAATCACTGTACCGTGCCTGCCTATGCCCCATATCAGTGCTACCAGTAGGACTGAAGCTCCTTAACCCCTTCGCTGCGGCGTCTATTCCGCCGCAGCGCTAAGGGGGAGGCGGGGCCGCGCGGCGGTCCCGTGCTCGTGACGGAACCGCTCCGTCACGTCCCTCGGGTGAGCTGTGCTTGTGACGGAACGGTTCCGTCACGGACCTGCCCGCCCATTAGAACGTCAGCGCAGACGCGGAATTCGTGCCGCGCAGGCGCGGCGAGCGGGCCGTGACGGAACCGTTCCGTCACCAGCACAGCCCACCCGAGGCTCGTGACGGAATGGTTCCGTCACGAGCATGGGAGGGGTTAAAGAAGCTTTTACCAAGTATTGTTGGAATCGTCGAGAAGTAGAATAACAGCCAAGGGAATATTAGCATCTTGGAGATCGCAATATTTTCCATGGTCGACAACGGTAGTCCGCACCAAAAAGGAAGGGATGCTCTCGCTGTTGATAAGGTCCTGCCTATATTACTGTCCTTTAGATCTTTCTCGTTATGGTACACCCAGACCCCCTAGTATTTAATGGTGTATAATTGCCAGGGGAGGGTGGTAATGGGTAGCGTTGTCTCTTGTGTGTTAGACAGCAAATTTGGGGGTACAGACATAATTTGTCCTAATGTATTTTGAGACCCAATACATTACCAAACTCCTCAAGTAAGTCGATTAGGTGTTGTACGTTTTGTCCCTCTTCCCGAGGGTAGGCTGAGGCATCATCCACATCTAGGGACACTATATGCCACCTCCCATCTACCAGGATTCCCCAGTCCAGTGCATAGGCTAATGGGTTCCATGGCAAAAGCAAATATAATTGAAGACAGGGGACAACCCTGTCTTGTATCCCGCTCAATCCGTACAGGCTCAGAAACCATACTGCTCGTTTTCGCCCTGACAGTAGGACAAAAGTAAAGGAGTGTTATCCAGGATAGGAATCTTGGTCCTATCCCCATCCTGCGGAGTACCACTAGGAAGTAACCCCATCAGAGGGAGTCAAACACCTTCTCTATTTCCAGTGATGCAATCCAGGGGATCGTTTTGGAGGTGCACACCCAGTCCATTACCATAAATAGGCAATATAGATTTATAAAAGTGTTTCTCCCAGAGATAAAAAACAATCTGGTCAGGGTTGACCAGAGTTTATTCAATGGGTACTAATCGGTTTGCAAGTATTTTTCCACAGTATCTTGTAGTCTGTGTTTAGTAGCGATAACAGGTGATATGATTCCACATGTTGGGGTCCCTGTCGAGTTTAGGAAGGACCACTAGCGCCTCCTCCCTCATCGAGGCTGGAAGTATCTCTTTAGTTTGAGCAGCATCACAGACCTGCAGCAATATGAGGGCTAGCTGTTGGTGTATGTGCTGTAGAATTCCACTGGCCATTCATCTGCTCCAGGAGTCATGCCCGTGCCATTTGCTGGATAGCCAGAGTTTCTTCCTTGGGCTAGCGGGTCATCTAGCACTGAGCACTGAAGGGCCTGCAGTTTTGTGAGGCACAGACAGTCCAGGTACCCCTCAATGACACGCACATCGGCATCCCCCGGGTTGGCGTACAGCATGCCATAGTAGCTCTGAAACATATTGCTGATCCCCTCTTGTCTGTTTACTGTGTCGTCTTGCAGGGTCATTCAAGGTGCGATCCATACCCTGGTGACTTCCGAGTGGACAAGCAAGGAGCCTCCCTACTTTGTCTCCTTCCGCATGCTGAGGGGCCATGTAGTCCCTGTAATCCAATGCACCTAGCTTCGCAAGGAATGATCTATGAACAAGTTTTGCTTGGGATAACGGTACTTTAGCATTGGGATCCAGACTGCATGTTTCTTTAGGGTGAGTATCTCGGTCTGTAATTCCCTCAAGAGTACCAGCTCGGTCCATTATACCGATTTAATGTAAAAGGTCTCTTAGGACCACCTTGAAGGCATCCCATTTAATCAGCGCACCTGAGGCTCATCCCTCATTATCATGAAAGTAGTGCTCGAGTTGATCAGCGAGGTGGCACGGAATGTGGCGTCGCATAGGGCCGATGTGGGGAGACACCATAAGGTGATGGCGTGGCACCTCCTCCTCAGTCCAGGGTGGGTCTGAGAGGATTATAGTCAGATAGTGTGTGTCCCAAATATTCCCCCGACACCTGTACAATAAATATTCCCTCGTCTCAGGATGCAGGAGCCGCCATGTATCGCATACCTGTGTGTGGTTCGCCCACGGCTGAAGGTGGTTCGTTAAAGCTATTGAGAGGGCTCTCGATATAGGTGGGAGAGACCCATCTAGTATTATGTCAGGCACACAGTTGTAGTCTCCTCCCCAGATAAATGATGCCAACATATTGGTGAGGAGTGAGGGTGTGAGTATATCGAATAAGGCTGAATGATTCACGGTAGGTGCTTACAGTGTCACTGGCATCAGCAGGGTTATGTCCAGAAGTCCCTCTAGCACATGTATCTACCTTTGAAGTCTACCCTAGAATGTTATACCACAAAGGGGATGCCTGGGGCCATCCATATCAGGAACCCCCTAGCGTATCTCGAATATACAGTACCCACGTTTGTGTTCCTCCACCTCTTACTAATCCTCTGTTGTTCGCTCGAAGAGAGGTGTGTCTTCTGCAGACATGCATTGTGTATACTGTAGTGCTTCAGATATATTGGTGGACTCTGTAGCGCTTGATGTGGCTAGTCATACCTTGCACATTCCATGTTAGTATATGACCGCGGTGTGCACTATATCCTGCACTGTCTAACATGATGAGTATGTTGATAGGGAACTCCTCTAACGCCCCAGCCCTGTAGATCTAGAGTGAGTGTCCCCCGCTAGTGTAACTCCCTGATAGCTGCCATCATCAGGTAACCTACAAATAAAAAATTATAAGCAAAAGTAAACCATACCCCAACTCCTCACCCAGGCCACTGTGCCCATGGGTACTTAGCCAATGGCACTGTGGTGCACTTATCTGTAGTCCCCCAACGGATTCTGGGTGTGGTGGAGGTGGGTCCAGTGACCCGAGAGTGATGGCGTGCCACTCACTGTGTATCGACAGGAGTGTATGAGCTATAGATCAAGACGTCATATTCAAATCCTCCACAACTGCACCGGGAAGTCCCAGCCAGCCAGTCTAGATTACTCCCGCCATCATCAGTGTTAGGACTGGGCCTCCCTAGAGTAGTGTGCCCACCATTGCAAGTTCAGCATCAGTGGATCCTTGTACTTCGGCCTCTGTATCCACCACACCAGGTGAAGAGGGTGAGGTAATATGGTGCTACACCTCTGCCACCACCTGAGACCTATTTTTAGCCACCTGCTTCCTGGTCAGTTCATTTCTCGATCTCTTGTTGGGGCGGCGTCTGCCACTAGCCATTGTCCATCTTTCACTAGCACCCCTGCGTTTGGACACAGTAATGTGCCCTTTGCTCTTGATCCAATTCCAGATTTCTTCTGGTGATGACCTTGTGAAAAGAAGCTATGTTTTTAGACAATCAAAGTGTCTGGAAAGATTTTGATCTTACTTTTCTCGATAAGCCATGGGCCTTCTGTTCAAGCTACTTCAAGGATATAGTGTCTGTTTCAGTAATTAAATAAACATGCTACCACAGTTCTAGGGTGGAGTCCTTGGGGGGTTGGTTAATTCAAAAACCTGTGGACACATTCCAGGCAGAAAAAGACCCTTGTACTGCCTGAGTCAGCCAATCCTCCAGGTATAGTTCTATGCTGGGGTCCTCCACATGTTACGTGAGGCCCATAATCCTGTTGTTATTGCAGCGTAACCCCCCCTCTCCATCGTCCGCCTTCATCTTCAGGTAGCAGACCTCATCTTCGAGTACCTGAATGTGCTTCAATTATAAGGGTCTTAGGACTGCTAGTGTGGATGTTCTTTCAACCACTTTCAGTCATGTGTTACTTAAGTTTCTTATGGTCGGAATGCAAGAGACCCATATCTATCACCAAGGCCTCTAGTTGGGTCTCCTGGGTCGTATTAATGTCTATTTTGGCTCTCAGGATTTCTTCATATTTCATGGGGATTTCCGTGAGTTTCTGCTCTACTTCTGATGGGTTGTGAGGGTTCTCCGTTTTTTTACCCTGGCCTCCAAATCTGCCACAACAGTTGTTGCCTTCTTATTCTTCAACCTCACCATGTTCAGTGCACATCAGTGGTGTCTCAAGCAGATCAGGCACTCCCGTAGGCTGGGATGGGGGGAATGGAAGGAGGGACAAGTCGTTAGGCCCCTCAGGCACTCCACGCGTATTGTGGCACAGAATGTCAGTGGGGAGGGGGGTTATATAGAACACACTCACCCGGTACAGCTTAGCGAGGCCCACATGGGCAGGTCAACAGTCCCACTGTTTAGGTCACGCTGGCTGTGTCCCAAGAGTGAGGGAGAGGACCGCTCTACAGGCTCAGGTATTGTATTGCCTCCATCCCTTCAGACAGCATACCTGCAATGTCTGTTTGATAATAACTTCCAGTGAGGGAGGGGAGGAGGGCCACGACTTCTACAGTCCCGCTGCCCTTCTGCTGTTGGTGTGGGGAGTGGTTCCCACGGTCGGTCAACCAGTTGCTTAGGTCAGCCCCTACATGGGTCTAACGCAACCACTCACTGTCTCGTACCTATTCCAGAATGGAGTGTGACAGCTGTGGGCACTAGCACTCGCTCTGTGAGGGCCGCGCTTGTTCTTCTCCTGGGCCATCCACAAAGCAAGATCATGGCTTCCCAGAAGGGTGTAGGCTGCAGTACCTCTTCGGTCCCATCATGTGGCTTTCACCAAATCTTACGGGGATCCACTCCACAATGGGCTGCTCGCATTGGGCAACCAAGGAGCAAGATCTCCTCCAGGCAGTGGATGGGGAACTTGGAATCCCCACAGGCCATTAAGGGGCGACTGGAGAAGATGGAGCGGATAAAGTGCCATCATTCCGGCTACCACCTTGGCCATGCCACCTGGTACAGGAAGTCCTTGAGATAGAGAATGTCTACCACAGGATAAGCTCTTGGAGTTGGCATGGATGGGGGAATGGAGTCAAGTAAGTAAAACAATTTGTGTTTCATAAGCTTTTTAGATGCTGTCTACTGGGTTTGAGCCCTCATATATTAGGACTGTAATAAGGAAGAGTGTCACTCTATGTAACGAAAATTAATGCTGAGTAATCCAGGCATTACAGTCTGTTTTAAATATGTGGCACACATCTAAAGTGATTACATAGAATTCCAAACTATAACAAGCCCACTAGTTAGTATTTTCATAACACATATAAAACGTACTCCTTTGCTCCCTGAACTTCCCTTATTTGCTATCCCCTCTTTCATGCACCTATTTCCTCTTCTTGTTCTTACTTAATTCTATTTCTACTCTACTCTCCTCCTCTTTCCTCTCCTTATTACTCTATTTTCTGTTCTGTCTCTCCTCTTCCCAGATATTCCTTCTCTTGTTTGTTCTACCATCTGCTCCCTTCTTTTTTCCTCTCTTCTCTTCCTCCTCTGCTTCTCTCACATCTCTCCCTTTATCCTCTCTCCCTATTTCCTGTTTTTTTCCTTCTCCACCCCTCTTCTTTCTTGTTGCCTCTTATCTGTCTCCTCTTCTCTTTGCTCTTACCTTCTTTTCAAATACTGTCTTTTCTTTCTCCTTTGCCCCTTCTCTTTTTCTCCTTCTTACCTTCTCTCTCTTCTGCCCTCTTATATTCTTCTGCTTCTTCCTTAGTTTACTCTTTCATCCAATTCTCCCCTTTGCTGTCTAAAATTCTATCCCTTCTTCTTCCCTTGCTCTTTCTTCCCTACACTACTCTTTCTTTTTTCTGTTTCCCAATTTCTCCAGTGTGCTCTCCACTCTCCCAATTCTATAGTTTGTTCCCCCTCTGTTAGCACTCCTTTAATATCTCCTTCCCTTTCTTATTATCTTGTTTCTTTTGTTTGTCTCTTCCTTTTTAGTCTTTGTTATTCTGTGCTTTCTTTTTGCACTACTGATCTCTTTCTCGTTGCTCCTCTTTTTTGCCCCATCCATCATTTTTCTCCCCTTCTCTTTCAACTCTATTTCTTTTCCGTTCCCACCTTCCTTCTTTTCCTCCTCTCTTCTCTTTCATGCTTTTCATCTTTCATCTGTCTTTCCTTTCCTAGTTACCTATATCTTTCCTTCCCTATTTTTCTAGTTTCCTCGTTTTTTCCTTCCCTTTCTGCTCCCTATCTCTTGTTCTCTTGGCACTCCGTCTGTCTGTACCTTTCTCTTTTAACTCTTCATTCCCGTCTTCCTTCACTTAGTTTGCACCTCACTTTTTTGCACTCTTTAATTATTCTGTGATCTTTCTTGTCCTCTATTCTTCCTTTCTCATTTTTTGTCTTGCATTTAGCTTCCTCTTTAGTCTCATCTCCCCTTCTGTCTTACAGCCTCTCCACACTTGCTCTTTCCTCCCCTCACCCAATCCCCTTCAGCTTACTCATTCTCTCTTCTCAGTCTCTTGTTTGTTTTCTTTAATCCTCCCATATCTTCCTTGCTCTTTTCAAAACACTCTCCTATTTCCTTTCTCCTTCTTCAATGTTCCACTTTCTTTCTCTAGCATGCTCCACTCTCCTTTACTACTTTGCCCTCACATTCACTTTCTTGCTCTTTCTTCTGTTTTTTTGCTCTCTCTGACCCTTTCCTAATACCTGCTCTCACGTTCTCACTCTCCCACTCTTCTTTGCGCTCTCTTCACTCTCTCTTTTCTTGCTCCTTCTTTTTTCTTGCTTTATCCACTTTATACCTCTTTCTCCATATCTACTGCCTATACAAATGCACATAGAAAGCATCTGGGCCATACATACAATACTCCGCACAATACCGTACACCTGTATACCAATCACATCACACCTACTACTGCTATCACCACTAACTCCCACTTTGTCCACCTATCTCTCTATCCTCACCACCTAACTTCAACACTGCTTGCTTATGTTTCTCTCACTTATCATACCTTCACCCATTCTCCCTACTCTGAACCTATTTTCACTACACATGTTGTATAACATCAACAAAGCCTCATAGTATTCATACCCACTACACATGAATTCTCCCCTACCCACTGACCCACCTTTCTGCTGTGTCTCTGATGGCTCACACTCATCTCACACCTCTCTCGAGCAAAATACCCACCAAACCTTATAGAACACCTCCTTAAAGATAACCCACGAACTCCAAACCACTCACACCATTAACATTTCAATGGGAAACAAACAGGAGAGAAGTTTCACTTGATGAATCACGTCAAGTGGGACTTCAAGTTGCATAGCTGCCAAGTTTTCACATTGCTAATGTGTGGCATTTCAATGGTTTCAGTGTACTTAGTAGTGTCATTCTACTGCCTAATGGGTCAGAATTTGAATGACACTTTATCACGAGCAAACCAAGCAACAACGTCCATGTAAAGAAACAAATATCAGAAATGCACCCTTTTGAGCAATGAGAAGCTTTGAAGAGGTCTTGGAAGTGTTGTAAAACTTCTGAAATGGAAATCTATAAATCTACTGCCATGTTTTGCAATGGAAACAAGTGAAGGATGTGGGGGGCTGTTTGACTGAGAAATCAAGAGAACAATACCTTGAAGATAATTTCCATAACCAATGTATGGATATGTTCAATTTAGTTCTCGAAAATGCTTTGCCATGATGAGGGTGAGATCAAATATTCATCTGAAATCTGATCACAGAACTTGAATGATCTGGAAGAAGACTTTACTTAAAAGCACACTTCTGCCATTTAAGAGCACCCACAAAAACTACGTTGAAAATAACAGCATTTTGTAGGATATTTGTTGTTGCAAACTGGATCAATTAATGATATACTACACACTAGAGTAAAAGAAAAACAAATGTAGTTTGTGAAAAGATAACACTTTCTCTATTCTTCTCCATGCTCTCTGCAAAACCAACGCCAAAGCAAACAGCGAGACCCCAAACATAGGATTAATGGTGGCATAACTTTCTCATTCACCTCACTCTTAAAACACAAGAGGATCTTACCTGTGGAGTCAAGAGCGGGCTCTTGGAGCAAGCCTCTGGGGCTTCTATAGCTTGTTTGAGCTCATTGTGTCATCAAAGCCCCACCAAGCTGCTGGAGCCTACCAAGAAGCTGGAAACTTGCTGCTTGCAGTTCCTGAATATGTCTTTACTCACACTAATGCCTAGAAAATTTGCAGCTCAGAATATATCTGCCTCGAACTGGCAAGAGCTCAACTGCTCTAACACAAGGACCTAGTAGGTATCGGTAAAGGCACTATATGCAGCGCGCCCACTGATTCTTCTGAAAGCTGGCAAGGGCTCCTCTGATCCGACCCTAGCACCTAGATCTCTGCACTGGGCATTGACAGTATAGAGTAGCTCCACCTCCTCAGCATCTATACCCTTTGAAGCTGGTGTTTTTCCAGGGATCTCACACTGTTATGTTATGTGATTTTGTAGTGTGCAGCAAATCAACAGTGAGGGTATCCAGGCACTGAGTAAGGCAGGCCTGAAGGGGGAGGAGGAGACCATGTCTTTTTTGTCTGGAAGAGCCATGTCTTGAGGTTCCTTTGGAAGTCCATGAAGGAGGGGGAGGTTCTGACGTGTTTCTGGAGGTCGTTCCAGATCTTTGCTGCGAGGTATGAGAAGGAACGTTCTCCGCTTCTGGTCTTCCTGATGTGAGGGAGGTGTGCTCTTGCCTGGGGCGCAGATTGAAGGTGTCTGGTGGGCTACTAGAAGTTGAGGCAGTGGTTTGGTTGAGGTAAGCTGGACTGGTGTTTTGGGGAGCTTTGTAGGTGTGGGTCATACCAGAGCCTGGAGTGCTTTTGCAAACCAGAGACTCCCCATTGAAAGCTACAGGGCTTCCGACACCAAAACAGCACTCTGCCCCCGGCTGCCCCAGTGCCGCTGAGGGTGCATCTTTTGTGCTGGCCTAAACCCCCATTTCCCCTGAGCTTAAGTTCAGGAGCTTTCTCCCACAACCCAGTGGCCTGCCGTCAGCAGCCACCAACCGGAGGCCCCCTATCCCACATTGGATAACATTGGGCTTCAGCACTCTGCACCCGGCCGCCCTAATGCCGCTGAGGGTGTAACGAGAGTAAGTCCCTGACCCTGGGGGACCCCTGAGTCTAACCCCAGAACCTCAACTCCCACTACCAAAACGCCGCGCCCAGACTCATCCTCGGAACCCCACGGCACAAACACATGACCCAACACCTTCGTGACCTCCACTGGGTCCCCGTCGAGAAGAAAGTAACCTTCAAACTGCTCACCCATGCCAACAAATCCCTCCACAACATCGGGCCCAAATACCTCATTGAGAGAGTCTCCTTCCACGTACCCAAGAGGAACCTTCGCTCTGCAGACCTCACCCTCGCAGAGCCCCCCCAGATTTGCAGAACCAGAGCAGGCGGAAGAGCTTTCTTCTTCGTTGCAGCCAAAGCCTGGAAAGAGCTCCCTGTCAACATCAGACACTCCCCCACCCTCCACACCTTCAGGAAGAACCTCAAGACCTGGCTCTTCGATTGAAAAATCTTGCGTAGCTTTCGCAGGATGTGGAAGCATGATGAGGAGATAGCGTTGATCTGTCAGCTCATGGAAAGGTTAGGATCCAGGGTGATCCCAAAGTGCTTGGCATCGTCTGCAGGGGTCTCCAAGTTCAGAGGGCCACCAAGAGACATCCCAAAGGGAGTGCTGCTGTAGGTCAAATGTGCTGTAGATTTTGGAAATCTGCTGTTTAAAGAAATTTTAGAGGACGTTGCGGAGTGTTTGGGATGTGATGATGTTGTTGGCATCTGCAGGATTGGGCAACTCCTTGAAGATGGTGAAGCGTTCTTTGCCATTGTTGCAGCTGGCTTTGAGTCTGAGAGTTAAGGCCTTTTCCTTTAAGTCTTGTAGTTGTTGGTGGTAGAGGCTGAGGGCGGCTTTGTATGTGGATCTTGCAGTGGTGTTTTTGCTGAGTCTCCATTTTCTCCCAAGTTGTTTGCAGTGGTGCTTGGACTCCATGAGGTCGTTCGTGTACCAGCTGGATCGTTTGTTGTTTTTGTAGGTATTGTTTCTGGTGGGGGTTGTGGGGCTGGCACAGTCGACAAGCCATTTATTGAAGAGCTTGGCGTCGACAGTGAGGTTCCAAATGTGGTTCAGTGGGCGTCCTGTAGGGTTTTGATCCAGTTTTCTTAGGATATTTTGCCCAATGTCTTGATGGTGCTTTGGATTTTTCTGGTGGGGTGGCTTGGTGGGCGGGTACCTTGAAATGGATGATGTCGTACCATGTGAGCAAGGTCTTGACGGTGGGGGTGAAACAGTTGTTGAAGGAGAAAATAGGATTGAGGGTGTGGCCTGCAGTGTGGGTTGATCCTTAGATGAGGTGGGTGAGTCATAGGTTGCTGAGACTGTCGAGGAGTGCTGTAAAGTTAGATTCCGTGGTGTCTTTCAGGTGGAAATTGAGGTCCCAAGCAGGATGCAGTTGTTTGAAGGGGAGCAATGAAATCTGCGATGTGGTTGCAGAATTTTGCTGGAGAGCCTGGGGGATGGTGGAGAGGGTTCCATAAAGGGTGGCATTGTAGTCAATTCATATTTTGAAGTGGAGGTGCTTGATGATGTTAGTGTCCGAGTCAGTGACGATGATGCAGTCAATCATGGTTTTGTAGAGGATCGCGAGTCCTCCGCCTTCTTTGTGGGTTTGGACTTAGTGTATAATTTTGCAGGCGGGTGGGATGGCTGTGGTGATGTCTGGGTTGGAGGCTGGGTTAAGCCATGGTTTGGTCAGAAAGAGAAGGGCAGGTGTGTTACTGTTAAGGAGGTCCCAGAGTTTGGTGGAGTGTTTCCCTAGGGTTCGGACATTGCAGAGCATTGTGGACATTTAATGCAGGATGGTGGTGGCGAGCGTTAGTTGTTTGGAGGTGGTGGTGTCATTGTCTGAGGTGAAATCACAATGGGTGCAAGAGAAAGGTATTACCGTGGTGCTATAGGATCGCCAAGACCACTCCACTCAGGGCTTCTCCAAATGCTGCAGCTTGTCTCATCACTGGATCTAGAAAAAGGGACCACATCATGCTCTCCTTTAATATTTAAATTGGCTACCTTATGAGGCACGGATTTTGCCTAAAATAGCTTGAATGACACAAAAAGTGCTTCACCACAATATCCCATTCTACCTTGCAGAGAAACTTGAGCTCTGCGGGGGCAGTGGACATCTCGAAGCTCTTGCTCTCGGTTACTGAAACCCTCGAAATTTAAAAAGAAGAAATAGGATAATCCTTTCAACCGCCACCTACAAGAAAGAGGTGAAAGCCCTTCTCGTAAACACATTTCTTCCTTAACTGACAATTCTATTTCAATTGCAGGATTGACCTCAAGATGTTTATGATTGATTTGGCTTTTATTTGTTAACCTGAATGCTTTTACAGCGCTCTTATACCCTTAGGTCATTTTTGTGCTTTTAAAACTCTTTAAATAAATAAAACGAATGTTCCCAAAACTCTCCAGATAAAAACACATGTGGGTAATCCCATCACCAGAGGCAGGCTAGGCACCAGAGTAAGACTGTGAAAGGACTTTTGAGATCTGTGTAGCTGCTGGATTTGGTCTTGGAGTTACCTAGAATGCAAGGAAACCTATCAACCCCAGAGCTTTTTGAAAACTAATGACCGATTGGGGTTCACTGTGGTGCAGCTTACATGGATAGATTGTGTGTTAGCTAACATGTGTTCTTGAGGTCCGTGATGATGGCGGCGGAGTAGTGGTGGTGTTTGTTGGCTCCGGTGGCGCAGTGATTGTGGTGTTGCATTGGATGGTTGTGGGGAAAGGGGTCATTTAACTTTTTATAGAGTGCAAACTTGACAGTTTAGGGTATAAGAGCGATTTACAGGAATCAGCAATCATATACAATATACTTGAGGGGGCTGGGGACACAAGAGATAAAGGACAAGCAATTTAATTTACATTTGATTTTACGAGAAATGTAGATCCCTGGGTCTATGGGGGGGAAACCAGAAGTTCTGGGTGGATAGTGTCAGGGTACTCCAGGGGGATGCATTAGACGGAAGTAGAGCAAGGTCTCTGGATGAATAGGAGGCAAAGTTTCGGTGAAGAATTTGCTCATTAGGAAGGTTTTGGCATCCTTTTTGAAGCGAGCCAGAGAAGAGATTCTTCTAATGGCAAGCGGGAGTGATTTCCATATTCTCGGTGCAGCCCCCAGCGAAGGCCCGATTGTAAGTTTTCCTTTTTGTGAAAACGTGCAAGTTGGAGCAAGGGGTCTCTGGTGGATGGTTCCTCCGGACAACACAGGTTTCTGGGAAAGATAGGATCATGGCGCTGAGCGCAGAGCAGGCTGTGACGCTCCTGCATCAAGTAGGTCCTGGGGTGGATGGGACTTCTGATGGCAGGAAGAACAGTGAGTGGAAATAACCCAGGTGGGAATCCCCAGGCATTGGCGGTGTCACTTAGCCAAAATGCGGCAGCTGGATCAGGCTGGAACAAGCAGGAATGTGAGCCACTGGCTAATGGTAAGGTAGGCGCCCAGGTGCCTACTTGTACAGTCATGTTATGGCCAGCATTAAGTAGGTCCTGGGGCCGGTAGGGCTTCTGTTGGAGGGAAGAACGGCGAGTGGGAAAACCCCACTGGGAAAATCCGGGCAATGGTGCTATCACTAGGTCAAACGGCGGCAACTGGATCAGGTTGACATCCAACCCTTGCCAGCCAGTGCCAGTTCTTGTGTGATATCATGTACATAAAAAGGCTCATCTTCACATTGGGCTTAGCAGCAAACAGTAGCCCTGTAATAAGCACATCATTGCTTCATTTTATAGGCCCAAAGTAGCAAATTCGAAGTGCATCTTATTATTATTTGTATATCTATAAATTAAAGCTTGAGTTGTCAATTAACTTTCTAATGTTCTGTGTTGCAGAAATTGTAGGCTTGACTGAAGACAATGTCGCACCAGTGAATGGCAGGATGAGCCAAGGTGTTGTCGGGCTGGGTTGAGGGCCACCGAAAGGTGTTTATAATTGCAGGCTGACATAGATGCATGCGCTTCTTCTGTTTGGCCTTTCCCCAGGTGCTGACTCTGACATCGGGGACTATCCCTTATCAGGAGTGTTTTGTACACTGTCCATGCTAGTTGACATAATTTATTCTGTGTGCCTTGGATGATCGTTACCAGGCATCGCATCAATGCAGTTGTTTTCGATTACCTCCCCAAAAAACTTTTCAACATATTCTACATGGGAAGATCGCTCTCTAAACAGCATTACGGCTACACAATTATAGTTTTCTAAATGCACGTCAGTAGCCCTAAGGAATTCTTGGATAAAGACGAAACATGTATTGGCTGTGCTCAGATTGAACTACATATTATTAAGGCTGCGTTTGGACTGAACAATATACTCCTATCATCTTTATATTCTTCAAGTAAAAAGCATTGCACATTGTCCATATTGTATCTGTGCCACCATTTTCATCACTTTTTATGTCTGATAAAATAATGTTTCAAACATATATTTTGACTACAGAAAGTAAGATTTTATAATTAAAAAATGTTTGCGCTCCAGACTTGTATTGGATGTTTTATGTGGCATTGTCTTTGGGCAATGTCCATGATTGCATTTCTTTGCAGCAGGAATGATGTCTGTTGTAGCACATCAGAAATTCATTTACTAACCACAATTTGTAGGCAAACTTCAGTGAAGGTTGTTTTGTCACACTGCTGCTACTTTTTAGGTTGAGCCTGAGCCAGAGCCAGTGCGCATGAGCTACTCTGCGAGGCTTCTTGTAGCTTCTCCGTGTGGGTCTGACTCCTCCCACATATTGGATTGGCCTTTGCGTGTGTCTTTCAATAATGAATACAAAAAGAACATTTGATGGACAGAATGCAGAACAATGTCATACATTCACCCCCAGTACAGAGATCTGGGCCTAACCCCATCGTTTTTTCGCTCACCATGCCATTCCAGTTTGAACCCAGCCATATGCAAATCAGTCTTGACCCTGTGCCCCATGGGAACAGTCCAGCCTGAACTGCCAAGCCAGGTCCCCCCTGGACTGTAAACAAGCATCCTAGAACCGGTTTCGGACTTTCAGCCCTCTTCAGCCAGGATAGCTTGATTCCAGTGGCATGGAGAGCGCGGGACTCACGTCTGAACATACCCGTCCCACTCGGGGTGACAAATGCAAAAACAACAGTTGATGGACAGAATGCAGAACAATGTCATACATTCACCCCAGTACAGAGATCTGGGCCTAAATCCATCGTTTTTTTGCTCATCATGCCGTTCCAGTTGGAACCCAGCCTTATGCAAATCAGTCTTGACCCTCTGCACCATGGGAACAGTCCAGCCCGAACTGCCAAGCCAGGTCCTTCCTAGACTGCAAACAAGCATCCTAGGACCGGTTTCGGACTTTCAGCCCTCATCAGCCAGGATAGCTTGATTTCAGTGGCATGGAGAGCACGGGACTCACGTCTGAGGATACCCGTCCCACTCGGGGTGAAAAATGCAAAACGAACAGTTGATGGACAGAATGCAGAACAATGTCATACATTCACCCCAGTACAGAAGTCTGGGCCTAAATCCATCGTTATTTTGCTCACCATGCCGCTCTAGTTTGAACCCAGCCATATGCATATCAGTCTTGACCCTCTGCACCATGGGAACAGTCCAGCCCGAACTGTCAAGCAAGATCCTCTCTGGACTGGAAACAAGCATCCTAGGACTGGTTTCAGGCTTTCGGCCAGGATAGCTTGATTCCAGTGGCATGGAGAGCAGGGGACTCACGTCTGAGCATACCCGTCCCACTCGGAGTGACAAATGCAAATAGAACAGTTGATGAACAGAATGCAGAACAATGTCATACTTTCACCCCAGTACAGAGATCTGGGCCTAAATCCATCGGTTTTTTTGCTCACCATGCCATTCCAGTTTGAACCCAGCCATATGCAAATCAATCTTGACCCAGTGCCCCATGGGAACTGTCCAGGCCGGACTGCCAACCCAGGTCCTTCCTGGACAGGTAACAAGCATCCTAGGACCGGTTTCGGGCTTTCAGCCCTCATCAGCCAGGATAGCTTGATTCCAGTGGCATGGAGAGCACGGGACTCACGTCTGAGCATACCGGTCCCACTCGGGGTGACAAATGCAAACAGAACAGTTGATGGACAGAATGCAAAACAATGTCATACGTTCACACCAGTACAGAGATCTGGGCCTAAATCCATCATATTTTTACTCACCATGCCATTCCAGTTTGAACCCAGCCATATGCAAATCAGTCTTGACCCTGTGCCCCATGGGAACAGTCCTGCCCGAACTGCCAAGCCAGGTCCTCCCTGGACTGGAAACAGGCATCCTAGGACTGGTTTCAGGCTTTCAGCAAGGATAGCTTGATTCCAGTGGCATGGAGAGCACGGGACTCACGTCTGAGCTTACCCGTCCCACTCGGAGTGACAAATGCAAATAGAACAGTTGAAAGAATGCAGAACAATGTCATACATTCACCCCAGTACAGAGATCTAGGCCTAAATCCATTGTTTTTTTGCTCACCATGCCATTCCAGTTTGAACCCTGCCATATGCAAATCAGTCTTGACCCTGTGCCCCATGGGAACAGTCCAGCCTGAACTGCCATGCCAGGTCCTCCCTGGACTGGAAACAAGCATCCTAGGACCGGTTTCGGGATTTCAGCCCTCATCAGCCAGGATAGCTTGATTCCAGTGGCATGGAAAGCACGGGACTCATGTCTGAGCATACCCGTCCCACTCGGGGTGACAAATGCAAAAAGATCAGTTGATGAACAGAATGCAGAACATTGTCATACATTCCCCCAGTACAGAGATCTGGGCCTAAATCCATCGTTTTTTGCTCACTATGCCATTCCAGTTTGAACCCAGCCATATGCAAATCAATCTTGACCCAGTGCCCCATGGGAACTGTCCAGGTCGAACTGCCAACCCAGGTCCTTCCTGGACAGGAAACAAGCATCCTAGGACCGGTTTCGGGCTTTCAGCCCTCATCAGCCAGGATAGCTTGATTCCAGTGGCATGGAGAGCACGGGACTCACGTCTGAGCATACCGGTCCCACTCGGGGTGACAAATGCAAAAAGAACAGTTGATGGACAGAATGCAAAACAATGTCATACGTTCACACCAGTACAGAGATCTGGGCCTAAATCCATCATATTTTTACTCACCATGCCATTCCAGTTTGAACCCAGCCATATGCAAATCAGTCTTGACCCTGTGCCCCATGGGAACAGTCCAGCCCGAACTGCCAAGCCAGTTCCTCCCTGGACTGGAAACAGGCATCCTAGGACTGGTTTCAGGCTTTCAGCCAGGATAGCTTGATTCCAGTGGCATGGAGAGCACGGGACTCACGTCTGAGCATACCCGTCTCACTCGGAGTGACAAATGCAAATAGAACAGTTGATAAACAGAATGCAGAACAATGTCATACATTCACCCCAGTACAGAGATCTAGGCCTAAATCCATTGTTTTTTTGCTCACCATGCCATTCCAGTTTGAACCCAGCCATATGCAAATCAGTCTTGACCCTGTGCCCCATGGGAACAGTCCAGCCTGAACTGCCATGCCAGGTCCTCCCTGGACTGGAAACAAGCATCCTAGGACCGGTTTCGGGATTTCAGCCCTCATCAGCCAGGATAGCTTGATTCCAGTGGCATGGAAAGCACGGGACTCATGTCTGAGCATACCCGTCCCACTCGGGGTGACAAATGTAAAAAGATCAGTTGATGAACAGAATGCAGAACACTGTCATACATTCCCCCAGTACAGAGATCTGGGCCTAAATCCATCGTTTTTTGCTCACCATGCCGTTCCAGTTTGAACCCAGCCATATGCAAATCGGTCTTGACCCTGTCCCCATGGGAACAGTCCAGCCCGAACTGCCAAGCCAGGTCCTCCCTGGACTGGAAACAAGCATCCTAGGACCGGTTTCGGGCTTTCATCCCTCATCAGCCAGGACAGCTTGATTCCAGTGGAATGGAGACCACGGGACTCACGTCTGAGCATACTCATCCCACTCTGAGTGACAAATGCAAATAGAACAGTTGATGAACAGAATGCAGAACAATGTCATACATTCACCCCAGTACAGAGATCTAGGCCTAAATCCATTGTTTTTTTGTTCACCATGCCATTCCAGTTTGAACCCAGCCATATGCAAATCAGTCTTGACCCTGTGCCCCATGGGAACAGTCCAGCCTGAACTGCCAAGCCAGGTCCTCCTTGGACTGGAAAGAAGCATCCTAGGACCGGTTTCGGGCTTTCAGCCCTCATCAGCCAGGATAGCTTGATTCCAGTGGCATGGAGAGCAGGGGACTCACGTCTGAGCATACCCGTCCCACTCGGAGTGACAAATGCAAATAGAACAGTTGATGAACAGAATGCAGAACAATATCATACTTTCACCCCAGTACAGAGATCTGGGCCTAAATCCATCGTTTTTTTTGCTCACCATGCCATTCCAGTTTGAACCCAGCCATATGCAAATCAATCTTGACCCAGTGCCCCATGGGAACTGTCCAGGCCGGACTGCCAACCCAGGTCCTTCCTGGACAGGTAACAAGCATCCTAGGACCGGTTTCGGGCTTTCAGCCCTCATCAGCCAGGATAGCTTGATTCCAGTGGCATGGAGAGCACGGGACTCACGTCTGAGCATACCGGTCCCACTCGGGGTGACAAATGCAAACAGAACAGTTGATGGACAGAATGCAAAACAATGTCATACGTTCACACCAGTACAGAGATCTGGGCCTAAATCCATCATATTTTTACTCACCATGCCATTCCAGTTTGAACCCAGCCATATGCAAATCAGTCTTGACCCTGTGCCCCATGGGAACAGTCCTGCCCGAACTGCCAAGCCAGGTCCTCCCTGGACTGGAAACAGGCATCCTAGGACTGGTTTCAGGCTTTCAGCAAGGATAGCTTGATTCCAGTGGCATGGAGAGCACGGGACTCACGTCTGAGCTTACCCGTCCCACTCGGAGTGACAAATGCAAATAGAACAGTTGAAAGAATGCAGAACAATGTCATACATTCACCCCAGTACAGAGATCTAGGCCTAAATCCATTGTTTTTTTGCTCACCATGCCATTCCAGTTTGAACCCTGCCATATGCAAATCAGTCTTGACCCTGTGCCCCATGGGAACAGTCCAGCCTGAACTGCCATGCCAGGTCCTCCCTGGACTGGAAACAAGCATCCTAGGACCGGTTTCGGGATTTCAGCCCTCATCAGCCAGGATAGCTTGATTCCAGTGGCATGGAAAGCACGGGACTCATGTCTGAGCATACCCGTCCCACTCGGGGTGACAAATGCAAAAAGATCAGTTGATGAACAGAATGCAGAACATTGTCATACATTCCCCCAGTACAGAGATCTGGGCCTAAATCCATCGTTTTTTGCTCACTATGCCATTCCAGTTTGAACCCAGCCATATGCAAATCAATCTTGACCCAGTGCCCCATGGGAACTGTCCAGGTCGAACTGCCAACCCAGGTCCTTCCTGGACAGGAAACAAGCATCCTAGGACCGGTTTCGGGCTTTCAGCCCTCATCAGCCAGGATAGCTTGATTCCAGTGGCATGGAGAGCACGGGACTCACGTCTGAGCATACCGGTCCCACTCGGGGTGACAAATGCAAAAAGAACAGTTGATGGACAGAATGCAAAACAATGTCATACGTTCACACCAGTACAGAGATCTGGGCCTAAATCCATCATATTTTTACTCACCATGCCATTCCAGTTTGAACCCAGCCATATGCAAATCAGTCTTGACCCTGTGCCCCATGGGAACAGTCCAGCCCGAACTGCCAAGCCAGTTCCTCCCTGGACTGGAAACAGGCATCCTAGGACTGGTTTCAGGCTTTCAGCCAGGATAGCTTGATTCCAGTGGCATGGAGAGCACGGGACTCACGTCTGAGCATACCCGTCTCACTCGGAGTGACAAATGCAAATAGAACAGTTGATAAACAGAATGCAGAACAATGTCATACATTCACCCCAGTACAGAGATCTAGGCCTAAATCCATTGTTTTTTTGCTCACCATGCCATTCCAGTTTGAACCCAGCCATATGCAAATCAGTCTTGACCCTGTGCCCCATGGGAACAGTCCAGCCTGAACTGCCATGCCAGGTCCTCCCTGGACTGGAAACAAGCATCCTAGGACCGGTTTCGGGATTTCAGCCCTCATCAGCCAGGATAGCTTGATTCCAGTGGCATGGAAAGCACGGGACTCATGTCTGAGCATACCCGTCCCACTCGGGGTGACAAATGTAAAAAGATCAGTTGATGAACAGAATGCAGAACACTGTCATACATTCCCCCAGTACAGAGATCTGGGCCTAAATCCATCGTTTTTTGCTCACCATGCCGTTCCAGTTTGAACCCAGCCATATGCAAATCGGTCTTGACCCTGTCCCCATGGGAACAGTCCAGCCCGAACTGCCAAGCCAGGTCCTCCCTGGACTGGAAACAAGCATCCTAGGACCGGTTTCGGGCTTTCATCCCTCATCAGCCAGGATAGCTTGATTCCAGTGGAATGGAGACCACGGGACTCACGTCTGAGCATACTCATCCCACTCTGAGTGACAAATGCAAATAGAACAGTTGATGAACAGAATGCAGAACAATGTCATACATTCACCCCAGTACAGAGATCTAGGCCTAAATCCATTGTTTTTTTGTTCACCATGCCATTCCAGTTTGAACCCAGCCATATGCAAATCAGTCTTGACCCTGTGCCCCATGGGAACAGTCCAGCCTGAACTGCCAAGCCAGGTCCTCCTTGGACTGGAAACAAGCATCCTAGGACCGGTTTCGGGCTTTCAGCCCTCATCAGCCAGGATAGCTTGATTCCAGTGGCATGGAGAGCACGGGACTCACGTCTGAGCATACCCGTCCCACTCGGGGTGACAAATGCAAAAAGAACAGTTGATGGACAGAATGCAAAACAGTGTCATACATTCGCCCCAGTACAGAGATAATGGCCTAAATCCATCGTTTATTTGCTAACCATGCCATTCCAGTATGAACCCAGCCATATGAGCAATTTTATTGAAGGAAAGCAAAGGCGCTTGTTCCAAGCGATATGATAGTATGAGTGTTTTGGTTGCATTTTCTATTTGGTTATATTAATTAGTTTTTTTGATAATTCTGTACATTTTGTTAGCATTAAGAAAGCCCAAGACCTGTGCGCCGGGAGGGCGCAAAACACGTGTTGGCTGTTAATTTCCTATAAAACCTGGTCTATCGCTTGGAACCAGCATCTTTGCTTTGCTTCAATAAAATTGCTCTTTTCAATTCAAATATTTGGGCCAACGGATCTATATCTATTGCAAACTAAGGACAATCTTTTTACTCAGTTTATCCTCTATGGGGTAAGGGCTGAGGATACTCAAGCACTTAGAATTGGCCCATTAACTAAGGATTGGCGGCTGCTGGGACATCACCCCCTCATTTGCTTCACACTTTCAAAGTATACACCAGATGGGGAACCACATGTGTGTCATGTGAATGGACACCAGAAGGCATCGGGACTGAAAATAAGTAGTTGTTGTCAGTCAAAACCAAACATGTGAATGAAGTCAATGGCTATGGTGCACGATGGTCTGGGGAAAACAAGCAGATGATACAAGTTAGCTGGGCCCAGATAGTGGCCAGTTATCTTGACCAGGGCCTGGCTAATTATTTTATGTGACAGCACTGCACAGGTAGCAGTCCTGCCAAGTGCCACGCATCAGGCGTGACGCTAACGCATTTGAAGGCAAGGCCCCGCATCACTGCATTAAAATGAATTATCACGCATAATAGCCCTTCCTGTCCTCAGCTGTCAAGGCTGGAGGACTGCTGTATAATAATTTGCACTGCATGAGGAAAGCTGTCTGAGCCGGTCCACGCTGGCTGTTAGGTGCGTCAGATACATTTAGCCACACTGCTGCAGCATTCTGAATCACGTGTGGCACGTCAGGAGAGTGACTGAATCATTTGCCTAATGGCTGTGCAGCTTAGACAGGACAGGGAAAGGTGGGCCAGGTTGGCGCTCTAGTGCTTGCACCGTTTGTCATTCTGTTGTGCACCGTTGTGGCAGTCATAAGTACAAATTCCTTGCTAAGGCCACCACTCCGGGGGAACGGGGTAAAATTAACTCCAACAGTGAAGAATGAAAGTACTTTGCCGATTTAGTTTGTGAGCGATGTGGATAATTAGTACTGGAAGTACACTGGCTACTTTTATTCCCATATTCACAAAGCTGCCTGCAGTGCCTCGTTGTGCTTAGGACCTAGACTGTGTGTGATATTAGCATTTTGGTGCAGTGATGTGTACACACTAAAATGCATTAGTCCAACCCAGGGCTTTAAGTGGGCCGGGTCTGTCTGGGTTTGAGCACCGGCAGTTATTTTCAGGGGGCCTCGGAACGGGTCTCTATCGGGCTCTATTTTCAGGCCTCGCAAAGGTAGTCTGTTTTCTTTTTTTTTATTGGACTGCAGTGAGAGCATGCCATCGCTCACTACTGGGAGGTGGAGACGTCATGCCAGGTAAGTCGCTTTGTAGGGGAATGGAAAACCTTTAAAGAGAGCCCTTTTCTCTCAGGTTTTCCCTTCTCTTTTTGGAAATGCAGGAGCAACATTATCGTGGGATGATTAGGAGAGAGACGACCAGGCGCACAATGCCCAATGCCCCGGGCTGAGACAGCTTCCCGGGTGCACACACACAGCCGCACCCGAGTACTTCACAGGTCTTTAAAAGAGCATTTGCTTGTAAATGAGGCTCTGTTGTTTTTCACCCCTTTTTAGAGGCCCTCCAACCCCACTCTGCCTATTGCTGCAAGAATTAGCCTCCCCCGAAATTTGGTTCTAGTTGCGCCTCTGGAGACAACTACAGGCAGCCAACTTCAGCACGACCCTGCTCTGACCTTTCACAGTGTCTTGTTTTAGTGCTACTGATAGAGATCGCAGGTCACCCGGCCAAATAATTTTACCATACACGTACCAGGCCCATAAATATTTCCAATCTGTCATATACCATTAATCGGGTGACCTAACACATCTGCTACCAGTAAATCCTGGTTCCTTTTCCTATTTATACCTCTTGTACCCGACTTACCAATCCACCGTTACGGGTACCTATGATCACAATGGATCAGGGAGCTAGCTGTAAAAGAAAGGCAGGCAACACAAATACCAACTTTATAATTTCTTTGTAATTCATAAAATGACCACAAACTACCGGGAAGTTTTAAAAGTTTATCTTAGAATTCAGATTCTGAGAGCATACAATTTACAACAAGAAGGCAGTCTATAATCAGAATAACGAAGAGCACATAACCATATAAAAAGAAAGCTAAGGCAACCATTTATGAGTCTATGAGAAGATAAAACAGAATGAAATGAAACTAAACAGATTTGAGAATGGATATTTCTAAAATGGGTAAACTTAGGCACGGACTAGATTTATTTTGAGAAATACTTCAAGTGTGAGATCCTATATATCTATAGGAGGAGGGAAAAAGTGGAACACACTATTGTTCTAGCATCATTACTTCAAATCAGATTGCAGGAGAAAAGTATAAACCACATCTGTAATTCATAAACAGTATGGAGAGAATGTGCTCTAAAGGTAGGGAAACATAGGAACATGCTATGGAAATAAATGCATTGACTCTTCATATAGTAGAATGCGGAAATCATGGAAAATTAACGTATGCAAAGGTATGTCTTTATTGAAGCAAAGACAGAAAAATAGAAGATGCAGAATAGAGTTTTCAGTACTATATATTTACCTAGAATGGTGTGAAGACCAACCCTGGCCACGGATCAGTCAAGGACAGGATATACCCCAAGGAAGGACAGTCATCAATGGGATAGCAGGTGCAGAATGGACACCCCAGGACAGGACAGGAAAACCAGATTAGGATCAGGACAGGACCATCAAGGCACGACCAGCACCCGCAGTTCGGAAGCAACGCCTGCGCTCCACCCTCTCTGCAGCTATCAGTCAGAACCCCGATTGGGTTAGCGAACTCCCCAGCAAAGTGCTCCGCCAGCACTTAGGGTTTAGTAAAACCTTTGAGTCTATGGTCAAATTCGGACAGAGTGCTCCGCAGCACCTCTATATCAGTCACCTATTGAGTGCGTTGGGTCAGTGACAGGTCAGCTATTCAGACAAGTCGGACGGTTTCTCTAGCTAAACCTAGGCTAGATATACTGTTTTCGGGTCAGTGTACCACCCCCCAAATGTTGCAAGTGTCAGAATCCCCAATTTCGATTGGTCCCCAAGTAGGATAGGTTAACACACCAATCAGAACAGACTTCTACAAGCCTAAATTAACATTTTATGGAACCGCCTATTGATTTGGGGTTCCCATGACCTATTCTACAGAATACAATAGAGAAATAACAATTGTAGCAAATGCAGTACAATTTGACTTCTTCGGCTGGGTGAAGGTGCATCTTCCCAGGCACGTCTTGGCTGCCACCTCTGGTTGGCAGTCGTTCAATGCCACTGGCCGAATTTCTGTCATGCGCGGTAGTGTACTCCAATATGGACTCCCGTACATCCCATCAACCCTCCATACCGTGGTACATGAAAAGTAAGCGAAAACAAATTAAAACATAGAAATAAATGAATTCACTGTATACCATGAATAGCTACTTTATACCTTTTACTATAAAAATATACTATGCCATTACGAATTAGTGCAACAAACAATAACACGAGAGCATCTGCGCAAGCTTCACCACGTTAGGACACAGACAGCCATTTTAGAGGCAAGTACGCATGCGCACATTTTCCCACCAAAACTGCAACTACGTCACGTCACGTGAGAGTGACTAACACATGCGCAGTATAAAAACCCCAAGCGGTGGCCATTTTAGGGACAAGGGTTATTTTGTATTAGTAAACACATAGGCAAGCGTCTCTAAGATACACGCACATCAAAAATAAAGGGAAATTAGTCAAACATACAGGTTGAATTACAGGATTATAAGTTATTCGAGGTTCTTGATTCAAGCAAGTCGCGTAATATGCGAAATCTTGCTCTATCAATCCCCTCTTTGATGATATTTACTATCATCACAAACTAATGGAACCAGATGCCAACTTTTCTCACACTTTGTGCATTTCAATCTCCTCCAACATTCGATTCGATTTCTCTTTCACATCTTTATCGGGGTGAGAGTTTTTCATCTTTTTGTAAATCTTATTATTTAAGTCTTCCAATTCAAGCTCATCCACACTCCGTTTTACACCTCTCCTATTCACAGTGTACTTTTTCGTGTGTTTGCGACATTTGCTACAGGCAAATATGAGGAATATGACGAAACCTATCACTCCAATTGGCATCAGTACCTTAAACAATAAACCTTTACCTAAGTTAGAAAACCAATGACCTACATTGGAGAGACCATCAATAAGTCTCTTCCAGGCACTATCAACCTCCAGTGGTTTGAGTTCTTTTTCCAAATTAGTAATATTCTTCACATATTTTTTAATTTGTACACTTTTGTCCAGTATGTAAGTGCAACAATGTTGCGCTTTCAACATCCGGCAGACTCCGCCCTCTTTTGCTAATAAGGTATCAAGAGAAAGTCTGTTCTGCAAAACCATTGATCTGATCGCAACCATTTCGGTATTGACCAATAGGAATCCATGAGCTGTGTCAGTAGACAGCACATCCACTATTGTAGACAATTTGCAAATTCTGTGTGTGTTCAGAACCACTCCCACTCCAGGTATCAGTGCACTAAAAATACTACCCATTATTTCACCTACGCTTTCTCTTTTACTACGCACTAAGCCATTAGTGTTCTCACTGCTTCCAGCAATTTCATTTACATGGTATATTTTCGGGAAAACAATGCCAAAGTAGCAGCTTCCATACCAGTGATCCGGTAATTTGAAATAAGCCTTGTTTCCACATATATAATAAATTCCGGGAAACACAGGTTCTGACCCATTTTTGAAACCCCAACCTCCAATTACCTTGTAATTGCGTTCACATTGACTGGAACCAATGAAAATGTTATTATAATAACTAGTCTTTTCTCGGTGAAGACAGAGTTTTCCCTTCCTTTCGAAATCCAGCAACAAAGCAGGACCACCCCCACCATTTGAGGTGCTGTCCATGTTTTCAGCCCATTTAGAAGTTTTCTGTCTTTTATCATTTGCCTTTCTTTGGAAACTCTCCCTTCTTTTCTCTGCCATGTTTAAAAACATTTTCTCTTGTTCATTTAATGAACAGGTCAAGTTGTCTCTGTGTGCTTCATTTAAGTCTATGGTACCTATAGTTAGAAAGTATTCTCCCATATAACGTGTAACGTCACTTTTAGTATGTACAGGATTCAAATTGCCACGTATAGGAAGTTCAGAAAATATCACGTCTGAGTTAGAGTAGTAGTACTGTAACGGTCCTCTTTTGTAAAATAAGCTTGCTAAAATACTACAGGAAATTCCATAAGTCAAGGGTAGGTGATGATAAGTCACGCCTTCAGCTACAGAAGTAGGTAGCTTCATGCAGACATAGCAGTCTTCTATTTCCATAGTTTCTACATAGTGCACTAACAGGTTTGCAAAAACATTTAAATGAGTCTGGTTCTTAACTCCGTGATAATGTAGTCCTTCCTCATCTGGTGCTTCTAAGTCTCGTTTTGTTTGTCTGAGTGTTGTCAGTTCTTCAGTGTCAGTGTTCACAGTCTGTGTAGGGTCAATATTAGTATTTTTGCTCACCATATAAGGAATAAAAACTGTTAGTCCTATCCAAATTATTAACACTATAGCTATACTACATATACATACTTTGCAGCATGTTTTGCAACAATTGCGTTTAGGCCTTCCATTCACATTTGAATCAGACATTTTCGTTCAGAAGAAGTCTCTCAACCCCTCTTTGTAACTTTGCACAGGTAGCTTACACTGCGCAATTTCAGGTTGGTTCGTCTTCTTCGGCAGAATGATCAGCTATTTGTTCTTCGTCACTTTCGTCAGTTATATCAAGATCCTCAAACTCCTCCAAAATCAAATATGTCCATTCAGGATCTTGATATTTTTTGTTCAGTCTCTTTATTCTATCACTTCTTCTTTTTGAACTTTCTCCAGCTTGCTCTGCAATACGGGAACTTTTCCTTCTTTTCTCAAGTTTATCTTCTACTGTTTTTAGTCTCAGTCTCAGTCTCTTAATATATCTGGGTTCGATATTTTTCTTTTTCTTGAGTCTTTTAGCTGGCACTGTTATTTGGCTTTCTTCTAATGCTCTTTTATTTTCGTTTGTTTGTGGCCCTTCTGCTTCCGCTTCTTCCCTCCCTGTCTGACTAGTCCCAGGTCTTGTATCTATTTCTTCTGCCTGGTTACTAAGCTGGCCTGGTTCAGGTGTATTCTGGTTTTGGTTTTCAGGTGTCTCTATTTCTGTGTCCTGAACACGTTCTTCTAGTTCTACCTGATCCTGTTCAAGCACTTCGATCCCTTGATTTTCTTCTGCTCGAACTTTTACACTAGTTCTTGTCTGTCCCTTTTCAACTTCAGGAGTTTGTGGAGGTGTGTCGATCACTTGCTCTGTCCCTGTCTGACCTTCTTCTTCTTCCTCAGACTTGACGTGAATTTCAATAATCTGAGGATCTTCGCCTGTGCCTATCTCTTCCTCTCTATCGCACTCTCTGTCTGCATAGGTTTGACTTCTTGTTCTGATTGGGTCATTCGTCAGGTCGATTATGGGTATCCAATCATCTTGACTTGTGCTCGGTTGTTCGTCATCAGCTACTTCAGGACCAACGTCTGCAGACCCCTCAGCTGGACAACCTTCAGTGTCAGTTTTTTCGTCTGGAATCACCTTCTGTGTATGGCTGGCATGGATCCACTTTGGAACGCCGGCACACTTCACCGCTGTCGTGGTCACCAGTATCACTTGGCGTTGTTTTCCCCACTTCGGTGCAAGGCAATTTGTACGAGTATGCTTCTTTATTACGACCCAATCGCCTGGAACCAATTTATGGACTGGAGTCGTTGGATTGGCGACGGCGTCTTCCCCAATCTGGCGAGAGATAGAACGCACTTGGTCACCCAGTTGCTTGCAGTACTCAAGTACTAAATCATCAGAAATGTTTAGCAGTTTATGTCCTGGTACCCATGCTTGTCTCATCACTCTTCCCATCAGGATTTCATGAGGGCTCAGGCCTGTTTTTCGGTCTGGAATACTTCTGAGTCCCATCAGAACAAGAGGCAAAGCATTTATCCAGTTCATGCCTGTAGATTCACACATCTTTCCTAATCTCGATTTTATAGTGCCATTTATTTGCTCCACCGCTCCAGAAGCCTCTGGACGATATGCACAGTGCAGCACCTGTGTGATCTTGAATGCTTTACAGAGTTGATCGATTATCTCATTCTGAAAATGTCCGCCTCTATCTGATTCAATTGTGACTGGAACCCCGAATCTAGGTATTAATTCTCGTAGTAACAATTTGGCAACAGTTATGGCGTCATTTTTTCTAGCAGGGTAGGCTTCCACCCATTTCGAAAACAGGCAGACAATGACAAGGACATATCTCATTCCCTCACAGCGAGGCAGTGTGATAAAGTCCATCTGTATTCTTGCAAAGGGACCTCCTGATTTTCCAATTCGACTACTGTTCTTTTCCCAGCGTTAAACTGCTGACATGTTAAGCACCTCTGGCAGAGTGACTCTGCTACTTTCCTGAACTTCGGATTGTACCATGTTTGCTGGAAAACTAAAACCATGGCGTCCCTACCAATGTGTGAATTTCCATGTATCAGTCTGGCCATAGAAGCAAGCAGATGTCTAGGAAACACAGGCATACCATTTGGGCCCACAATGACACCATCCTCACTTCTCTGTCGACAACCAAGTTTCCTCCATTTTTCCTTTTCTTTTGATGGCACCGCATGCTGTCAATCTCTCAACTCTTCCCAGGTAGGCACCTCCTCAAACACCATAAGTTGGCAGCTGTTTCCAGTCCCTCCCAATTTTATATTTACAGACATGCGATGTCTGGCACAATGTTGGGCTACTTCATCAGCAAATCGATTTCCTAAGGTCACATGATCAGTGCCAGTTTTATGAGCAGCACATTTGACCACTGCCAATTCTTTTGGTAATTGGATTGCTTCCAATAAGTCTTGTACAACCTTTCCATTTCTGATGGGAGTACCTGAAGAAGTCAGAAACTCCCTTTGTAGCCACAATTGGCCAAAGTCATGCACAACCCCATAACAGTACTGACTGTCAGTATATACTGTTATTCTTTTGTTTTTCCCAATTTTACAGGCTCTTGTCAATGCAATTAATTCGGCTACTTGTGCAGACTTCACTCCAAATAAACAAGATGCTTCTTCAATTTGTTTTACTGAGACTACAGCATAAGCAGCACTTAGACCTACAAGTTCGTGTCTCATACATGAGCCATCCACGAACAGTTCCTCATCTTCCACAGGCAAGGGCACTTCCTTGATGTCTGGGCGAGGTTTAGTACTAAGGGCCTCATTATGATGGAGGATTTTCCGCCTCCTCCGGGCCGGCGGAAGCCACCTCCGGCCCGGAGGAGGCGGAAAATCCTCTGCGGAGTCACCAAAGACCCACCGCCGCATTACGATGGCTGGTGGGTCTTGGTTTCTGTCCGCAGCTTTTCCGCCGCGGTCGGATTACAACCGCGGCGGAAAAGCTCTCATTTGGCTGGCAGTGTCTATCCGACACCGTCAGCCAAATTAGGAAGCATTTGTAAATATGCTTTTCCGCGGCGGTTTTTCCGCCGTGGAAAAGCATGTGTACTTTTGATTTTGGGGGCCCGTTGCGGGCACCCAGGGTGTAGGCAGGTGGGGGGTGCACATGGGGGGTACCTATGGTACCCCCTAGTATTTACATGCACAAAGCGGCAGGCACCGCGCGGTGCCTGCCGCTTTGTGCATGTAAATGTTAAACATGCACTTTTAACATTGCGGCGGGTGCTGCTTGAAGCTGCACCCGCCGCAATGTTAAATATCCAGGATGTGACCGCCAGGGTGGCAGTCACATCCTAATTTGCACGGAGGGACCGCCGCTGCCCCTGCGGACGGTCCCTCCACCTCTGGGGTGGCGGACGGACGCAAGTCCGTCCGCCATCCTAATCGGCCCCATAATTCTGTCAAGTCAATGCAGTCATGCTCGTCCTCTCCCTTTGCTTCTGCAGTCATTGAATCAGGCAGCAAAGTGGCTGGATTCAGAATGCTGCACCGAGCAATGACTACATTCGCAGCACCCACGAGAATCCTCTCGTATTTAGTCAGCCGACTAGGGGTGAGATACTGAGTTTTAGTTCTGGTCAATAAAATCACAACTGCATGTGGAACATACACAGTTACAGGATGTCCCATAACAATAGATTCACTCTGTTCTAGACTCGTGCAAGTTGCAGCTCCTGCTTTCAGACATCCTGGTAATCCAGCAGCCACTGGATCCAAAGTGGCAGAAAAATATGCCACTGGACGTCTAGTCAAACCATGCTCCTAAGTTAGGACTGACAGTGCACAATTATCTCGTGTGTCACAGAATAGTGCAAACTCCTTGGAGTAGTCAGGCATCCCTAGAGCAGGGGCTGTACACAGACATTCTTGTAATTTAGTAAATGCTCTCAAGCTTTCATCATCCCATTCCACTGGGTCCTTTGCTCCTTTCTTTGTCATTTTTATCAAAGGCTTTGCCAGGACTGCAAATCCCACAATCCATTGCCTG
The DNA here is from genome assembly GCF_964261635.1 of Lissotriton helveticus. Classification (NCBI taxonomy): domain Eukaryota; kingdom Metazoa; phylum Chordata; class Amphibia; order Caudata; family Salamandridae; genus Lissotriton; species Lissotriton helveticus. The sequence goes on along the minus strand of NC_136065.1, from coordinate 332,710,514 downwards.
CAGTAACCTACCACCCCAAGGAACATTCTGACTTCTTTTTGAGTACGGGGTAACTGCATGTTTCGAATTATTTTGACTTTCTCTGAGGTAACTTTTCTGATGCCTTTTTCTATCTGGTGCCCCAGATATTTCACTGACTTTGTACAGAACTGCAATTTGTCAGGGGACACTTTATGTCCTTTTTCACCTAGGTGATTCAGTAAAGCAATGGTGTCAATAACACAATCTCTATGACTTTTAGATGCCACCAAGAGGTCATCTATATATTGCACCAAAACAGATTTTCCAGGTAAGACTAAAGATTCAAGACACTTTTTCAGAATCTGATTAGAGATCGAGGGGCTTTCTGTGTACCCTTGAGGGACACGATTCCAAACGAACACGTGACTGTCGAAAGCAAATGAGAAAAGAAATTTGCTATCTGGATGCAATGGGATCGAAAAGAATGCGTGACATAGGTCTATTACGGTAAACCACTCAGCATCCCAGGGAATCTGATACAGGATCACTGCTGGGTTTGGAACAATAGGACAGCAAGGAACTACAATTTTGTTTACCTTTTTCAGGTCCTGCACTACCCTGTACTTGCCACTAGGTTTCTTGATTCCAATTATGGGTGAGTTACACGGACTTCTCATCACTTCTTGTATGATGTTTGCTTCTAGCAATCTTTTTATTTCAATGGCAACTCCTGCTCTCACTTCGGCACTCATTTTGTATGGCTTGGTATTTGGGTAAACTGCATTTTCCTTCATGGCTATTTTTATTGGGTCTACATTTGCCATTAATCCTACATCCTTTCCAGTAAAGTCCCATACTTCTGGTTTCACTGTCTTTTGGAGTTCTTCGGGTAAGTCTTGTATAGTCATTTGTTTAATTTCTGAGTCAGGTCTGATTAACATTAATTTGTATATGCCATCCTCGTCTGGGGTTTGAATTTCGACGCCCTTTGGTGTGCAAAAGATGGTGCAGTTCATTTTGCACAACAAATCACGTCCCAGTAAGTTTACTGGACTGGTATCACACACTACGAATCTATGCATTTCTTTGAAATTCCCTATTGTGATCTCCATGGGCTCAGTAACTGGGGTACCAATCAATTGATTAGACACACCCACTACTTGGATTGCTTCTCCCGAGAGGGGTAGGTTTGGAACGTCCGCTGTTCTCACAGTAGAACAGGTAGCACCAGTGTCTAATAGGAAGGTGACATCATTTCCATCAACCTTTCCTTCAATGTATGGCCCTGACTGGTCTACCGGCAAGGAGGCGCCAAGTACACACTCCTCGTCCTCCCCTCTCAGGCCCCGTCAGTATTGGTTGTCACAGAGAAAAGTATCATTCAACAGAAACTGCGAAGTTGCTGCATTTCTATTCTCATTGCCTCCCCAGATCTCTATGTCATCACCCTGTGGTGATTTTCCCTTATAATTTGGTTTTGGCGCTCGGGGCAATTGACTTGCCTTTACCTGATGCTGGGTCTTTCTTGGTTTTTCATTCTGCGTCTGTGGAGTTAAATCAGGGGTTTGGGTATTATCATGCTGTAAATATGGACACTCGTCTCTCCAGTGCCCAATTTCTCCGCACTGGTGGCAGGGAAATTTCTTTTTAGCTTCTTCTCTGCTCATTTTTACTTTTGGCTTCCCACCACCCCCAGAGCCTTGATTTTGAGAATTCTTATTCATTTTATTCAATTGCTTTTCCTGCTGTTCTGCTAACTTTACCTGTGCCCACATAACTTTCTCTTTCAGAGCCTTTCGCTTGTCTGCCATCTCATCCTCGCAGTATTTTGCATAACGTAAAACCTCATCCATTTTTTTAGACTGTCAACAAATTTTATTGTCCTTTATCCACTGGCAAATTTCGGGTCTTAAACCGTTTACAAACCTGTAAATGAAGTGGGTCATATCCTTCATCTCGATGTTATCTATACCACTGTATGTTTTAAACACCTGTAACAGTCTCTCATAAAAAGAGTGTACCGTCTCGTCTCTTTCCTGCGTGGTTCTATCTATCTTGGTCCAATCAGTTTCCTTTGCCGGCACCTTTCCCTTTAGGTGTAATATGACCTGGTCATATTTTCTCATCACTTCATCGGAAGGAGCTCCTGTTTTTGAGTCCCTCGGGTATTCCTCACTAGGCCAACCCACTGCAACCTTGCATTCGGTCCATAAATCCACAGGAACCACTATGTCGAAAAACCCATCCAGGTCTTTCCACAAGCACTTTTGCACCTTTACAAACCTTTCCACCTGCCTGTACCAGTCCACGGGCTTTTCTCGTAATTTGGGAAAGTCATTTGTAAAGGACACAATATCCTGTCTGGACCATGGAACGTGCACATATTTTCCACCTGGCACTTCACGCATGGGGTATAATTGCTCTGGCTTGTCAGCTTTCTTTAGAACAAACTCGGAAGACGTCTGTTTAGATCTAGCCTCATCCTTTTTCTTTGCCCACCTGGCTTTCCATTTTTCTACGTCTCCCCATTTTTGCAACACAGTCAACAGTTCTTTGATCTGTGCCTTTTTCCCTGACACATTCATGTTTTCCAAATCTTTGTCTGAGAAATTAGCTCTATAGGGTTTTTGCAACGGTTTCGATTTTGAAATATCTATTCCCATACTAGCCGCAGTGTCTGTTAGTTTCTCATGGAGTACTCTGGTATTTCGGGTAAAACTCCTACAGATGAACAGCAGTTCTTCCTCGGAATAGGTATTTAATCTGTTTAACCCCACATTTCCTGCCATCAGTTCTTCCATCTCTACTCTCAGCTTGTAGATATCTAAAGGTTTCGACTAAGGAGTTTGTTTTTCTAACTCTCGACTCCATCTTTCAATTTCTTCAGGAGTCACCAACGTGACACTCTTGGTACCCGAAGTTGATTCCATTTGAATCTCTCTCGTATTGAAAGGATTATGTCTTTTCTGTAACCTTTTCCCTGCATTGCTAATGGGCAAATCCATTAACGAGACCTCAGACTCGCATTCACTTGTTTGGTCATCCACGATTAAGGGCTCTGGTCTCGGCTGTGCTATAACTGGGGTAATAACTGGAGGCTTTGGACTTCCCTGTCTATCCCCATACAGCGGAACCACTGGTCCAATAGTTACTGGGATTGTCAAGGCCTCAGGACTTGTATTTAACTGGGAGATTTTCTGAATTATCTCGGCTCTCTGTTTGGCTAGAGCCTCTCGCTCCTTTTCCTCCAGTAACCTGTCTAATGATTTTTCATGTAATACCTGCGGGGTCAGAGTTGGAGCATAACTCGGGCGGTGGGATGCGTCTCACTGGGTCCTTCACCATAATTAGTCTTTGGGAAATAAGGTCCTGGGTTTAAATCTCTCGGTCCTTCCTCATAAGGAGGTCTTGAACCAAACTCTCTTTCACCTGAATATCTTGATTCTCCGCTAAATGATGGGTTTAGACTAGGCTTTCAGTATAAGGAGGCATTTGACAACTGTCTCTTGTGCTTGCAGATCTACTCCCTCCCTGACACAGAGGTCGTTGGGAAGTATCCCCTACACTGGAGGGTCGGGGTCCTTCATTATAAGGAGGCGGACTTCTCATAAACATGTCATCTAATAATTCATCATCCGACTCCCCAATGGGCACCCAATGTTTACACTTTTCTGTTTTCTTCTCCCCCACAGGAGGACCACCCATTGGCATCATTGGAAACAGTCCTTCTACAATCATATTCTGTCTCCATTGTTTCATCTTTTTATCACAGGTCTCTTGTTTCAGTTTTGGATAAAATTTTGTTAACCCTTTATCCATTCGGGGCTTGTCTCTCTCAAAAGCCTCAATCTCCCATTCCTCTAGGGCTTCGTACTGCGTTAATCTAGGTCTGGGATGTAAATCATTCATCCTGGTTCTCAAATTAAATAGAATTCTGCCATTAAAGGTACCTTCTAATGGGAAAGCCAAAATCCCATCATCTTTCGTGTATTCCACCCAATTTTCCAACCACACACAAGAGTGGTACCCTTTATCAAACATCATGAACGATGCGGGAGTATTAGGTGGCGGAATGACAACACCTTCTCTGGTTCTAATCGGTTTGTCTTTTTTGAAATAATTTTTCACCTTGTTTACAAGTGACAACTTTCTCTTATTTCTGTACATAATGCTAGTGTTATGACCTTTCCACTGATCGGTTTCAAACCCTAAATGTCTTGGGTCCGGTCTAGTAAGTGGTCTGTACGTATGCCACATATAATTTCCTTCAAGCGACTTTTGTTTACAAAATCACTCCCAATCTAGATGCGTCTCTTATTTTCCCTGCGACCAATGAAATGCACGAATTCAAATAATCTCGACCAATGGGTGTGCGGCCTTTTCGCGAGACAGGTTCTCACGCTTCGGCACTCACCCCTCCTCTATAATTCCAGCTCCGCTACACACCCGCTGCGCCTACCAATCCCAGCGCGGCACAGAGTGACGTCAGAGCAGCTTCGCAACTGACTCCCTCCCTCACAAGGTAACGGAAACTTAATTTCTCTCTAAAAGTGCAAGTGCTTTTGTTATTTAACAACGAATACACATTTGCCACTGTACCCAAGTGTCTAGACAGTAAAAATGTGTTTCACTGCAAGTAAACTACTTCCATTTACTTTTCACACCCTACGGATAGATCACTTCTGCCTACCCTTCACTCAAGCATTAGGGAACCTGCTACTTCTTCGACTCATCCACTTCTTTTCGGGATATATACAGAGCCTAAAGTTTCACCAGCGAACCCCTTTGCTATCACCCAAGCTCCGACGAACCTGCTACTCCTTCCAGTGTGACCCTTACTAGGTTATATCACGATAGAAGTTTCACCAGCGAACTCGTTGCTATCATTTATTCAAACATGCATTCAGAAAACCCTAGTTAGTGCTTCCAGTTCTGCCTAACCTGCACCAACTTTCCTTAAGCCAGTGACCTCACCACGGCGTGGATTCTCTTTCCACCCGCTATTCAATTCCCCAGGGATTCCCAACAAACATAGAACACTTTACTAACGAGTGGGTTAATACATATATCAGTACAATAATAAGAAAAACAATTAAAACCATTTCATAATTTTTCAAAGCAAACATTTCACGTGATTGATCAAGTCACAGAAAAATTGTTTACCCTTGTAGCAGCAAATAAATTTCTAGCAGCATCCAACCTATCTAGCTTAACTAGCCCTACCTAACTTTAACTAGTCCCTAACCATAGCTCTGCTACCAGAAAATTACTGATAGAGATCGCAGGTCACCCGGCCAAATAATTTCGTCATACACGTACCAGGCCCATAAATATTTCCAATCTAGTAATCCTAATTCCTTTCCTATTTATACCTCTTGTACCCGATTTACCAATCCACCGTTACGGGTACCTATGATCACAATGGATCAGGGAGCTAGCTGTAAAAGAAAGGCAGGCAACACAAATACCAACTTTATAACTTCTTTGTAATTCATAAAATGACCACAAACTACCGGGAAGTTTTAAAAGTTTATCTTAGAATTCAGATTCTGAGAGCATACAATTTACAACAAGAAGGCAGTCTATAATCAGAATAATGAAGAGCACATAACCATATATAAAGAAAGCTAAGGCAACCATTTATGAGTCTATGAGAAGATAAAACAGAATGAAATGAAACTAAACAGATTTGAGAATGGATATTTCTAAAATGGGTAAACTTAGGCACGGACTAGATTTATTTTGAGAAATACTTCAAGTGTGAGATCCTATATATCTATAGGAGGGGGGAAAAAGTGGAACACACTATTGTTCTAGCATCATTACTTCAAATCAGATTGCAGGAGAAAAGTATAAACCACATCTATAATTCATAAACAGTATGGAGAGAATGTGCTCTAAAGGTAGGGAATCATAGGAACATGCTATGGAAATAAATGCATTGACTCTTCATATAGTAGAATGCGGAAAGCATGGAAAATTAACGTATGCAAAGGTATGTCTTTATTGAAGCAAAGACAGAAAAATAGAAGATGCAGAATAGAGTTTTCAGTACTATATATTTACCTAGAATGGTGTGAAGACCAACCCTGGCCATGGATCAGTCAAGGACAGGATATACCCCAAGGAAGGACAGTCATCAATGGGATAGCAGGTGCAGAATGGACACCCAAGGACAGGACAGAAAAACCAGATTAGGATCAGGGCAGGACCACCAAGGCACGACCAGCACCCGCAGTTCGGAAGCAACGCCTGCGCTCCACCCTCTCTGCAGCTATCAGTCAGAACCCCGATTGGGTTAGCGAACTCCCCAGCAAAGTGCTCCGCCAGCACTTAAGGTTTAGTAAAACCTTTGAGTCTATGGTCAAATTTGGACAGAGTGCTCCGCAGCACCTCTGTATCAGTCACCTATTGAGTGCGTTGGGTCAGTGACAGGTCAGCTATTCAGACAAGTCGGACGGTTTCTCTAGCTAAACCTAGGCTAGATATACTGTTTTCGGGTCAGTGTACCACCCCCCAAATGTTGCAAGTGTCAGAATCCCCAATTTCGATTGGTCCCCAAGTAGGATAGGTTAACACACCAATCAGAACAGACTTCTACAAGCCTAAATTAACATTTTATGGAACCGCCTATTGATTTGGGGTTCCCATGACCTATTCTACAGAATACAATAGAGAAATAAAATTTTTAGCAAATGCAGTACAATTTGACTTCTTCGGCTGGGTGAAGGTGCATCTTCCCAGGCACGTCTTGGCTGCCACCTCTGGTTGGCAGTCGTTCAATGCCACTGGCCGAATTTCTGTCATGCGCGGTAGTGTACTCCAATATGGACTCCCGTACATCCCATCAACCCTCCATACCGTGGTACATGAAAAGTAAGTGAAAACAAATTAAAACATAGAAATAAATGAATTCACTGTATATCATGAATAGCTACTTTATACCTTTTACTATAAAAATATACTATGCCATTACGAATTAGTGCATCAAACAATAACACAAGAGCATCTGCGCAAGCTTCACCACGTTAGGACACAGACAGCCATTTTAGAGGCAAGTACGCATGCGCACATTTTCCCACCAAAACTGCAACTACGTCACGTCACGTGAGGGTGACTAACACATGCGCAGTAGAAAATCCCCAAGCGGCGGCCATTTTAGGGACAAGGGTTATTTCGTATTAGTAAACACATAGGCAAGCATCTCTAAGATACACGCACATCAAAAATAAAGGGAAATTAGTAAGACATACAGGTTGAATTACAGGATTATAAATTATTCGAGGTTCTTGATTCAAGCAAGTCGCGTAATATGCGAAATCTTGCTCTATCGATACAAAAACACACGCTTTGCCTTTCTCACACCCCCTCTTTAATATGAAGATAGGAGCGTTAGAATTACCTTTATATTCCTATACTGTGCTTCACATGGAAATACAGGAGGGCAGGTTCTCACTAGCCAAAAATAACTGTTTGGTATACTCTCTCAAATGTAAGAACTACAGGTATTCAGTATCTGTCAGTCACAGCCAATTTAAAGCAGTGTTCCTATATAGAAATGGACAAAAGGTTATGTTCCTGAATTAGCGTCTTACACTGAAAAGCTGGTTCACATTTCTTTCGCTGGATCAACCTTTGTTTACAACACCACCAGAGAAGGGTGGTGAACTATGGTCCACAAAGAGCAACTGAAAGCTTTCTTGTTCTTTATCAGAAACATCTGCCTGCCAATGGTTATCACCAGCCTTTTCAGGCCATGAAGAGGCTGGGTAGATGAATATAATACCGGGTGTTTAGGATCGGGGGCGGAGGGTGCACGGAAAGAAGGACGGATAGATGAATAAAGGGCGAGAGGATGGATGGCCAGATGGATGAATGGGTAGCTAGATGTATGTATGGATGAATGTATGGATGGATGAATGGATGCATGGGCGGGTGGACTGATAGATGCTTAGGATAGGTTCTGGGACAGATGTATGTATGGATCTATGGGTGTATGGATGGATGGATGGATGGATGGCACAGTGATTAGGATAGCCGGGTGGGCTGATAGATGCTTAGGATAGGTCCAGGGACACATGTATGTATGTATGGATGGCTGGATGGATGAATGAATGTATTGCTGGCTGGATAAATGGATGGATGGATGGAAGTATGAATGGACCAGTACTTAGGATAGGCGGGTAGGCTGATAGGACTGCAGTGAGAGCATGCATATCTATTTATTTATTTTATTTTCAAAGTTTTATATAGCGCGAACAAGATCTTTGCAGATATCAGAGCGCTTTACAAAGGGAAGGGGTAAGGGAAACAAGGGGTGAATGAGTAGACGTTAGTAAACAATAATAGTAGTAGGTAAAATGTGAGTAACATAATAAGATCGCAATCCGATAAAAGCATAAAACAGGTAGATAAAAAGAGAAAAAGGTCAACAAGTAATAATAAAGTAAACAGCTAATAAAGAGACGGTATATAGTCTTAGCTCGGAACAAAATTGAGTTCAAGTGAATTTAGCCATTAGGATGGCTTTAACTTCTTTCTTAAAAAGTGCTGTGGAGGAGATCAGCCTCGTTTCGGGAGGTAGTGAGTTCCAGATCCTAGGTGCCATTCCTGAGAAGGAGCGTTTGTATGTTTTCTCCTTCCGGAATCTTCGAGGTTTCAGGAGGAGATTTTTTGAGCTTCTGTTTGTTCTCGATCCTCCTGATAAAGACAGCTTTTGGGTGAGGTAGTTGGGTGACTTGTAGTGTACAGCCATGTGTGTCATGCAGGCAATTTTCATCTGTATTCTGGCTTCAAAAGGCAGCCAGTTCAAGGATCTGAAATCATGGAAAATATGCGAATGTTTTCTTGATCCAGTGATCAGTCTCGCAGCAGCGTTCAGGGAGGCTCTTAGTGGTGCAGTTGTAGATAGAGGGAGTCCGCTGAGAGCCACAATTCCGTAATCTATGCGTGGGATGACTAGGGCTTGTACTGCAGTTTGGAAGTCCTTAGCTGGGAAGAAGGGTTTAAGTTTCCTCAAAGTGTTGATTTGGAAATTAGCTCCCTTAGTTGATTTACTGATATGCTGCTGCATGTTGAGATTGGTGTCAAGTGTGATGCCTAAGGATTTCACTGAGTCCACGATGGTGGGTTGGATGTTGAGTGCGGTTAGGTGCTTGAGCCAAGATTGGGTGGTGGAGATTTTCGCAGGAGGAGAGATCAGAAGGAACTCAGTTTTCTGCGCATTCAGTTTGAGGTGATTATCGGCCAACCAAGATTGGGTGTTTCTGAGCGTGGCGTTCAGAAGTTTGATGTCATCCGAGGATTCTAGTTTGAGGTAGAGTTGAGTGTCATCAGCGTACATATGGAAGTGCACATTCGATGCTTGGAGCAGAGTGGTGAGTGGTTCCATGACTAGATTGAACAAAGTGGGGGATAGGGAAGATCCTTGTGGGACGCCTAATGTTACGGGTACAGCTGAGGACAGCACGTTGTTGATCTTAAACTTCTGAGACCGATTATGTAAGAAGGAAGTGAACCATTTGAGAACAGTCCCAGATAGACCCATTCTGGTGTTTAACAGATCGAATAGGTTCTCATGTTTGACGGTATCAAATGCCGAGGAGAGATCAAGTAGGATGAGAAGGCAAGAGTCATTGTGATCAAGGAATTGGAGGGCGTCATCAATTATGTGCGTCATAGCCGTTTCCGTACTATGTTTTGCTCGGAAGCCTGATTGATGAGGGTTGAGGAGGTCAAACTGATCGATGTGTTTTGTCAGTTGGAGTTGTATGCATTTTTCCAGCAGTTTGGCCAAGGTGGGGATATTGGTGATAGGGCGGTAATAGTTTAGGTCGAGCAGATCAGCTGTAGGTTTCTTGAGTATAGGCGAGACTTGTCGTACCTTGAAGGAGTCGGGGATGAGCCCTTGTTGTAGGGAACTGTTATTGATTTTAGTCCAGAGAGGGAGGAGCAGGGGGATGAAGTCTTTTACAGCATTAGCAGGTAAGGGGTCTGTGAGGTGATTAGAGGGTTTCAGGGTGTCGAGCAGTTTGTTAATTGATTCTTCTGAGTAAGTGTCGAAGGACGACCATGCAGCGTTATTTTTAGGTTGAGTGGTGGTTCTGCTGATGTGGCTAGAATATCGGTTTACATCATTGAGGAGTTCGCTTTTTATATTATCAGTTTTTTGCTTGAAGAAAGCAGAAAAGTCTTCACAGGATGGTATATTACTTGTTGTGCTGTTAGATTGAAGAGGTTGTTCCTTGGTCTGAGTTTTGACTAGTTCAAACAGTTTTCTTGGACGATTTTTTGCTTGGTCAAGCTGGCGGCTGAAGAAGTCTGTTTTCGAGTGCTTGATTTTCCTGAAGTAGGCATTCCTCTTTTTCTTGAGCGTTTTAAGGTGCAATGCTCCAGGTGCGCTCTGCCATGCGCATGGCACGCCTATCTTCATTGAGTCTGCCGTCATACCATGGGTTAGAGATCTTGGTGGAGGCTCTCTTCAGTTGCAGTGGGGCGGCTTCATTAATTATTGAGGTCATAGCGTTGAGGTATTGGTCGGTCAGACATTGCACGTCAGCAGCGCCGGTGGGGGGAAGGAGGAGGCTGGTACTGTGGGAAGGCAGGGAGTTGGGGCTAAGCTTCTTCATGTCCCTTTTCCAGATCTTGGGTTTGTAGGGTTGAGCCGGGTTAAGTTTAACCTTTTCATTTATGTAGAATGTGATAATGTGGTGATCTGACCAGTCACAGGGTTGGATTGCCTCCAGTTGGGTAGAGTCCTCTTTGGCGATGGTAAGGTCGAGGATAGATCCTTTGTCATGTGTCGGGCTGTTGCAAATTTGGGTGAGGTCAAGCGCATTAAGGAAAGATTTGAGACTATTCACCACTGCATCTTTCTGATCATTCCAGTGAAGGTTGAAGTCACCCAGGTAGATTTGAGTGTTTTGCCGACCGAGTTGGTTGAAATCGTGTCCATGAGTTGTTGGGAGAAGGTGAGGTTGTCCCCGGGTGGGTGGTAGATGACATGTAAGGAGCATACCGGTTTGCCCCCGCTGGTGATCTCGAGGCAAAAGAGTTCACAGGAGGTGAGTGTGGGGACGGTGACTTTAGTCACAGCAAGGTTGTTCCTAGCGATGCATGCGATTCCCCCGCCCGTCTTGTTGTTCCTGTCGAGTCTAATGATGTGGTAGTTGGGGGGAACTAGAATGTCCAGTATAGGCGTAGAAGATTCGGATAGCCAGGTTTCGGTCAGAATAGCTAGGTCGAGGTCCCTTGAGATGATGAGATCAGCGATGGCGGAGGAGTGTCTAGGGGCCGATCTGCAGTTGAGTAGAATGCATTTGAGTCTGGGGGTGAAGAGTGTGGTGGTGGGGGGGGTACTAGTGAGAGAGGGACTTTTCTGAGGTTCTTGGGGACGGAGCTTCTGTTGTTTTGTGTAGGGGACCTGAGGGGATTAGGGAGAATCGTGGGTATGGAAAGGTGTGTGGTGGTTGTGTTTTTAAGTGGAGCTGGGGCATAAGAACGAAGGAGGGTGTGTATGACGTGGTCCGAGAAGGGATTGCGGGCGCGTTGGGGGCGGTTGGTGCTATTGCGATTAGGGATGGATAGCCAATGTGGGGCGTGTTGAGTGAGTGGGGCAGTGGGGCGGGTGGTGTGCTTTTTGAGCGAGGGGCGGGTGGGGTGCTTGTTGAGCGTGGAGGTAGAGGTGGGTCGGGGATGTCTGGGTTGTGCGAAGAGGAGTTCTTTGATGGTGTGAAGATCTTCTTTGACTTGTACGAGGGTGGAGATAATCATGTCCAGTGTGGGGTTAGGGAAGGTGGTGGGGAAGAGAGCTGAGGGTGAATGATTGAGTAAGGAATTGGCGAGGGGGGGAGGGTTGCGCTAGTGTTAGTGCAGGCTTCTGCGGAGTCAGTAAGTGGTATGAAATTCGGTAGGTAAGGGAGTTTGGTGGTGAAAAATGTGGGTGAGCTAGGGGGGACGTTGGTGGTAGTTGTGAGGGCATTGGCGGGAGGCGGTGAAGGCGAGTTGGGGGATGAATAAAGGCTTGAGATGGTGGCGGTGCATGGAGGGAGGTGGGGGCTGAGAATGGGGGGGGAGAGAGGAGGAGGGGGTAGGGTAGAAGGGGTGGTGTGTTCTAGGTGACTTGTTGGGAGGGTGGGGAAGTGGGGACTGAGCGTGGATAGTGAGATCGGGTGAGAGATGAAACTACTGCGGGGAAGGGGAGATGAGTTAAGGGAGGTGAGGGGTTCTGCGGGACTAGTAGGAGGTGTGAGGTGGGGGGTGGGGGGGTGTGCGTATGGAGAATGTAGGATGAGGAGGAGAAGGGCTCAATGCCTATGGGTGAGGGGTGTGTAGTAGTTACAGAGGGTGGGTGAGTGACAAGCGCGTTGGGGGGGAGGGGTGAGGTGCGTGACATTCTGATGCTGTGCTGGGTTGGGAGAGTCAGATAGGCTATTAAAGGTGGGGGGTGTTGTGTAGTCTGAGAGGCTCGGAAAGGAGATCCGATGGTTGGAGATATGTTCTTTGAGGGTGGGGAACACATTGTCCAGTAGTTCAAGGTTCCTATCTGTGGATTGACAAAGGATGATCCCGTTGTTGTAAATAGTGATGGTAGCTTTGCCTGGGAAGAGCCGGGATGGTGTGATGGACAGTGTTAGACCATGGGCGGATTTTCTAGTGGTGGAGACAGAGAGAGAGGCGAGGAACGTTTTCCTCCATTGTGCTCTACGTGTGGTGTAGAAGATGATGTTGGTGCTCGTGGCTCCATTGATCAGTGAGTGGTAGGTGTCCACGAAGGGGACTTCCGGGTGGGCCTTCAGGAAGTTGTGTTTGAAGCGTTTGGCGTTTTTTTTTGTGAGATCGGGTGGGTAGGTAATTTTAAAGGTGTGTTTGCCCGTGGGATCCATGTGGGGAGAGGTGGTGCCAATGTTTCAGCAATTTTTTTTTATGCGGTGCGTACTTTACCCAGCGGTGTCAGTGGTGTCAGTGAGCTGACCACATGGAACAAATTGGAGGACAACATTAAGTTGCCAGGATAAAAGTGACACTAGTGCGCGACCAAAATACATGAGGTAGCAGTCGGTGCATTACAGCAGACAAGTGTTACGTGTGCAGGTTACAAAGAGAACGCATATAAAATACATGTAGGGGTAAAATACTGCAAAGACCGGTAACCAATGTGTGGGGTAGTAGATACTGTTACACGGAAAGTGTTGGGTGCAAAATGCAAAAGGGAACAATGCAGATATTGGGATAACACTAAACGAAAGGATCAGACTGCAATAACATACTGGAGCGGAAGGTGTAGATAGGTGAGAGGGGTATGAGCGGTTAGGTATAGAAGCGCGTTGTGGGAGGAAGATACAATGATGATATGATCAGGGTGGGAGACTAGCCTTAGAAAAGTAATATAGTATCCAGGGTGGAAGACTAGTCTAAGATGGCCTCCAAAAAGAGGAAGGGGTGACAAGAATAAAAGTCCTCTGTCTGTTGTAATTACAGTTTCGTTTCTCTTTCTAAGCAGAGACAGGTCGAGATAGACCAGATGCTAGGAGGGGCGGAGACAGTCTTATCTGTGTTTGTTGAGTCCTGGCCGAGATGCTGTGCAGCCACGTGTACATCAGGGGGACCCGGAGGCGATTTATTGCTCCAGGTTTATGGCCCCAGCCATTTTGGGCAGTGGAAAGACCAACAGTGAAATGAGTCTTATAGTTTACATGTGGAATATAAATACCTTATGTTCTCAATAGATCCTGTCCGAGGTAGACACCAATCACGATGCAACAACATCAGTGTGAAAGAGCCAGGCTGTAGGGCTGAGTAGCAGGCGGGCACCCCCGTGCCGCAGTGCAGGCTTTTCAAAACAGAGCTGCCCCGTAGCTTCACCAGCAGGGCTGGACTGTAGTTGCCCGCACGTGCATGCAGCGCAAGCCGGAGAAGCCCTGAGTGCCAACAAACTCAGGGGTGTGAGCATGCTCATTGTGCTCACTACGGAGAAGTGGAGATGTCATGCTAGGTGAGCCGCGTTGTAGGAGGAAGGGAAATCCCTTAAAGAGAGTGTTTTCCAAAGGTAGGATAATTGGAGGGGATTTTCTTAAGCACACAATGCTAGTTATCTTGATTTAGACCGCGCCCCTACTTGGACACCCCTTTAAGAGGTTTGCCCTGCCCCTTTTAGAGCACCCCCCCAGTTTTGCTCCACACTTAAAGCCCTGGTCCGATCCTTGTTGCGGGGTACGTAGCAGGGCTTGCAATGTAGACTGAACTCTGGTGGTCACCCTGAGGATTGACAGAGCACAGCAAGTGGGGACACCGGACGCTCAAAGGCAGATGACACGAGGTCCGTCTGTTTCCTAGATGGCCGAGACCACACATGATGAGCTCGACTCCATGTAGCACCAGAGTGCACCTTTACAAGCAGGCACCAGGCCGGATGGGCACCTTTTTTGACTAGGGGCACTCCTATAAGACGCTTTGGAGAATCGTATGACCATAATTACAGCTCCCGGTACGGGATACACCTGAGCCACTACAATTGTAGACCACAGTCTCTCAAGGACTTCTTTACTTTTCCTCTTGTCCTGCCCGCCATTTTGCTGCTGTTCTCGGCCGTTTTTCTCTGATCCCCGGCCCGTCATCTTGTCCATTCCCTCGTCTTTTACCCTTTTCCCTCCTTTCCCCCTTTTCCCCCTTGAGGATCCTCAAATGTTTCTTCCCCTCTCTGTTTTGCTTTTTCTCCATACCCCTGAATCCCTCCCACACTCCCTTGGTGTTGTGACTATGTCCTCTCTCCGACCCCACTTAATGGAACTCTACCTGAGGAAATCTACTATGTATGTATATATATATATGTATATAGGGATGTCTAATCACTAGTATATGCAGTAGACCGTTGTGCTCTCTACCATTCCTATGTGACTCTTAGAGTATATCCAATCATATCCCTTCCCTATATATACATACTTGGGATTCATCCTAGACTCCTCCCTCTCGATGACCAGACAAGTCAACGCCGTCTCATCATCATGTTTCAACATCCTACGCATGCTCCGAAAGATCTTCCGTTGGATCCCCACCGAAACAAGGAAGACGGTCACCCAAGCACTTGTCACAAGCCGTCTGAACTACGGAAACACCCTCTACGCCGGAACCACAGCCAAATTACAGAATAGACTTCAACGCATTCAGAACGCTTCCGTCAGACTCCTCCTAGACATACCTCGCCACAACCACATATCTGGTCACCTGAGAGACCTGCACTGGCTCCCTGTCAACAAGAGAATCACGTTCCGACTCCTCACCCACGCACACAAGGCACTTCACGACCTAGGACCCAGATACCTCAACACTCGCCTGACTTTTTACACCCCCACCCGTCAACTACGATCTTCCAACCAAGCCCTCGCCACGATCCCACGCATCCGAACAGCCACCATGGGAGGAAGATCCTTCTCCTATTTGGCAGCCAAGACCTGGAACTCCCTCCCCACCCACCTCCGTCTTACACAGAACCACCTCTCCTTCAGAGAACAACTCAAGACCTGGCTGTTCGATCAGTAGCGAACCCCTCTTCCCTTAAGCGCCTTGAGACCCTCTTGGTGAATAGCGCGCTATACAAATTTATAACTTGACTTAACTTGACTATATAGAGATAACTCTAATCACTAGTATATGCTGTAGACCGTTGTGCTCTCTACCATTCCTATGTGACTCTTAGAGTATATCCATGTATATCCCTTCCCTATGTATATAGAGTTAACTCTAATCACTAGTATATGCAGTAGACCTCTGTACTATCTACCATTCCTATGTGACTCTTAGAGTATAATATCCAGTCATATCCCTTCCCTATGTATATAGATAACTCTAATCACTAGTATATGCAGTAGACCTTTGTACTATCTACCATTCCTATGTGACTCTTAGAGTATATCCATTTGTATCTCCTCCTTGTGTGACTTTACATCTTCTACATTTGCATTTTTTTTCTGTTTGTATCCTTTATGTAACGCATGTAATCCTAAATCCTTATGTTTTTCAACTGGTTCTTATGTAAAGCGCTCTGACACCTTCGGGTAAAGTTCGCGCTATATAAAATCGCATAAATAAATAAATAGAGCGTCAAGAGGCCAGGAATTGAAGAAAGGTGCACTTTGGAAATACATATGCTCCGTAGTTCTCCTAAAATTACTTGGTGAGACTAGTATCTCGAGACAATCTGGCTCGTACAAACAGCAATTCAAACCTGGACGTTTCTTTTGTTTTAACGAACAGGTGCAGTCACACTAAAGTCCGTGTGGACAACCAGCTAGAGCACGCATGGGATCCAAACGACATTCAAAGAGAACAATTTAGCAATTTGATAGCTATTCGTGTGCACATTTTCGGCCATGTTGGGATGATAAGAGTAGGATATGTAATACTCAAAACGCACGATTAAGAAAGTCAGTTTTCAACACAGGTCACAGATTTTTAATTTACTTTGAATTATTAAGAAGAAGGAGCGTACTTAAAAAAACAAGGCGTACAATTTCAGATTGTGCTCATAATTCCTAGGTTGTTGAATTGTATCTTAGAAAATTGGATCTTCTAGTTTTAATTAGTCTTTTTCTTTTACGGTCATGCCAGTGCTACAGTTCGACAGAACAGAATCACTGAGGTTCAGTAAATTCACTGAAGTCGAGAGTTTCCGGGTGTGCGTGAATGAGGTAATCACTTCCGGTGTCTTTTCCGCCTAGCAACGGAGAGTTGGTGCTGCAGTTGCTAAGGAGCTGGTGCAGGAGATGATGGCGGGCAGGCTGGAGCTTCACGGGAGCCGTGCCCTGCTCAGGTAAGCGTGGGAGGCACCGTGTGGGTTTGAGAGAGTCCTAGTGGCAGCGTCGACCTGAGATTTCGAAGGTGCACTTCCCTGATAGCACGGTCCGACTCGGAACACCTGGCGGGGCAACTCTGGCTCAGCACTAGGCGGGGCATTGCTAAAGTGTGTGTGTGTGTATAAAACAAATATTATTACTATTCGGGGAGACCCTGATTTGTTTAACAATGACGATTTTCTCTCACAAGAACCACGTCTCGAAATACCATGAATCATCTTCGACTCAGGGAGAATGCTGTTTTCCCATTGATGTCTCCTGAAGTGATTTGTTAGTAGGTGGTACAAACTGGGCTATCAGACTCAATCGTTGGAGCCCCCTTCAAAGTTCAATCATGACTGATGATTATATATATATATATATATATGTAATGTTTCTTTTTTGCCCCCACACTGTACACTGAGACTTTGTAGATGTATGACTTCTTTATTTGCATTAGTCACAAAGCAATACCGAGCATTAGGGCGCCGAGCGTCTGAACACTAACGCTCCGGTCGCCAACTGCCGTTCTCCCTCTTCGCGCCTTCACCAAACCCGCTTCTGCGCCTGCGCGCGCCTCGCGCTCTCGTCTATAGCGTGACGCGTCATCGCGTTCACGCTCATAGACTAGAGCGCATACTACATATCTCCCCTTTTCAACAATAAACAAAATAACATTTTTTCCAACTCTCAATGAGTGTCCATGGTCCCCGATAGTCTCTGGGGGCGCTATGTCTGGATGCCTATGACTAGTGTCCACTCATTTCAAAGTCTCTATATCGAGAGGGCACAGTGACCGCCCTGCCACTATGGGTGTGTCTTACCGGCATGTTCTCTTCCACTTCTCTTTCTCCTCCTGATCTCGCACCGTCTCTCTGATCTCCACTCTGAGTTACACCGGTCGGTGCACCATCTCTGGCTGTAAACCCTGTGTTTGGATTTTCCGCCTCACTGTCCTCTCCTGTTCCATCAGGCAGGACTTCATCGCTTTGCTCTGGTCG
Organism: Lissotriton helveticus; assembly: GCF_964261635.1. Taxonomy (NCBI): domain Eukaryota; kingdom Metazoa; phylum Chordata; class Amphibia; order Caudata; family Salamandridae; genus Lissotriton; species Lissotriton helveticus. The sequence goes on along the minus strand of NC_136065.1, from coordinate 332,692,723 downwards.
AGGCCTGGTTTCACGGGAGTCCACTTGTGTCTCTATCTCCTCCATCTTGGGCCACACAACTATCTTGTTTACTCTGGCCATGCGGTCTTGGGACCACACCCTGCCGTCGCTGAGGAGGGCTGCCCTGCCTCGCACCTCCTTGACCTGTAAAGGCTGGCTATACTTGCTTTCACCTTTCTTTTGTAGGGTAGGGAGTTTAACCCTGACCCACTCTCCTTCTTCCAGCTCTGCCCCCTTCACATTGCGACGTTTGTCATAGTTTGCGGCATAGATCTTTTGGGCCTTTTCCAAGTTGTGCTGAACCACCGCGGGGGACCATTTGCTAGTGATGGTCTTCTCCCTCCACACTACATTGTCCCGGGTGAACGGATGCCGTCCTCTCAGCACTTGAAATGGACTGTACCCCACAGCCGTGGGGGTGATCCTGTAGGCTCACAGCATACTCATCACTTCAGTCTCCCAGTCCTTTCCCTGCGTGATGGCCGCCTGTATGGAGCCCATTAGCACGCGGTTGAACCGCTCCACATGACCATTGCATGCTGGATGATATACTGCCGTGTGTTTAGACTCAATCCCATTCCTCTTCATAAACCTAATCCATTTGTCCGAGACAAACTGCGGGCCATTGTCACTGAGGATATTTTTGGGAATACCTTCTCTTAAGAACACCGTCGTCAGGAATTTCAGAATCGTGTCCGTATCCATGGATTCTTGAATGTCCACTTCAGGCCATTTGGAATACTTGTCTATTACCACACATAAGTACTTGTTCACACCTTTGCTGTCCAGGACAGGCCCTAGTATGTCGATGGCCACGTTCTCCCAGGGGCCCTGTGGCGTGTCAAACTTCCCTAAGGCTGGTCGGAGTGGTCTCAGCACCTTGTCCGCTCCTTGGCACTGGCCGCACTCCCTTACTTGCCTTTCTATGTGGACATCCATGCCTGGCCACCAGTACATTTGCTTGACACGTGCCTTGGTCTTCACAATACCCAGGTGTCCCTCGTGAAGTAGAGTTAATAATCTGGGTATTAGTGAATCTGGTGGCACGACCCTCTCACCTCTGTAGATGAACACTCCCGAGTCACTCAGAGACAGCTCCTCTCTCATTTCATAGAACCTCCGTACTCCATCGGTGAGCCTCCTTTTGTCAGGCCAGCCCGACGTCAGATGTCTCTTTATCTCTACCTTTTCCACGTCCTGATCATAGGCTGCCGCCCATTCCTGGATACTTATCGACTTCTCATGGTCTTCCATGCTGGCCACCATCTCTTCCTTATCCAGGGCATCCACCGGCGCCGCTTCCATCGCCGCAGCTCTGCTGAGATAATCCGCGACCCTGTTCTGCGTTCCTGGTAGGTACTCCACATCATAGGTGTAATCGAGCAGCTTCAGAGTCATTTTTGCTATTCTCGGGGTCGCTGTCTCATGACCCGAGGACGTCAAGACTTTAATCAAGGGTTTATGATCGGTTTGAAGCTTGAATCTCGTGCCCCACACGAACTGCCGGAACTTGCCTAAGGCCCAGGTGACCGCCAGCATCTCTTTTTCAATGACGCTGTACCTTTGCTCCGTCGGGGACAACGCTCGTGAAGCAAAGCTGATCGTTTCTGTAGCTCCATCATCTCCCACTTGTGCCAAAACCGCCCCTAAGCCCTTATCACTGGCATCTGTAGTCACCACGGTCTTGCCCATGGGGACATACCCTTGCAGTGGAACAGCATGGCTGATGCAGTCTTTTATCGTGTCAAATTCCAATTGTGCTTCTGAGTCCCACTCAAACTTTGTCTTGTCTCTGATGAGTTGCCTCATTCTGTATGTCCTGGTGGCGAAGTGCCTCACAAACTTGCTATAATACTCGGCCATTCCAAGGAATGACCGCACTTCCTCCTTGGTGCTGGGAGCCTTGGCATCCCTGATGGCCTTCACATTTTGTTCCTTGGGTGAAATTCCAAGCGTGCCTATCTCATGACCCAAGTATGTCACTGTGTGGGTCCCAATCTTGCATTTGCTCCATTCCGCTGTTAGCCCCCTGTTTTGCAGTACTCCCAGGACTCTATGCAGCTTGCTGTCGTGATCTCCTTTGGAAGAGCCCATCACCAGGATGTCATCCTGAAAGTACTGTACCCCCGAAATGTCCTTGAACAGCCGATGCATCAGCTTCTGGAAGACAGCCGCTGCGGATGCCAGGCCAAAGGGCATCCTCCGGAACTGGTAGCACCCAAAGGGTGTAATGAAGGCGGTGTACTTCCTACTCGACGGATGCAGCTCAATCTGATAGTATGCAGATGTGAGATCTATAGTGGAGAAGTGGGTTACACCTTTCGTCTTGGCGAGCATCTCCTCGATCCTGGGCAGGGGAAATCTCTCCACTATGAGATTTTTGTTGAGCTCACGGAGGTCAACGCAGAGACGGACCTGTCCATTGGGTTTCTTGACCACCACCAAGGGGGATAGCCACTCCGCACTGTCCACCGGCTCTATGATGCCTTGCTCCTCCAGCCTCAGAAGTTCTTGTTGCACCGCTCCGCTAGTGGATATGGGTATGTTCCTGACTTTGTGCACCACTGGTACTGCACCCTCCTTGAGGACCATTCTGTGGACGAACTTGTCCAGTTTTCCGACTGAGCCATCGAAAACTTTGGGGTATGCCGATTTCCAGTCTTCATCTCTCGTGAGGGGCCACTCGTCCGTCAAGAGAATCTGCTCTTTTCCACCTGGGTTGAGTATGATTCCTAGATCTCCTGCGTCTCTCCACCCCAGCACTGAAGGACCTCTCTCTGCCACATACAGGGTGCACGTGGCTGATCTCCCTCTGAATTCAAATGCGAAGTCTCGGCACCCCACTAGCGGAATGGCATTCTCGGTATACGAGATAGGTTTGATGTCCGGCGGCCATAGGTCTGACCCCACTACCGGCACAAAGTCTTCTTCCCAAATGGATCTTTGCACGATAGTCCAAGGGGATCCTGAATCGACGGCCACATGTACCTTCACTCCCCCTATCAGCATGTCCGTGCGAGGCTTATCTCTTCGCTTCCCCGCCACTTCCAGTACCTGGTCCTCGATGCATAGCACCAAATCACCATCTTCCAGGTCGTCCTCCTCGCTGACGTCCGCTGTGGCCGCATCGACGCACTTGACCGTGGACTTCTTCCCCTTCTTGCGGCATACCTTTTCAAAATGGCCGACCAGGCCACAAAACGAGCATCTGGCGCGGAACGCGGGACAGCGTTTATCCTGTGCCGAATGTGCCGTGCTGCCGCATCTGTAACATGCAAACTTGTTGTCTGCACCGGGGCGGACCGTCTGTTTCCCTGTCCATCTCGAATCCTTCCTCTGGTCTCCATACGTCCCTCTGGGTTTGCTGGGCTGGGGCGCCTCGTCTATCTTGTTGATCATCTGTCTCGGTGCGCCCTCTCGTTTGGCTGCATCAGCGCCGCGTTTTGACATTTCAGCCTTTTTGACCATAGCAACAACTTCTTTAAGTGATGTCTCGCTCTGCGCCCAAAGTTTGTCCTGGACAGCCCTGCAGGTGGTATGCATGACTATCTGGTCTTTGATATACTCCTCTTGAAGAGCACCGTACTGGCACGTGATGGCCAGGCGCCGGAGTGCTGCCACATAATCATCAATCGATTCACCAGTCTCCTGCCTTCTCCTGCCTCCTCTGTTGGAAATTATACCTGTCTATGGAGACACAAACTGCTGGACGGTAATGGCTGTCCAAGTCATCTAGTGCATTTTTAAAGACATCTGTTTCAGTCGCTCCCCTCTCCTTGGGCACCAGGTTCTTGAACACTCTCACCCCTTCCGGGCCCAGGTTGTGGAGTAACAGTCTCTTCTTCCTTTCCGGGGTGAATGCCCCCTCATTTTCATCTTCAAGTGCCTCAATGTAGTTTTGAAAGTATTCCTTCCAATCTTCCCATTTTAACTGTGGTTCTCCCGGTCTAGGCAGGAATGGGACAGGGGCCATCAGGGCCGACGCTTGATTCGCCATCCTGGCCTCACCTCTGGGGTCTACCACCTGGGCACCGTGTTGAATGGGTACACCGGATGCTCCTGCACCCCCTGCCGTGTCACCTTGCCCTCTGGGGCTACCTGGGGCGTTGTCCCTTATAGCCTGCGTGGGGTTGTCAGTTTGTGCCCCCTCCTCTGTCTTGGGGGTGATGCCTTTGGCTGCCAGGGTGCTAGCTGTACTCTCCGTTCCCTGTCCCAGCACTGACCTGGTTGTTGGAGCTGTATTGTAATTTATATTCGTGCTGTTCCGCTACTGCCACGCCCTCTGCTCGTCCAGGTTGCTTTTTTTTTTCTTTTTTGTCCTTCTGGTTGGTGTGGGGCTGTTGTGGAGTGCCTGCTCCTGACCACTGTGCTCCCTGGTGTTCGTGGTCCCAGCCTCGTCGCCACTGTAATGTTTCTTCTTTGCCCCCACACTGTACACTGAGACTTTGTAGATGTATGACTTCTTTATTTGCATTAGTCACAAAGCAATACCGAGCATTAGGGCGCCGAGCGTCTGAACACTAACGCTCCGGTCGCCAACTGCCGTTCTCCCTCTTCGCGCCTTCACCAAACCCGCTTCTGCGCCTGCGCGCGCCTCGCGCTCTCGTCTATAGCGTGACGCGTCATCGCGTTCACGCTCATAGACTAGAGCGCATACTACAATATATATATATATATATATATATATATATATATATATATATATATATATATATTCATACACCTATGCATATATGTGTATATGTTTGTATATATGTGTATATGTTTGTATATATGTGTATGTTTGTATGTATATATATATATATATATGTGTGTATATGTATGTATATATATATATATGTGTGTATGTATGTATGTATATGTATATGTGTGTGTGTGTATATGTGTGTGTGTGTATATATATGTGTGTGTATATATATATATGTGTGTGTGTATATATGTGCGTGTGTGTATATATATGTGCACATATGTGTATGTGTACATATGTGAGTGCCCTCCTTTACCTCCTGAGTTGTCAGGGGGCCCATCCATCATCCTTCTGCACGGTCCCAGGAACCCCTACTAGCCCTCCCTGGTGAACCTAACTTGTGAGCCCCCTCTTGGGTTGCCGCCTCTTGGCATTACCTGCACTATGATCCTCTCCCTGTACTGCCCGCTCCCCGATTAGGTATCGCCCATTGCATCGGCAACGCTTGGCCTTCTCTGGCAGCCTACCAGCCCATCCTCCCATGATGGCTGGGTCTGACCTGATTGCAACAGGACACCACTCTTTCACCATCGCTTACCCTCCCAACCTTTCCAAGTCTGCTGCTAAATCCTTTAAACATTCCGACACCCAGAGACTCTGATCTCTGACCTTTACTTAAACGCCGACAGGGGCATCATCACCAGTGACCTTATTTTCTATACTAGAAAAACAGCACTATAAAGCACAACCACATTTAACCTACTAAGCGTACACAATTCCAGGAACATTCCTTATGGTGCCAAACTCGCGATCGTGCCTTCCCAAAACCTCAAAGCCGACTTTACCATTACCTTTTACAAAAACGGCATCGTCATGATCCAAGCACCAGACATGCATCTCAATAAATTTGCTGACTTCTTCTCCATCCTCAAGAAACAAGTACTTCATTCCTCCACGCACCCCCTGGGCCTGCCGTCACCTCCGACTCCCGTCGCAGCGCCGGTTCACCCAACTCTAAATCCAAGGGTAAGGGCAACTCTAAATCCAAGGGTAAGGGCCTCCCATCTAGACCTACTAATGCTACTGCCACTCCCCCTTCGACCCTCTCTCTCCCTCCCATAAGTCGGGCTGGTGCGAATCTTCCAAATGTGTTCCCCAATCAGTCAAATCCACAGACAGTATCTCCCCTAGTGCTATTAGAGAACTTCCCTCCACTCCCCCCAACTGCTAGCATCTGTCAATAAGTCATTGCCGCCACCGCCCCCGCTTCCTATCCTCGCTCCTCGCCTTCTCGCTTAGTAACTAACAATCACCTCCCCCTTAGCTCACCTAACTTTCCCCTAGACAGCTCCAGAACCACCCCACTGAGCTTGCCTAGCCCTCTTCTCTCCCCTCCTCCCAGTAACCAAGCCTTAGGGGTGGGTCGTGCTCCCCTGCCTTGCCTCCCACTCACGCAGCATGACCCTGTCCTGAACCTCAGGTCCCCTGACCGCAAGTACAACCTGCAACTTTGAACTTTGAAACTCTGAACATCAGAGCATCCATCATAGTTCAGAGAATACAGAAATCCTTATTAGATATGAAGAACATCCTTCTCACTGAACAATCTATTGGCACCCTCAAGCCCTCCCCTAATTCAATCCTTCCCCTGCTCACCATACCCACCCTCCAACCCATGCCACAGGCCAGCAGACACCTTCGCCCTCGCAAACATCCCTACTACCTCTCGGAGGAGGAAACCCTAGCCCTCCTCTCATCCTACATGACCTCCCTCGGCGCCCTCGTCCTCCTGACAAGAAAGTCAATTACCTGATTCGCACTGTCTCAGTCGACACCAATAGATCATCATCTCTCCGTAATAGAGGAGTAAACAGCAGCAACTTCACACAAGTACTCATATCCTCCCCTTTTTACAACATTTGTCCCGATGCTCCACTCTCTGGCCTCCTTCTTAACTGCTGTTCAGCTGCGAGACGCGCCCCTGACATCGCCGCCCTCATCCTAAGCCATATAACTGATGTAGTTATCCTAACTGAGTCTTGGCTCAATGAATCTTCATCTCTTTACCTTGATTTACTGGTCCCACCAAATTATAAGATCGTTAGACTTGATAGACAAATAAAAAAAGGGGGGGCATTGCATGCATCTACCGCTCAGACCTCCTTGTCACAGAACTCCATACAGACCACACAGACTCCTGCAAATATCTTCCTCTCTCCATTTGTAACAACACTACTCAGTTATGCAAATTGCACATCTTCTACCACCCCACCAGGCAAGAACGACACATTCATGGATCTCTTCATGGAAATCATTACCGCTAAGGTCTCCCCCCCACTCCAATGACATTTTCCTTGGTGACTTTAATCTGCATTGGAATGAACCCAATGACTCCCAGGTCAACGCTGTCAGAGTCTTCCTCAGTGACAAATCACTCTCCCAGGCCTGCACCCTTCCAACCCACTTAAATGATGCCATGTTGGATTGGATCATTGCTAATGAATCGGTGGTCAGGCTGAATTCAATAGATCCATGCGACTGGTCAGACCACCATGCCATCACCTTCCTAATATCTGACTACCGCATGAAAAGACCTGGGCAACCAGTGAAACCGAAACGCTGGCTCAGCGACACTAAGAACCTTGACCTCGAGAAGCTGACTGCACGCTGCGAGAACGACCTACACCTCCCCCCCCAATTCTATCTATAGTCACGACCTCACAGAGCACTACAACTCGACTATGTCCAACGTAATGGATGATCTGGCCCCGTTAAAGCTCAAAAGGTCCCAAATCAAAGTCAAAACCCCTGGTTCAGTGGACCCCTCATTTGCGAAAGGAGAGCTCTCCGACTTACAAAAAGAAACTGGAGACAGCACTCCTCAGCCTCCCAACTTAAACTTCTCCGTCAGACCAGAAATACTTATAACAAGAACATCCTCATATCCAAAAAAGAGTTCTTCAGATCAGAACTGGAAAACACCAAGAACAGACCCCCATAAACTCTTTGAAATAGTCAAACTTCAATCAAACAAATTAAGTCATCCAAAGAAACGACTGAATCCCTAATAACCTGTGATGAGTTCTCCTCCTTCCTTACAACCGAAATCTACTCTCTAGGTAAAGAACTTAATGCCACCTGAAACTTCTTTCCTCTCTTCCCCCCAACATTAATCAACGTGAACAATGTCCCCCACTTAATATTTATGAAAATAGGTTATATATCCGGACAAATCTATGCCCCACACCACTTTTAATTTTCAATAATTAATTATCAAAAACATATTTATCTTTCTTTTTTGTTTTTCATTTGTTTTTATCAAAGTTTGTACTAAAAGACACACTTATACATATAATAAACAATCCACAGTATTGCGTATAAATAGAAGAGCCCTAAATCTATACTAAAAGAACATTCAATGGCTGTACATGTCTCCAAAATAACAAACACATAAAGATCATGCGAAAAAACACTACAATAACATACACAACTACTTTAAACATATACACAACGTTACATACATTAAGTGAGGAGAACACAAAAAAACACAAAATTAGTACAGAAAATTACAAAAAAAGTGCGCCGATGCGCGTTTCGGAAGTACCATGTACTTAAAAATCCTTCATCAGGGTGCATGATTCACCATTATTGGGTAGTGGTCAAAAAGGACATCTGTAATTATAGTACTTTGTCCAATTATTGTAATTCAGCAGGGCTCTGAACACTGAAAGTCAAGTGTCTGTGGGGGCAAACGAACAATGAATATTCATATACTTATGTACATTAAAAGATGCTTATTAATATGGAGCAAGATCACAAGCCCAGATACCAATGTCCGAAAATAGTGCAATCTAGAGACAGGAGACCATCACCTGGAATATGGAAAATAGTGATGCCAGTAAAACCTAATAGTGTGAAGTATATAAAAACATAATACCAGAGAAAAAATCAGAGAACAAAGTATAGCAACAAGGAATCAATCTAGGATGAAGGGAAAAGAAACCAATATTTACATACTGTCAAAGCAGTTCCTGGCCCAAGGAGAACTAATATTCTGAGGATGGTAATGGGGTGTCACATGAAGGGATCATATCACAGGCAATATTATATAATGTCTAAAGTTCCTGAAAACATAATAATAGCAGCATTACATCTCTGTTAAGGTTGCTATCTATAAATGGGTCTTACTAGTTCACAAAAACTGTGGTACATACATGAAGCTGGTGCACCTGGGGTTCGGAGAGGGGAAACAGACCTCAACCCAGTCCTGAAGGTGGTGCAATAAATATATGAGGATAAAAAGTAATCACAGCACTGCAGGCAATGCTGAAAGAAAATAGATGGAATACTTAAAAATTAACCTTCCCATGTGCTCTGCCGGCAGCCAAATAGGATTGATAATGCGAGCAGACTTACTTATTTATCAAACGAATGAAAATCTGTAGATAGTTCTTTAAGTCTATTTAGTCTTGTGCTGCTGAAATTCGCCAGCTCAGGGTCGAAAAATCCCACACTTTCAGAAGGTATATGAATCTACAAATAGAAAGAATATATAAGATTAGATATGAACTGCAAAATAGGGAAAAGCCTTTACAGCCCCAAGACAACAGACTACTTACAAGAGTTATATAGGATACTGGGTTTCCGCGGTCACAATAGGAAGAATATATGGTCAAACAATAATCTTCAAAGTCTGCAGATAACTGGGGGCCCCATTAGGATTGCGGGCAGATCGCGGTGGCGATACGCCCGCCGGATGGCCCCCTATTACCCCCGCCATATTACTATGCCTTGCAGGCACCAACGGCTATATTATGATGTGGCATATTTCATGCCTTTCCCGGCACCGCTAGGGTGGTGGGCAGACAGGAGTCCGCCCGCCATCCTAATGAGGCCCAAAGTTTGGGGCACAAAGGAGAGTATGAGAGGTTAGCCTGTAGCATGGAAAGTGATCTCTCCCCTCCTTTAATCCTGGGGCCAAATGTACTCACGTGGGGTTCACGATGCGTAGTCCGCGTCCCTGCTTCTCCGAAATCATACCTGATACGAAGGAGTAGACAGCCGGTCATTTTATCCGGTCGTCCATCCCAGTTTAATGATTAAACGACATACACGTTTGCGGCGGAAGTCTGGAACTGCAAAGGATTGGCGGAGTGCGTGAAAACGTCCGCCATGTTGGAATGGCATAGTAATAGTCCTGGGAAAGGATCTAATGGCAGCAGAATAGTAAAACGATAAAATAAAGTAGCCGACTAGGCTCGCGACCATGAGTAAAATTAAGCTGGCAAAAACTTGTTACAGCGCCCGAAGGCACAATGAAAAGCCTTATTAAAGTTTGTGGGAATTGACTAGTACGGTGAATAACAGAGCATGTTGGGCTAAAACAGCGGCCATGTTATGAAGGAGCAGAGCTAGATAATGAAGAGGAAATAATCTAATGCTGGCTCTGTTCTATAAAGCCTAACGTGTCCTATTACAAGTGTTAATATAAATAAGTGATGATTATACCTGGCTCTTATTTATTACAATGAAAGACTAAGAGTTTCTAACCTACGGAAAACATCCTGAAAAGGTTAATGCCCTGATGTGAATAAGAGCCTATGTACTGTAAGGCAGCCAAATAACTCTGCTCTCAGTCAGACGCTTGGTCTAATCGACATGCCCAGTACTGCAGGCCTCGACGTTCGTTCTTGAAATAGAGTCCTCAAACGGTTGTGTAAGTGCACTCTAAACTGGAAGAAGCAAACTAAAAATTGAAATGGCACTACAGGTGTGTGCCAAATACGTTGGCAGAATATTAGAAGTAATTCTATTGGAGGAGGAATCCTGAACATAAGATCGTACCAAAGTGTATAATTGGAGAACTGGGGGATTATTAACCACATAAGAAGACCTAATTATCTTCTCACATTATAATGTTCTCCCATGGCAGGGATTCGTTAAGGCCCGGAGTGGCCGTTTGTAAGGTGTAAATACAGAATGCCTCTCTTTTTCGCCTCAGTGCATCCACATTACGATCCTTGGGGCAGTGGATAGGTTCCAAAATCAACCATTTAAGATCCTGTACTGAGTGTTGTTCTTCATGCCAATGAGCGACCAAAGGAGCACCTGTCGGTTTATTTCAGATGGAGGATTTATGCTCACTAAGCCTCACTCTAAATTCTCTGCTGGTTTTGCCAACATAGCCCTTTTTACACGGACAGAGAATGAGGTATATCACATTGGCAGTTCTACAATTAGTCATTTCCTTGAATAGGAATACTTTCTTTTCCCACTCAAGTTCTGATGAAACCAAGGCGAAATCACAGGCGAAATCACAGGCATGGCAATTGCCACATCTGTGTGTACTAGATAGGATTAGACCCTACTGCGGCCAACCCCCCTCATGCAGCCAACCTCATAAATGCCTTGCGCGGTGGGGGGTTGGCTGCAGGCCCCTAGCATGCATCCAACACCACGCCCCACACAGCCTTAGGCTGCGTGCCGCATGGAGTTGGCCACAGGGCTTGGGGCCAGGCCCTGTTGCCAACACCCCCATGGCAGCCAAAAGGCGGGTCCCCTCCCCGGGCTACTTTTGGCCTTGGGGACCCCATTACCAGGAACCTTACGCATTTTTTAGAGGGAGGGTGCAGGGGTCCCTGCTCCCTATGTCGATTTTGGCCATGGGGACCCCATCCCCGGGGCCCTGCACATTTTGTGGGGGAGGCAGGCTAATGTCACCTTCATCACTGGGCTGATTTTTGCCCCCAAGGACCCCATCTTCCGGGGCTGGCACATTTTTTTTATGGAGGGGTGTACGTGGCCCTCACACTGTGCTGTTTGTGGCCCCTGGGTCCCCATCCCCCGGGGCTCACCATTATAGTTATGGGGGGGCACGCAGCCACCTTCTCTGGCCCAATTTCGTCCTAGGGTAACCCAATCCCGCTGCCCGCCTTATTAAAATGTGGGAGGGGGCATGTAGCCACCCTCTCAGGTCTAGATCAGCCCCGGGGCCCCAATCCCTTGGGGTATAGCCAAAGTAAATAAGGGGAGGGCAAACATCCCCCCCTCACTGGGCCTATATCGGCATGGGGTCCCATCCCCCAAGGCCCAGCCACTGTGTACAGGGGGAGGGGAGCTGTGCGGCCCCTCTCCACGGGCCAATTTCAGCTTCTAAGACCTCATCTCTCAGTACCCGGCCATTTACTAAAGGGAGAAAGGGGGGGCCTCAGAGCCCCTCTCGGTGTGCTGATATGGACCCCAGGGACACCATCCCCCAGGACCCTGCTAAATGCTAAGGGGGGGCGGCATCCCTCCCCGTGCTGAGTTCAGCCCCAGGGACCCCATCTCCGTCGCCTGGCCAACAAAGGGATCTGAAGTCCGCTCCCAGCTGGGAGGAACATTTTATGGTTTAAATCTTTTTATTGATTTTGAAGATGCATACGTTAACATTAGCTGCCATCTACATCCCATGGCCGGTGGGAAGCAATAAAGAAAAGTGCTTTTTCAAGAGAGAGTTAAAGGAAAGGAGCAAGAAGGGCAAATATAAAAGAAGGAAGATTGAGAATTCTGGTGCCTAAAACGGGTTTCTGATTACACATTGCTGACAGTTAGCCACAGGGGGGATTATTCCCTTATCTGGTGGTGGTCTCCTAGGTGGGAATTCCTGGTGGGGAATCAGAGTACTTGGCGGAATCTTGGGCAAGTGAGTTCCACAAATTCGGAGGAAAGGAATTCGATGCTGGTACCCCATGTTTTATCAAATCTGGGTAGATTGCGAGACAAACAAGCTGTAATCTTTTCCATGACCAATAGCTCCCATACCTTGTACACCTAGTCTATTTTAGTCAGAACCTCTTCAGTTCCCAAACGGGAAAGTAGCGCCTGCTTAGCGGCTCCTAGTGTTAGAGTGATGGCCCTTTCCCTACATGACTTAAGAGGGAAAGTAAGGAGATTTAGCAACCTCAGCATGATGTAACTGGGAATTCTGGGTATTTCGGTGTAGTGGATGGAATCCCTGTCCTGCAGGACTGTGTTCCAATAAGCCTGTATTTATGGGCACTACCAGAGAATAATGGTGAGTGTGCCCAGTTGCCCACAGTTGTGCCAACACAAATCGCTACCACTGGGTTTCCATTTTGCAGTTCTAACTGGTGTATAGTACCAGTAGTGTGCTATCTTTAAAAACATTTATTTTCCCGCAGTACTTCTGGAGGAGGCTCTGTCCTATGAATTATATCCTATCATTCTTTAGGGGAGAATTCCCGTTCCATCTCCGATTCCAATCTATGCTGCGCCGGGGTCTTAACGATATGTTTGGGCTTATTAAAAAAAGGAGTAAATATCTGACAGCAAGCGCTTGTCTGAAGCGCTTGTGATGTACCATAGCTCAAATTTTGTGAGGGGCGACCAGCATGAGGCTGTTTTACCCAGTGTCGGATCGCTAAATATTAAAGAAGGTGATGGAACGCACACCTTCCTTATCAAACTGTTTCCCAGATTATCCAAGATGATGATCAAAGTGCGTATGCTTACTGGCTATGCCTTGCTCAATTGGCACAATATAATAATCCTGCTGTGTGGAGCGACATTTCGCCCCAAAACCAGTCGCACAGCGAAAGCGTAAATATACGATGCTTCTTTTTCATAATAAACTCGTGTTTTGAAATATCTCTGTTGCTGAGTATTTTCTAAACCTCATGTCTGACTGGCAAGTAGACCTGCTGTATGATATACTCTTATTGGCAGTCTCAAAGAATGTTACAGGCTTCTTTCTGTGGATCTCAACTTCCAGAATCTTGCTTCACAGGAGGAGTTGATACTGGACAGTATTGGAGGGTTCTCAGAGTGAGTTTCGAGTATTTTTTAAGCAGTTGGAATATTGTTGCATGCTTTCAGTCTATTAAGACTAAGCCTCACCAGATTGAGCCATTCACTAATTTGATATACAAATGCTCATTCTTTGAACACTTTTGGGCAGGCTTAAGCCAATAGGTTTGATGCTCTGAATTTTCCCCCCGTGTATTATCTTTCACTGCCATCTTGGCTCATCCCACAAACCATCAGCATATGAGAGGTTGCTTCTCACACACATAACCATTTATTCAACCCAATCTCTAACCACCAGACTTCCCCCTGAACTTCTGTCATTTACACATACTTGTATAAAGCGGGTATTGAACAACCCACCGCCCTAATCGGCAAAGTTCCTTTTAACCCCACAGACTTACTGTCTGTTAAATGTACTCTTACAGCTGAGTTACGGTATCTGTTCAGTATTAACAACTTTAGTTCAAAGAGGTTGTCTCCCGCCATTCCCCCAGGCATCTTTTACTTTTTCAGAATTAGGTCTGTCCGATCTTACAATCTATATATAGCATATTTACCCTGGCATGTCTTGATCGAAAAATTGCTCTTGTAAAAAAGAGGAGCTGTTCTTGAGCATATTAGACACATTTAATAATTCCTACCCACTATTCAAGAAACAGTAGTACTAACATTCCCTTGCCCACTTAAGATTCAATGTCCTTCTTTAGAGAGAACCATTTTCACTTCCATTTTTAATCACACTCACCTTGCATTTGGAGGAGGACCTCTTCTCCTTTCAACCTTTGTTAACCCCCTCCTCATAGTCAGAGTCAATCGTAGGGGTCTCCGCCCCAATCAACACAGGCAGGACCCTCCTAACTCCTTGCCATGAGTTCTGGGACTATACTATACTATACTATACTATACTATGAGTATTTGTAGAGCACATGGCGACCCGTGGGCAACCCAGTACCAGCTGAAAGATACAGCGACAATGACCACACTGGATACTCAACATGGGGTTAGTTCTTGGGTAACCAGGTCTTGAGAAGTTTTCAGTAGGATAGCTTGTTGTCAGTTTTCCGCAACATTGAAGCTAAAGGACTGTCCTCCACTTCTGGCTCTGGTAAAAAGCAGCCAAGTGTGCATTGGTGGATCTTAGTACCCTATTGGGAATGTAGGGGCCAACAAGCTGGTGTGAGATGGAAGGTCCTTATGAACGAAGGGCTCTATGTGCAGTGCATAAAGCCTTGAATTCGATTCTTTGGGCAACATTTGAGCCAGTGGAGATCTGCCAGACATTGTCTGGCTGAAGTGTATTTGGGGACCCTTACCAACATTCAGCTAGCTACTAACGCCAGAGAAGTTCCCAGGGTGGTCTGCAGGGTTCAAGCCTGGGGCAAGCCTACGGAAATCCTGAAAGTAGTTATGAGGTCCGCTTGTGGTTGCATGTGAAGATTATAGAGTATGGGACTCCGGGGAGGATCCCTTCAGACTTATTGAATACTTGGGAAGGTTCTGCCCTTCAGGAAGGAACTAAACCAGTCCAGGGCTTTCCCTGAAAACTCCGGCCATTTGGATCCTTTTGAGGTGGATATTGTGGTTCACGGTGTCTAAGGCAGCGCTTAGGTCAAGAAGTATTATGGCTATCATGCCTCCTTGGCCTAGTCTCCTTTTTGCATCCTCCGCTACCACTAGGAGGGTGGTTTCGGTGCTGTGTTTAAGCCGAAAACCAGTTTGAGTGGGGTGTAGGAAATTGCTGGCCTCGATGAATTCTGAAAGATGCCCATTGATGTGTTTTTCGAATACTTAGCTTATACCTGGAGGGAGTGAGATTGGTAGGAAATTAGCCGGACATGAGGAGTCTTAGTCAGGCTTTTTTAGGATTGCTTTGACCATTGCATGTTTCTACGCCAGGGATACCATTCCCTTCTCCAGGGACAGGTTGACCATGTCAAGCTGACTTGGGATAATCATTTCTAATTCGAGGGAAAGAATGATGGGGTGTGGGAGAGGGGAGGAATCGAGTGGAGTGGCACATAGTAGAGTGGGGTAGAGTGCACTGGCATAGAATAGAGTGGTACGGAGTAGAGAGGCGTAGAGTGAAGTGGTATAGAGTGCAGTGGTGCACAGTAGATTAGAGTACCATGCAGTAGAGTGGCATGGAGTAGAGTGCAGTAGAGTGCAGTGGCATGGAGTAGAGTGCAGTGGCATGGAGTAGAGTGCAGTGGTATGGAGTGCAGTGGCATGGAGTTCAGTGGCAGAGAGTTCAGTGCTGCAGAGTAGAGTGTTTTAGAGTGCAGTGATGTAGAGTAGTGTGCATTGGTGTAGAGTGCAGTGACTTAGAGTGGTACAGAGTAAAGTGGCATTGCAATGGTGCAGAGTGGCATAGAGTGCAATGGCTTAGAGTAGAGTAAAGTGGTGTACAATGCAGTGGTCCAGAGTAGATTGGCATTGAATTCAGTGGTGTAGAGTGTATTGGTTTTGAGTAAAGTGGTGTTTAGAGCATTGATGTAGAGTGCAGTTGCATAGATTGCAGTGTTGTAGAATAGCGTGGTGTAATGTGGAGTGGTGTAGAGTGGAGTGGCGGAAATTGGAATACAGCCGCGTAGAATGGAGTGGCGTAGAATTAAGTGACATAGAGTGCAGTGGAATAGAGTAGAGTGTCATAGAGTGTAGTGGTGCAGAATAGATTAGAGTGGCTTAGAGTGGTTTGGCCTAGAGTGCAGAGGCATAGAGTGGAGCAATGCAGAGCAGAGTGGCAGAGAGAGCAGTGTTGCCAAGTAGAGTGACGTAGAGTGAAGTGGCATAAAGTAGAGTGAAGTGGTGCAGGTTAGAGTACAGTGGCATATAGTGGAGTGATGCAGAATAGAGTGGCATAGAGTGCATTGGCATACAGCAGTGTGGTGCAGTGGTGCAGTAGAGTGGCGTAGAGAGCAGTGGCATAGAGTGGTGTAGAGTAGAGTGGTGCAGAAAGCAGTGACATAGAGTACAGTGATGCAGATTAGAATAGAGTGGCGTAGAGTGCAGTGACATAGAGCACAATAGTGGGGAGTTGAGCTGTGGCAAAGAGTAGAATATTGTAGAGTATAGCTTTGTAAAGTGCAGTGGTGCAAAGTAGTTGTACTAGGTACAGTGGAGTAGGATGCATTGTTTTTTAGTAAAGTGGTGTAGAGTGAATTGGCGTAGACTGCAGTGGTTTTGTGTAGAGTGGCGCAGCTCAGAGTGCAGTGGCGTAGAGTGGTGCAGCTCAGAGTGCAGTAGCATAGAGTGGCGCAGCTTAGAGTGCTGTGGCATATAGTGCAGTTGCTTAGAGTGGAGTGGTGCAGGGTAGAGTGCAGTGGCATCGAGTAGTGGTATAGAGCACAGTGGCATATATCAGAGTGGCGCAGTGTTGTCTGAAGTGGAGCAGAGGGGCATAACGTTCAGTGAAATAGAGTACAGTGGCGTAGTGTAGATTGTTTCAGACTAGAGTGCAGTGGTGTGGAGTGGTGCAGAGGAGAGGGAAGAGGATTTTAATAGTGGCATAGAGTGCATTGGTGTAGAGTGCAGTATTAAAAAGTGAAGTAGCATAGAGTGGAGTGGTGCAGAGTGGGGTGACCTTGACTGGAGTCGTTTAGAATGCAGTGGCGAAGAGTGCAGTGGTGCATAGTAGGGTGCACTGGCATAGAGTAGAGTGGTGTACAGTGAAGTGGCATAGAGGTCAGTGTCAGAGTGCAGTGATGCACAGTAGATTATAGTGGGATAGATTGCACTGACATAGATTGCAGTGCCGTGGCGCAGAGTGCAGTGGCGTAGAGTAGAGTGGTGTAAAGCAGAGTGACATAGAGTAGAGAGGCAGAGAGTGCAGTGGTGCAGAGTAAAGTGACGTAGAGTGCAATGGTGTAGAGTATAGGGGCGTACAGTGCAGTGGTGTAGAGTAGATTGGCATAGAGTGCAGTGGTGTAAAGAGTATTGGTTTTGAGAAAAATGGCATAGAGTGCAGTGACGTGGGGTGGAGTGGTGCAGAGTGGAATAGAGTGGCGTAAACTGCAGTGGCAGAAGGTAGATTGTTTCAGAGTAGAGTGAAATGGTGTAGAGTGCAGTAGTGCAGAGTAGATTAGAGTGGATTGGTGTACATTGCAGTGGCATAAAGTGGAGCTATGCAGTGATGTAGAGTGCAGTGGTGCAGAGTAGATTGGTGTAGAATGCATTGGTTTTGAGTAAAGTGGTGTAGAGTGCATTGGCATAGAGTGCAATGGCGTAGAGTGGTGCAGAATAGAGTGCAGTGGTACTAGGTGCAGTGGCATAGGGGTACATTGTTTCAGAGTCGAGTGGCATAGAGGGTATTGGCATAGAGCATAGTGGCGTACAGTGGAGTGGTACAGAGTAGAGTGCAGTGGCATAGACCGCATTGTTGCAGAGTAGAGTGGCATAGAGTGGAGTGACGCAGAGTGATGCATAGTAGATGAGTGTGGGGTAGAGTTCATTGCCATAGGGTACAGTGGAGTGGTGTAGAGTAGAGAGGCTTATTGTGGAGTAGTGGAGAGAAGAGTGCAATGACGTAGAGTGAAGTTGCCTAGTGTACAATGGTGAAAAGTAGAGTGCAGTGGCATGAAGTGGTGTGGAGTACAGTGTGGGTCACATGGAGTATGAATTGTATGGTAATGTACTGCTGTTACAGACAACACATTTTCAATTGAAATGACCATTACATTTGCACTCAGATACATTTTTAATGAGAAAACATATATGACGCACAGACTATGTATGGAAATGTCATCACCTAGTGTATTGATTTAATTTTCAGCACAGTTCATGTACAGATACCTACATTTTGATGTGTGCTAGAAAACAAAATAACCAAAAATGGGAGAGGTACCCTTCTACCAAGAGGGATGGGGTTAAAATCCAAAACGAACAACAAAAGATTCACACTCATATTATCACATCTGTTCAATCATTTTTACAGGTGAATCCCACATTCATTACTATCCGCTCAACTATCAAAGCACTGAACTCTGTTTATTGTAAAAATGTTTTTGTATTTCATATCCTAAATCATCAGCACTTGGAAATATATATTCAATATTATCTACACATAATACAATGTTGTATCATTAAAAACACTTATGTAAAAGCATTATTCATGATTTGCACATTAATACATCACTATAATGTCTCATAGGCACATACATCTGTTTTATAAAAATGATTTCTGTTGGTCTCAACAGTCACAAATCTAAGAAAATACCCTAATCTACCTCTCCCTGCCCCTCCCTCCCCATTTCCCGGGGTCGGCCTCGCTATGGATATGACTCTGTCCTCACTGTCTCGGGGCCAGTTGAATCTCTTATTGGTATGCGTATTCTATGTGTGGTCCTGCTGTACGCTCACTCTGTGCGCTTTCGATTCGTTATATGACTTATACATGTTGGACTTGTTGTTCGCTTAGCCTTCTGTGTATTGTATTCGCTATTTTGACCTACACATATCTGGTTGTGAAGCGCTCCGATGCCCTCTGGTCTGGCCAGCCCTATAGAAAACTCCAAAAATAAAATAAAATACAAAAAGCAGATAACATCACAAGCTGACGCCGCAGCATTTCCGTGGTATATGGTTGCTGATGCTTTACTCGTCCCGCCACCGAACGTATCCCGGACCATTGAAACACTACCTTGCATGCCCTGATCGGATTTCTTCCCCGTCCTGTGGACATCGGCACCCCTGCTGCCGTTTGGAACTTTTCCCTAGATAGCAGCCCAGCTTTGCATTGGCTGCCTCCTTTGACGTAGGCTGGATCGAATCATTTGCTGCCCAGCCACCCTGGATTTACTCGCTACAGCAGGTCCAGACTCACGGTTTCCTGCTCCTGCCCTCCCCGCACGGACTTCTCTGCCCAAGTGTCAGCAGAGCACTTTTCAAGAATTTTTGTAACCGTCGTCCTGATGATGACCTTGATTTGAATAGGTCGAAACGCCATCGACTCCACAACGCCATTCAATGCAATTAAAGGGTCATTTTTAAATCATGAAATTGTACCTATAACTGTAAATGCATTTGTTTGACCCCCAATTTATTGTTTTTTCATTGTTTTCTCCGCCGCCTCACACTGTTCTTTAATCACCTGTGTAACTGCGCCGTTCACTCACTACAACACTTCCAGTGCACATTTGGTTGTTATGGTTACTGCAATCTAGTTGTATTATAGTGCTGCTCTATGCAAATAACAACCCTTCCACCTGACTTGGTCTCCCTCATCCTTTTGTCCCTGTGCTTTGTGATTGATGCATTCTCTATGAACAGTCCCCCTGTATGATATTCCAGTTGAGACATTGTTCTAATGTTATAGAGAAAACATATAACATTGTTAAACCTTCCTCAGGCACATCTCCAGTGCCAGCATGATTGTCACATAAATCCACTCACTTTCAAGTCAGAGAAAGTAAAATAAACACTGAGCTTCCTGGAAGACACCGCTTGACATTTGACCTCAGTCTTTGAATGCACAGCAAATGTTACAAGATAAGATCAAGATTTAAAGGGCTGTTTACAGAAAGTGAGTTCGTGGAAGAATGCAGTGAACATGGTTTAGGGAATAGGAGGAACAAACTGAACCTGGAGAGCCTAAACCAAATAAAGCCAGCAAATGGAAAGACAGAAAATGTGAGTTGCAAACCACAAAGCCAATGGTAATCAACGGACGGAATGCATTCCTTCTTCAACTTTCTGAAAGTCCCCAACAAGTCTTCAAAACACCAGACAGCTGTGATCTAAAAATTAAGATCTCTAAGATGCTGGCATGGTAAACGTACTGGACCTATATGTTTTATTTTATTGCACTGATTTATTATGAAACGCTCTCACATGAAAATTATTTTTTTACTCACACAGCTCACTCCATATGTGGGCAAGGAAAAAGTGTTTATTCATTTGATTTGTAGAGAAACATGGTATTCCCATACTTACATCATCATCTATTTGTAAAGAAGAAAATCAACCTGTAATTAATTCTAAATCACAGTTTTACACAGTGTTCGATGCACAGTTCAGTTATGGAGAAAAAAACATTAACATGAAAAAATCATAATGAAATGGCCATACTGATAACTGAAAATATAGAATATAAGGTTCCCCAAAATTCCATTTTATAGGGCTAACAGTGGATTATGCACATTTGTGGTATACTCCTTTGACTCAAAAACACAAGTGTTTTACCAATGGCTTGTAAACAAGTGATGCCTCTAAATTTGATGCCAAACCTAAACAAATAAAACATACATGCTCACAATGAGTTTAGAACTAGTTAGGGGTTAGGGTTGAGGGTTGTGAGTAGACAATGCTTTAAGGTTTTAGAGGTAGAGTAATAGTAGAAATAATGTCCTGCATATGGTCTACCCATTCATTTAGTATGTGAGGAGGTTATGCTGGGTGGTTTATAAAGTGGTAGCCTGTGGCCTTGCTGCCAGATAGACCGTGAACAGGAGAGGGCTCACCAGTTGGTGCTGTCTGAATTCTCAACACAAGGGGCCTGATTACGACTTTTTGCAGAGGTCCCACAGCACCACCAAAGGTTGCCGCCGCCCGCCTGGCAGATTACTACTTTTCAGCTGTTGGGCGGGCGGCAGTTTCTCCTGCGGTGCACTTTTAAAGGTGGCTGTGCCTTTGAAAAAGGCACTGAAATGGGAACGCCTCTAAAGGTTCCTGCATGGCATGCACACGGGGGACGGCATGTTATGCACCTCTATGTGCATCGACATGCGTTGGAGGGACACGGGGCCCTGTAGGGCTCCCTTTGTTTCCTCTCTGCCAGGGTTTTCATGAAAACCTTGGCATAGAGAAAACTCCTAATATGCTTGGCGCCACCATGGCAGTCCTGCCAAGCATTTTTCGGCTTCTGACTGCTGCTCCAACTTCAGGGAACGGCAGCTCCCTGGCGGAGCCGGTGGTCCCAGGGTGGTCCGACTGCCCAGGTTGTGATCGGTAGGTCAGACCGCTGGTGTGGCGGTGGCTGGATTCGTCGCGCTACTACGAGTCTTGTGGTCCTTGGACCACCAGACTTGTAATAGGGCCCATAGTGTTTGAAGGTGAAAGGTTCTGGCCAGATAGAGAGTGTAAGCCAAGTCCTGGTTTCACTTACACTTATGAACTGAGAGGTTTCTACCCCTTCTGCTCATTATTTTCTGTATAATGAACATTCATAATCATAGAATATGACAAATGTACAGTGACAACGTTTTCTGAACTTAGACCCTGTTAGCATGGCAGTTTTAAAAACTTGAGAAGACATGTCTGCCCTCTCCTACACAAGACTTTGACAATTATTCTTCTCAAGAGCTCCATTCAGGGTTACAGCCCTACCAGGGTGATATCTAATATGTGATATCTGATATTTAAAGTTGAGTGACAACAAAAATTCCACCTATTTGTGGAGGAAGTGGTGAATTCTAAATTAGAGATGCAGAATTCGTCAGTTAAATATCCTTTGCTATATCTATAGCATTGTAGAGGTCATTGCACCAGAGGATTCTCCAACGATGCAGATTTCGCCACAGGATTAACCATATCCTGTGAAATTTTGGGGATTTTTCCCTTGCCACACCTGAATTGGCATCTTAGTCTTCATGCTAGCCCTATGCATGACCGGACAAGTAAAATGGAGTTGGAGTCCATATACGAGTTTTTGCCCCGCCTACTCTTTTCCCCTCACATTAAACCTGTCAGTGCCCACAAGCACCTTTCTGCTGTAGATGGGCTATCTGGATGGGGCTTGAGATAGTCTTAAACGGTGGTCACCTAAGTCTATGTATCTAGTGAGTTTAAAAGCTCAAAGATTGAGTTCACTCCTAGTAGCATCAGAATTATGTGGGCCATGCAAGACTGACTGCAAAGTATTACCGCAATCCTCCCATACCCTCCCTCGGTGATAAGGGTTTAATATTACATATTTTATAATAAAAAATAGCAGTCAATTCTTGATTACAAAATGCTGGTGTTTATTGAAAGCTGTGACCCAAAGTGAGCGCTGAAGCTGGTCGTTTCTAGACAGAATGTATAGCAGCAGAAAAAACAGTCACCTTGAAGCATACTCTGATCTTGGCTCTAGGTAAAGGGGTGGGTAATTTACTCATTAGCCTCCCAATAGACGACAGCTAAAACTTACTTCAAAACTCCTCTCCTCACTTCCCGAATAACAAGACGAGTAGAGACAAAAATGGGTTAATGAGGCTGCATAATGTACTGCAAATGTATGTATTTATTGGCATTATATCGCGCAAACCTAAATAGGAATCAGCAGAGCCCTATAAAATATACAGGGGTAGGGATACCATCTACAAGCTGGTGTTGTCAAGCTCCGAGGATGGGATATCTTTTTCTGCAGTTTGTATGGTACTGACTCGACCAGAAGGTATTGGACGACTTTACATGGGCTCCAGTTACTTTACACTGAAACCTAGCACATTGGGTACATAAATCAACCGCTCTAGCAACTGCGTCAGCCCACACGATTGACCACGTGCCCTGCTGTGGGTATTCACCGGTAAATCACTTGCAGAAATTTGATCTTGAACCATGGAGAATGTATCTGCCCTCTTTAAAGAAATATTTCTCAAAGGTTTTTTGTGAATAAAATGTAATGTAATGTAAGGTGCACTTATATAGCGCGACTGTCACCCCAAAGGTATCCTGGCGCTTAGATTACTGAGCAGCGAGTGTCAGAGCCGAGAAAGGCACGGTCTATTCTCTAGGAAACAATATAGTTTTCAATTCCTTCCTAAAGCAGGCCAAGGTGTTCAGTTGTCTAAGCTCCAGAGGAAGTGCATTCCAAAGTCTAGCTGCTGTGTAGCTAAAAGATCTGCCGCCCATTCGAACTTTCTTAACATGGGGAACACAGACCAGATTTGTGGAAGAGGAACGCAAAGATCTAACCGGCGAGTACCATACAATTTTCCTTTGTAGTACTTTAGGTACGATTCTATGCACTGCCCTATAAACAATACTAAGTGCCTTAAATTGTACTCTTTGTACAACAGGCAGCCAATGTAGGTCCCTGAGGGCCAGAGAGGCCGAGGCTCCACGTGGCCGGTTTAGTGTCAGCTTAGCCGCCAGAGTCTGTACTCTTTGTAGTTTCTTGGTCAAGGAGACTGGGGCACCTAGAAGAAGTGCATTACAGTAGTCTATTCTGCTTAACATAATGCTCCGAACCACTTGAGGTCTAGTAATAGTGGGCAAAAACTGGAGTATCTTTTGCAAAGCTCGAAGCAGAGATAGACAGGTGCTCACCGTTTTATTCACCTGGGAGTCCAATTGCAGATTACTGTCCATCAGTACTCCTAAATTGTGCACTGTGTTAGCGTGCACTAAGAAGTTATTAGCTGAACCAGGCCAGAAGTCTGCTGGGAGAGGACGTTGAATTCTACCTGCTGTGCAGCACAAGACTTCAGTTTTTTCCTTATTAAATTGTAAAGAGTTCTCTTTTAGCCAGTCTGCCGTTTGATGCAAACAGTTGTGGAACTTCTCCAGAGATACTGCATTGTTGTTCTCAGTAGTGAAGACAAGCTGAGTGGCATCCGCATAATTGATAACATTAATGCCAAATGATTTTATTAGAACAATAAGGGGTCGAAGATATAGATTAAACAGGATTGGGCTGATAGCCGAGCCCTGAGGAACCCCCTGTTTAACAAAATCTCATCATGAAATGGAAGTGAAGCACACAATGGAGACCAAATTAGACATGGGGACATTTGTAGAATTAATTACTTTTGGTGTAAACAGTTTAAGGAAAAATTAACAATAGAAACCAGGAACAGGGCAAACCAATCAAAATCTTATATGGAAACCTGTACCCTCAGCAAGCATTATCATTACAGGATTGTTTATGAGTGAGTGAGGCGAAGAGGGGACCGGTGAGGTGCAGGAGGAGTAGGGTACATGAAAAGCTTTTAAAACTTTTTTTTATTAGATATTTCAGTTCTACATATCATATATTACCAGTATTTATGCAAGATCCAATATACGCAGGCCTCTTTACATTTTGGTAGTAGACGCTGTTTGTGAATGACATGCATTTCTATCATAACATAACCGTAACCATATCTAACATAATTCTCTCAGCATATACATCCAAGTCACTGTTCAGCCAATTGTTTCTCTAGCATGGCATGGATATTAAAAGCTCTTTTAGCTTCAATATCCTAGCTTCCTTGGACATACACAAACGTGAAGGCCTCCTAGAGACAAGATTGTATTTGTACTGTACCTGTAATGAGTGGGGAACATTTTCTAATGGTCTGTGCTATTTCCACCTTAAATAAACAATCTCTCAGTTCCTGTGACGGGAATCTCCACAGTCTCTGGCCCCCACCCCTTTGGAATAATCACCCATTCAAGAACTGGGACATGATCCGATAAAGTGCATGGATGATGCATCTTATTTGTTATCCAGTCCAGTGCTTCTGTAGTGCACAGCCAGAAATGTATCCTAGATGTGGAGTCTTGGATCGAGGAATAAAACGAGTAGGCCCTCTCATCCCCGTGTTTTGCGTTGTACGTCTAGCATTTCAATATCACATTTCAACGTGTCTGTTATGGCCCTAGGATGGATGGAATCTATCTCTATGGCTGTCCAACACTGTGTTAAAATCTCAGCCCCATAGCACAATCTTATTCTGATTTTGTGCGCATAAATATACAACCATTCATATGTATCTGGCAAGGATTTGTTTGGACCATAGACATTTATTCTAAAGACTGGATGAACATCTAACTCTCCACCCACAGTATATAGGACCTCTGAATTGTTCAGTACTGGGTTATGTTTATAATCCACAGTTTTAGCAAATCACTATAGGCACTCCTCACGTGAAGGAGCTGTATTAGGCATAATACCTGCGTTGTCTTCTTTTGTTTATAAACTGTCTGAGATCGGTTTCTTGTAAATTGTTTGTTAGAGCAACTCTATGAATTTAGAATTTGTTTATTGTACAGTTAATAAAAACTCACAATATTACACAATAGATAAAACGTCTTTGACTGTATAAAAAAAAAGCTTTTACAAAAAAAGGTGTTGCACATTGATAAAATCACAAGGAGTCTATAGTAAATTAATAAGTCTTCCTGTTGGTCACGGCCATTAATACTTGTAGTTCTTATGGTTGTAAGGCCGTTGGAGAAATCACTGTTCTCCTGATATGATTAGTTGTTTCACCCAACTGTCTTTTCATTTAGTTTTGTGAGTGATTTCATATTTTATTGTAATTACTGTGGCATTAGTACTTGTGGGCCTTATAGTTTTTAAGGGCCATTAGGGAAGACTACTATTCTCCTGGTGCGGTTGGGTTTTCGCACCCAAGTGTTATTTCGTTTAGTTTTTTGGCCACTATTTCAAAGTATTTGACTATTCTACAGTTTAACTGAGTCTCTTCGGGGTTGAAACAGAGCATTACTGCTTGCCTGCAGGTTTTTACGCCCTTCTGGTTCCATAGGGGCCGAAGCATGGAACGCCTTACATCCACAAGAGCTTTACAAATACAAATGATGTGTATAAGATTGTGAGGGGGCAGGTGCGGGGACCACAGGGGATGGCGAATCAGGAATGCTATGATCAGTTTCAAAAGAGGCAGAGTCAGGAAATAGTGCACGAAGCGAAGGTTTTATTTTCAAATAAGCTTTTCTCCTCTTAGTGGTTGCTCTCAGTCTTGCGAAGTCAGAGGTCTCCGTTCTGACTCCTCTGGTGAAACCGGGACTAGCCAGAATGGCGTAGGGCTGTAGACCAGTCTAACTGCTCGTTCCGGTCGGAAGACGAGTTGGTGTCGGTCTGCTGACAGGCTCGTGTCTCCGGAGAAATCCCCAAAAGGCAAAGAAAGAGAAAGAACACAGTCACTGGGACGTCCACACAGGACTTCCAGGGGGCCCGGGGAGTGAGGGAAACCAAGTGCACAACAACACACAGCCGTCCGTGGTGCTCGTGAGGGGAAGGGGGTTCGGCTATACACTATTTACACTGGGTCTCGAGGTCTTAGCGTCTCACTCCGCCCCACCCAGCCCGCCACTGCGCCCCGTACCTTGTCCAGCCACGCTCCTCCCGTGGGACCGTGGCAGGGCGAAGCGCCAAACCGGTGGCCTCCTGGCTTGACGACCGCTGGGCTCTCTCCGTAGTCTTCTCCTCCGCTCTCCGCCTGCACCGCTCTCCGTCTCCACGCCAACACACCATCTGCCTCCAGGGAAACGCCGTCCGTCTTCTCCGGCGCTCTTCCGGCTTTTGGCTCGTCCGCGCTGAAGGTGGGCGTGGCTTCGCCGGCCTGCCGTCTTGGGTTAAAGGGACCGCGCTCTATCTCCGCAGTGTAGTCCCACATACCGGAGTCCTCCTTTGAACACCAGTCCCCTAGTTCAGTGGCAGCAGTCTGTACAGGGACAACAGAAAGGGGGGTCAGCGGCAATGCGGACCACCAGTCCGAGGGTACTTCAGAATTGGCATCCCCAGAACCCGCCTCCCCGACACACACCTCCCCTCCTGGACTCTCCCGATCGGGGAGAGGGAGGACCCTGGACAGAAAATCAGCGTTCCCGTTATCGGACCCCTTCTTGTGCAGCACAGTGAAGGAGTAGGGCTGCAGAGAAAGAAACCATCTGAGCACTCTTGGGTTGAGCGACCTGTTGCGGTACATCCACTGCAGGGGGGCATGGTCAGTCTGCAGAATAAAGGGCCTGCCCTCCAAATAGTAATGTAGTTTTTCTATTGCCCATTTGATGGCGAGACACTCACGCTCCACCGTGGAGTACTTCTGTTCCCTGGGAAAAAGTTTCCGGCTTGTAAACAGGACCGGGTGCTCAATACCTTCGGCGTCCACCTGCGATAGAACGGCCCCCAGGCCGGTCTCTGAAGCATCAGTGGCGAGGAGGAAGTCCCTTTTGAAATCCGGGGATGACAAAACGGGGGCCGATGTGATCGCGTTCTTCAATAGGACGAAGGCCTCCAGGGCTTCCCTAGGAGGATTCTGTATCGCTTTGTTTTTTACTTCTTTGCGCAGGAGGTCCGTTAAGGGGGTGGCCACTTCAGCGAACTTGGGAATGAACCTCCGGTAATACCCGATTAGCCCCAGAAAAGCGCGAAGTTCTCTTTTTGTTGTCGGGAAACACGTGTCTCGGATGGCCTTGACCTTCTCGTTCTGGGGGGCTATGGTGCCCTCGCCTAGCACGTAGCCCAGGTATTTGACCCTCGTAAACGCCGCCCTGGACTTCTTGGCATTGACATGTAGGCCCGCCTCTTGCAGGGCCCGGAGGATGGCTTGGAGGTGTTGAAGGTGCTCTTTCCAGGTTTTGCTGTGGACGACGATGTCGTCCAGGTAGGCCGAGCAGAAAGTCGGAAAGGGTTTCAAGATGTGGTTCATGAGCCGCTGGAATGTGGCTGGGGCGCCATGAAGCCCAAAGGGGAGCACTGTGAATTCATAGAGCCCTTCGTCAGTGATGAAGGCGGTCTTTTTCCGGTCCTCTTCCCGAAGGGGCACCTGCCAATACCCCTTGGTCAGGTCTATGGTCGTTATGTACACTGCCTCCCCTAGATTTTCAATCAACTCATCAACGCGGGGAATTGGGTATGCGTCGAATGAGGATATCTGGTTCAGTGCTCGAAAGTCCATGCAAAAGCGTTTTGTGCCGTCAGGTTTGGGCACCATCACTATCGGGGAGGCCCAGTTGCTGGATGACGGTCGGATCACCCCTAGCTCTAACATATCCCGTACTTCTTGTCTTACGGCGTCTCTCCGGGCGGCGGGGATCCTATAGGGCCTCTGTCGTACTGTTTTCCCGGGGACCGTCTCGATGCGGTGCTCCACCAGGTGAGTTTTCCCTGGTAAATCCAAAAACACAGAGAGGAAGGGCACCAGAGTTTCCCTTAATTCTTGTTGTTGACTGTCCGACAGGTCAGGGTTTACCACGAGGTGTCTTAGGGTGTTGTCGTCCGTTCTTTTATTTGGGACCGCCAAGTGGGCACTCCTGGGTGTGGGACCGATCCACTTTTTGAGTATGTTTATGTGGTAGGTCTGGGTTTTTGATGGAGAGAGGCGTAGCCTGTAGGTGGTCTCTCCTATCGTTTCGGTTACTTCGTATGGACCGACCCACTCGGTTTTCTTCGTGATTGAGGGTAATAACACCAAGGCCCAGTCGCCTACCCCCAGTCGTCGTAGTCGTGTCCCTCGGTCGTATGTCTTCTTTTGTTTCTTCTGTTGTTGTTCGAGGTTTGTATAAGCCAGGCTTCGCAACTTCCCCAGCTTCGACCTCAGTTGTGCTGTGTATTCCAGGGGGGTGTTTCTCTCTTGGTCTTCCTGCTCTTCCCAGGCATCTTTGGTTATTTCTAACAGGGTCCTTGGTATCCTCCCGTACAGGAGTTCAAAGGCCGAATGACCGAGACTACTCTGTTTTTGGGCCCGGAGTACGTACAGGGCCAACGGGAGTAACCGGTCCCAGGCCGGTCCTTCGGAGGACAACATCTTTTTCAGGGTAGCTTTGAGGGTTTGGTTGTACCTCTCCACAAGACCGTCTCTCTGTGGGTGGTACACGGATGTTTTCAGATGGTGTATATCCAGGGAAGTACAGATTTCTTTCATGAGACGTGAGGTAAACGGTGTACCTTGGTCGGTTACCACTTTTTTTGGAAAGCCCACCCTGGAAAACAACTCTACGAACTTCTCAGCCACATTGGCGGTTGTGGGAGTTTTCAGGGGAAAGGCCTCAATGTATCTTGTGGCGTAGTCCACGATTACTAGCACGTAGAGATGTCCTCTGGGAGTCTTCGGGAGGGGCCCGATGAGGTCCATCCCCACTCGCTCAAAGGGCACCCCAATGATGGGCATTGGCTGCAGGGGGGCCGCCGGGGGTCTGTGTGTGTTCCTCCTCTGACATATTTCGCACTTCCTGCAGTACTCTTGCACATCTCTGTAGATCCCTGGCCAGTAGAAATGCCGGATGATGCTTTCTGTGGTCTTCTCTTTACCCGCATGACCTGCCGTGAGATGAGTATGGGCAAAGAACAGCACCTGTTCGCGGAAAGACGTCGGAACCAAGAGCTGTAACTCTTTTCCCGCCGCTGCTTCTCTGTACAATAGGTCTCTTTTTAGGATGAACCTGGGATATGTTTCATTGCCCTCTTCCTGTGTGGCCTGCGCGGCCTCCCATGCGTTGAACAAAGTACGGTCCTCTGATTGGGCGAACCGGAAGCTGCGGTCCAGGACCCATGGTTCGGCAGTGACCAAAGCCGAATGGGGATTGGGCTCGTTCTGTGGACGTTCGTACACTGTTCTCCGGAACAGATCCAGGAAGCCAGGATTGTCCACCCCAAGGATCATTTCCTCAGGGAGGGTCTGCAACACTCCCACCCTTACTGTACTTTCGGGGAGATTACTAGGGACAACGGACACCTGGGCTACTGGATACGGCTTTATGTCCCCGTGCACGCAACGGATGTGTACTATCGCATCCGGGACATATTGGTCGGGCAGGACAAACCTTTCTTGCACCACTGACTGCCTGCACCCAGAGTCCAGGAGGGCTTTGATGCTATACCCGTTCACCTGTATACTCACATGGAATGATGAGCCCAGCTCCGCGGAGTAGAGGACTGCCTTGGGGAGATACCCCACCTCCATGGGTTCTTCTGGTGGTCTTCTCCTGGGGCAAAGGCGTGCTATGTGCCCCCACTCTCCGCACTCGAAGCATTGAGGGCCTCTGGGTATGGGTGCTTCCATCCGGATAGGGCGAGGACGGAAGGGCTCCGGGGGGGGTTTGGTTTTCTTTTCTCCTCTTCCCGATGTCGGTTGTTTCGTGGCTTTCTCCGGATCCCATCCTATGCCCCTGGGCTGTGCGCGTGCATAGTTGGCGGCCATCTCTATTGCCTGTTCCACCGTGAGATCCGAGTGCTGTCTCACCCACCTCTGGGTACCATAGGGGAGCGCCTCCATGAACTGCTCCAGGTATATTTGAGCGAGGATTTCCTCCTTTGTACTGGTGCCGGATTTCAGCCATTTATCGGCCATCATCTTCAAGCGGAAGAAAAGGGTTTTTGGGTTTTCTCCCGGGATCCCTTTCTCTTTGCGGAACCGGACGCGATATGCTTCGGAGTCCAGTCCCAGGTGGTCCAGGATCACGTTCTTGATCAGAGCATAGGGAGCGTTCCCAGCAGGGTTCGCAACCTGGTATGCGAACTGGGCCTCCCCAGTCAGCAGGGGGGCCAAGAAGAACGGCCACTTCTCTTCAGGCCAACCCAGAGCCCTGGGCGCGCTCTCGAAATTCATCAAAAAGGCATCAGGGTCCTCACCGTGCACATATTTCTGTAACGCTATTCCGGACGGGCTAGGTACATGTGCTCTAGTCTCTGCTGGAACCAGCCCTGTGGGGTGTAACATTGTTTTCTGCATATTGTCCATCTGGGCGGCTATAGTGTTCTTGAATAGGTCCCTGTCGGCTTGGGCCGATGTCATCTGCCGCTCGACGGCCCATTCGAGTTTCTCCTGCCCCTTGATGAGATGCTGCAGCAGGGCGTCCATCTTGGAATCACAGATGGACTGGGATCCCACTTCTGACACCAGTTGTGAGGGGGCAGGTGCGGGGACCACAGGGGATGGCGAATCAGGAATGCTATGATCAGTTTCAAAAGAGGCAGAGTCAGGAAATAGTGCACAAAGTGAAGGTTTTATTTTCAAATAGGCTTTTCTCCTCTTAGTGGTTGCTCTCAGTCTTGCGAAGTCAGAGGTCTCCGTTCTGACTCCTCTGGTGAAACCGGGACTAGCCAGAATGGCGTAGGGCTCTAGACCAGTCTAACTGCTCGTTCCGGTCGGAAGACGAGTTGGTGTCGGTCTGCTGACAGGCTCGTGTCTCCGGAGAAATCCCCAAAAGGCAAAGAAAGAGAAAGAACACAGTCACTGGGACGTCCACACAGGACTTCCAGGGGGCCCGGGGAGTGAGGGAAACCAAGTGCACAACAACACACAGCCGTCCGTGGTGCTCGTGAGGGGAAGGGGGTTCGGCTATACACTATTTACACTGAGTCTCGAGGTCTTAGCGTCTCACTCCGCCCCACCCAGCCCGCCACTGCGCCCCGTACCTTGTCCAGCCACGCTCCTCCCGTGGGACCGTGGCAGGGCGAAGCGCCAAACCGGTGGCCTCCTGGCTTGACGACCGCTGGGCTCTCTCCCTAGTCTTCTCCTCCGCTCTCCGCCTGCACCGCTCTCCGTCTCCACGCCAACACACCATCTGCCTCCAGGGAAACGCCGTCCGTCTTCTCCGGCGCTCTTCCGGCTTTTGGCTCGTCCGCGCTGAAGGTGGGCGTGGCTTCGCCGGCCTGCCGTCTTGGGTTAAAGGGACCGTGCTCTATCTCCGCAGTGTAGTCCCACATACCGGAGTCCTCCTTTGAACACCAGTCCCCTAGTTCAGTGGCAGCAGTCTGTACAGGGACAACAGAAAGGGGGGTCAGCGGCAATGCGGACCACCAGTCCGAGGGTACTTCAGAATTGGCATCCCCAGAACCCGCCTCCCCGACACAAAGATCCTCCTTTGCAGATTGGCAAAGGCGACATGCGTTTGATGGATTAGGCCTTTTCCATGGTGCCAGATGACGTGCTATGGGTATGTTGCCTAAGCGCATGTTTAGGAACTTATTTTTTGTTTTTTGTGTGAGGCCCGTTGATAGGTACTCTTGTGTCTTTGTGGTTCTGTACCCTTCAAGCACAACCCATCCATGCGCTCTCTTGGTTAGGGTGGCTCGGTCCTCAAGTGAGGAGACCAATTTGATGACTTTCGACACTGCTTTTTTAAAGGTCCCAAAATCCGTTTTTGTTTCCCAGAGCGTATTTAGTCCTAGGCTCTCCAGTGAGTTTGTTAGGTAGGCCCTTGCAGGTGAGATTTCTTTGGCGTTAAGCTCAATCCATAGGTTGGCGTTTAGGGATCCTTGCTCGGCGTCTTTAATTTTGCGCCAACTTTTTATATATTGGCCTTTCCTCTCCACAGATTGTTTCAGCAGTCCAAATTCGAGACGAATTTGAGCGGGCGAAGA
Source organism: Lissotriton helveticus (assembly GCF_964261635.1). NCBI lineage: Eukaryota > Metazoa > Chordata > Amphibia > Caudata > Salamandridae > Lissotriton > Lissotriton helveticus. Next base: position 332,660,222 of record NC_136065.1, on the reverse strand, counting down.
ATTTTTAGGGAGGTGGAAGATTGCTCTATATGCACGACTGATAGTATTGTCCAGAGTACTTGCATCTTTACCTCGCATTGATTTGCTGCCGTAGGAGAGCATAGGCTGTAGGCGAGCTTTTATTACCTGTAAGAGTGGCGCTAATGTCCTGTCAGGGAGAGCTTTCTGCAGGGGCCTTGTTGATAGTTGGAAAGTGATGCCCTTCCGGCGAATGGCCTCTAGTTGTTGCTTGAAGGAGCCGTTGCCCTCTATTATGACTCCTAGATATTTATATGAGGTCACCAGTTCAAATCTTTGATTGTCCAGGTACCATGCGGGTTTCCGTTTTTTGTTGTAGTTCATTGGCATGACTTTGGTTTTGTTCAGATTGATTGTTAAAGAATTTGCTTTTGAAAATGTATTGGTTCTGTCCAGAAGGTTTTGGAGGCCAATAGGAGACCGGCTAATGAGGACCAGGTCATCTGCGTAAAGCAGATTTGAGAGCGTAATATTTCCTAACCGAGGTGCGTGTGATGTAACTGTTTTTAGCTCTTCGGGAAGGTCCGCGAGGAAGAGATTGAACAATGTTGCCGCTAGGACGCAGCCCTGTTTTAGTCCTTTGCTGGTCTTTATTTTTCTCGATAGGTGTGTGTCAGATCCCAGTTTTATTTGGACCCATGTGTCGGTATGCAACATTTCCAGCTGCTGTAGGAGGGGGCCAGGTATTCCCCATGAGCTCAGCTTCCGCCATAGTTTGTGCCGATCTACATGATCGAATGCGGCGCTGTAATCAATGAAGCACACGATCAGGGAGCTTTTGCCGTTTTTGCTGCGTCGAACAATAGGGTTAACGCCATGATGTTTGTTAGGGTACCCTGGCCCATCCGGAAGCCCGTCTGTGTAGCTGGGATGATGTTCTTTTTTGTTGCCCATGTTGTTAGATCCTTCAAGATGAGGCCTGCGTAGTACTTTGCCTCTACGTCTATCAGGGCAATCAGACGGTAGCTGCTTGGGTCGATCCTAGCGCCTTTTTTGTATATTGGGCTTATTATCGAGCCACTCCAAGATGTTGGTATTTTTCCTGTTTCCCTTACTTCGTTGAATACTGGAGTCAATGTAGTGCACCAAAAAGCTGGATCCTGTTTGTATAATATCGGAGGGATCCCGTTTGGTCCTGGGGCCCCCTAAAGTTTTCCCTTCGAGATTTGTTTAAGAATAGTATCTGTTCTTTCCTGAGCCGATAGTTCATTTTCAAGTATTCTAGGCTCAACTATCATAGGACTGGCTTCGTCCTCTGCTGGAGTGTGGGGCCCGGTTGTTTTCTTTTTGAGCGCTTGGTTTGCTTTTTTGGTGAGTGTGACAGTTTTGTCCAATTGGTGGAGAGCTCCCTCTTCCAAATCTGCCCCTCCGGCTTTCTTCATTGCGGGGTCGTTTGTGTTAAAGTGAATTGTTAAATAGTTGGCCCAGTCGGATTCCGGTATTTCAGAGTTAATACCGTTGTGGTCTGGCTGTTGAAGCCTGTGGATGGTCTTCCAAAAGCTAGAGCTATTCTTCTGCTTTGAATTATGTAGAATTTTAGCCCATAGTTCTTCGTTCAATTGCCTTTTCCTTTCCCAAGTTTTCTTTTGTAGCAATGCTTTTGACCTGCGAAGCTGCAGTTGAATTTCCATGTTATTTGGATCTTGACGGAGTTGCCTGAGGGTCTTTTTTATTTCAAGATTGATGTTTTTTGTTTCTGCTGTTGTTACTTTGCCAAGCATTAACCTTGTAGTATTCCCTTTTTGAACTTTCTTCCCTGTGGCATGCTTTTCTCCTAGTGCCGCTGTAAAATGTTCCCAAAGGACAAGGGGGTTGCCGGTTGTATTGGATATTTCCTGTATTATTGTTTTTGCACTGATTGCAAGAGTTTCCATTTCCGTGGTCTTGCATCGTAATCGCTTGTAGTTAGCGGTATATTCTGTACACATACTTCTTGTTTCTGCTGCTTCGTTCTTACAGGTCAGGGCTAAGTGAGCTTCTAGCGGCAAATGGTCGCTCTGAGCTCTGTCTCCTATCTTAAATGAATGTAGTTTGTCGTACAGCGGGAGTGTAACTAGCATGAAATCTAGGTAGGATGAGGCAATTGACGAGTGGTATGTTGGTGCTGGAGGGATATCCTCTTTGAATCGTCCATTGAGAACGCGCAGGTTCAATTGCTCTAGGGCTTTTACTAGCTGAGAAGCAGTGTTGCTATGTTTGTATCTGGAGGGGATTGATTGAGTTGGGATTTTCCATACTGTATCCATTTCCTGCGTCATGTCGTCGGTTGCCAGTTCACCAAATAGATGGAGGTTAAAATCGCCCGCCAATAGTATGTTATCCGTTTCCTCATCCTCCATGAGTCTTGTTAACTCTTGGACTAGTTAATTTGACCCAGTCAGCTTATTCTTAGGATGGATGTATGTGTTAACTACAAGTAACTGATGGCTTCCTTGGTTTTTATCAGTTGTGAGTGATATTGCCTGTATTGCGTTCGGCGGGGTAATATATTTTTTTTTGTTGAAACTTTTCATTGAAAGTAAAAACAAGAAAACAGAAAAACAAAACATAGCAAGGCATTACAATAGACTTGTGTCACCATTCGGCTCGTGGGGGGGGTACAAACGTAAATCAGATATTGTTGCAACCAGTAAATCGGGGGGAGGGGGGGGAAAAGGAGATCAGAAGTATACAAAACATCTATAATCCTGCGGAGGAAACATCAGGTTGGGAGGAAGACAAGTCAATATCACATTCCGATATGGGGGGAGTACATATATCACCACGGTATGTGTTCCACTGAGTCCAGATTTTCCCCCATTTGCCAGGTGTGCCACGGGAAACATAAACCGTTTTTTCTCGAAACATGCACCAATCCATGTTTTGTTTCCACACTAAGACTGTCGGAGGCCTCTGGGCGCCCCATAGCTGGGCAATGTCACGCTTGGCGATCATGTTACCCAAGGTCGCCCATCGAAGCTGCGCCAGATTGTAATCATTCGGCTCCCAGACGTTCAGCGAGCACCTCCGCGCTTCAGGCATCAGCCGTACACCCGTAACCTCACTCATTACCGCATGCACGCGATTCCAATAGCTCAGCACAGCCGGACATTCCCAAATCATATGGAGAAATGTGGCCACCATACCGCATCCACGCCTGCACAATCCATCCGTCGAGAATCCCATTCGCACCAGACGCGGACCAGTCACATACACCCTATGCAGAATTTTGAGTTGGACAAACCGAAGGCGTGCCGGGATAGCCACCTCTTTCGGGGAAGAGATCGCGGCCTGCCAGTCTTCATTATCGAGCTCCAGACCATCACCGGTCCTCAACCCTCGGAGGCCTTCCAATAAGTCAATCCTAGTATTAATCAGTTTTTTATAAATGAGCGAGATAGTGCTATCAGGGACATGCCCATCTAGTATCCTATCTTCAAGCGGGGATGCTTCCGGCACGTCCGAGCCGCAAGGAAAAACAGACAAGACTGCGTGTCGGACTTGCGCATACCGAAAGGATTCCCTATCATTCAATCCATATTCAACTTTCAATTCCTCAAAAGTTTTGATCCTACCCTTGATCCACACATCATCGACCCTGCTGATCTCTATCATGTCCCACCGATCGAATCCCTTCGATTGCCAAAGGGAGCCAAGTTTATCCGAGGCATAGAGTGGAGTAGCCCGGGTCGGTCTGTCAGCCCATCCTGTGGCCGCCGTAGCCCGATACCACACCTGCACCGCTGTTTTAGTGGGACCCGTAAGAGATCTACTGGCTGACGTCGCGTATAGAGCCCTGTTGTAATCGCCGCCGGGCAGCAACCATTTATCCATCGCAAAGGCCGGGTTCAGTGAATGAGCATAGATGCCGTGGTTGATGGCCCCTAACTGAGAGGCCCAATAATAGCGACGGATGTCCGGGAGTGCGATGCCGCCATCATACCAAGGGAGCGTGAGCTTCGAAAGGGCAATACGAGAACGGCCCCCCCCCATATCAACTGTCGCTGTAGACATTCAATCTTCCGGAAATACCCGGCTGGTACTACGTCAAGTGTGTTTTGAAGCGCATAAAGAAATCGGGGGAGCGACATCATCTTAAACAACGCCGCTCGTCCCAGGGGAGAGAGAGGGAGTCTGTTCCACGTTTCTATATCTGCCCGAAGACGTCGGAGAGGGGGCAACAAATTGCGCTCGTAACGAAGCGTGGGGTCTAGGGTAACAAAGATTCCCAGATATTTGAATCCCTCGAGCACCACCGAAATAGGACATCCACTTGGCAAGAGGGGAGCATCGCCGGAAAGAACATAAACGCAAGATTTTGACCAATTGATGACTAGACCGGAATTTTTACTGAAAGAAGTCAAAACGTCGAAAAGGACGATCAATGACTTCCGGGGCGACGTAAGGTATAAGAGTATATCATCCGCGTACAGAGATATACGGTCTTCAAATTCCGGAGACCATCTAATACCCTTCAAGGATGGTTCCCATCTCAACCAAGCCGCCAATGGCTCTAAGGCAAGAGCAAACAGAAGTGGGGACAGAGGACAGCCCTGGCGCGTACCCCTACCAAGCACAAAGGAGGCCGAAACACGTCCATTCACCACTACCTGGGCTAAAGGGCCGGCATAAAGCAGCTGCACCCAACGGATAAAGGCGGGTCCAAAACCGAATTTAGAAAGGACCGCCCAAAGATAAGGCCACTCAAGCGTATCAAACGCCATAGTGGCGTCTAGGGACGCCAAGATGGCCGACTCCCGCAGAGTCCCGGCTCGCGCTAGGACTCCATGGAGGCGCCGAAGATTAAGTGCCGTATTGCGATGTGGTATAAAGCCGGATTGGTCCGGGTGAACAAGATCTCCTATAACAGATATCAAACGAGTAGCAAGAACTTTGGCCAGGATCTTAGGTTCAACATTGATCAGGGAAATAGGTCTGAAAGATTCGCAGCGGTCACGCGGCTTTCCCTCCTTATGGATAACCACTATGGAGGCCAGCCTTTGATCAGGAGGAAGAGACCCTTTCTCTAGGGATTCCAAGAACATCGATCGCAAATACGGCGCCAATACGTCGGGACGGAGCTTGTAAAGCTCGATGGGGAGTCCATTAGGGCCCGAAGCCTTCCCGGAGCGAATCGATCGGAAAGCGGTCGCAATTTCATCAACCGTGAGCGGAGCTTCCAGTAGGTCCCGCTCTGGGTCAGACAAGCATGGCAGCGAGATATCGCGTAGAAGCAAGCGGGAGTCCTGCTCTGGTCGATCGGACACAGGGGAGTACACTACCCGAAAATAATCGGCGAACCGCGCCACGATCCCAGCAGGGTCAGTGATACTTTCACCATTCGCATCCACTATGACGGGGATAACTCAACTCGCGCATTCTCTCCTATCCAACCAAGCAAGCAACTTCCCAGCCTTATCTCCCACATCATACAGACGCCCCTGCTGTTCACGACCCATCTCTTTCGCAGCGTCAGTCACAAGTGCTCTATATTCGTGCTGTTTTAGGTCTAACAAGTGCAGCTTCTCAGGGGAGGCTCCAGAGTCCAACTCTCCCTCAAGAATGGTAAGTTCAGTCTCAAGACGGACAACCTCTTCCCGCTTACACCTCTTAACATTGCCAATCGATGAGAGGGCTTGTCCCCGAATGACAGTTTTATACGCCTCCCACAAGGAGACAGAAGAGGACACTGAACCCACATTTTCAGAAAAGTAATGATCGATCGCTTTAAGTAATTCCACTCTAATCTTAGGATCACGGAGGTACCATGGGTTAATCGGGGCAATCCGACCTCCCGACCCCAGACGAGCGTTTACAACTAACCACAGCGGGGAGTGATCCGAAATACCCCTGGCAAGATGTTTCACCTCCCCTATGAGGGAAGCCTGGGAAGAGGGCATCAAAACATAATCTAATCTCGAAAGGCTGCCATGGGCCCCGGAGTGAAAAGTATACTGCCGTTGCCCAGGATGATGTAAACGCCAGCAATCGGTTAGACCCATTGCCTCCAGGAAATCCCCCAGCCAGGATTGAGATTTAGCGAGGACACGGGGAGGGTGACGATCATACATTCCAGACACTACTGAGTTGAAATCCCCCCCTGCTAAAAGTACACCCTCGGGCACTCCCAGGATCACTTTTCCCAAATCAGCATAGGTCGTAGTTTGAAGGCCTGGTGGTATGTAAACCGAGAGTAAAGTAATCACCCTCCCTTCCCAGCGCCCTACTATAGCGGCATAACGCCCCCTATCATCAAGTATAACGTCATCAATAGCAAAGGGGAGGGAGGTCCGAACCAGAATGCCCACCCCTCTGGAGCCGGAAGTGAAACCCGAGTGGGCCATGAGACGGTATCCACGCCTATTCATGGCGTGGCACGTATTACCAAGCAAGTGTGTTTCTTGAAGCAAAACCACATCAGGAGACAAGCGTCGTAGCAACTGTAAAACCACCCCCCGTTTAATTCTGTCTCCCAACCCATTTACGTTCCAACACAGAATGCGTAGTCCCTTATCCCCCATCCCAGCATCCACCCCAGGTCCCCCCCCACACCCGCCGCTACACTGCAACACAGGAGATCGTCAGTACTATGCCTTGAATAAAACAAAAAACCCTAAACTTGAACCCCCCAACCCCCCAAACCAACATTATACCCCCCACCCCGCACCCCTGAGTGAGACTCAAAAGCCACCCCAACTTGCAGTGTGCCTGTCGCCCTAACATACAACTAATCTACGAAAAGAACCCCAGAGGAGGAAGACACACCCGACCCCCTCCCACACCCCATTAAGACAACACAATAGCGGACAACAGTAGCATAGCATCAAACCACTGCCGAAAGTCAATACGTTGGTCCAGGAGCCGATTCACTCCCTATTCCTGCTCCATCAGGCCGCCCTCCGCTCCACCGGAGTGTTCCGAATGATCAAATTGTTCCTGTCCAGGGGGCAACGAGTCCAACCAGTCACTAGCACCTCCAGGATGGTCAAAGAAAAACGTTCTATCATTGTGAACCACACGCAGTCGAGCCGGGAAAAGCATGGCATATTTCATGGCTCTGTCTCTCATTCTCTTCTTCACCCCTTGAAATCCCAGTCGCTGCCTCTGAACCTGTTGGGTGAAGTCCGGGTAGAAGCTGATCGCGGCGTTTTCATATTTCGTAGGGCCCGATGTGCGGGACGCCTGCAGGATCGCATCTCTGTCACGAAAGTTAAAGATCCGCGCAATGATGTGGCGCGGAGAAGCTCCCAGTTTGGGCCGGCCACTCGGGATTCGGTGGGCCCGTACCACTGCGAAAAACTTGCTCAGGCCCTTGGGCGCTAGGTGATTCAGGACAAGGTCCTCCACCAGTAGGTCTACCGCTGACGAGTCCGTCGTCTCCGGGACACCAACCAACCGGACGTTGTTCCGTCGTGCGCGGCCTTCAAAATCGTCCAAGCGTCGAGAGAGGTAGTCACGGGCGGATCTCAAATTACCGACCTCCGTCTGTAATTCAGAGACGTCGGCGACAAGACTGGATGTCTTAATGTCAAGGGATTTGACCTTCTCGTTAGTCTTTCCGAGGTCTGCCCTGATCAGAGTAACATCTATAGCAACCGTGTCCAGCTTGTGAGTCAGGGCCTCATATTGTTGTCCCAACGCGGCCTTCATCCCAGCAATGGCGCCCATGACGTCCTTCAACGACGGTTCTTCATCCAACAGGGAGTCATCCCCAAAGGTGGCCGGGGGTTTAGTCATACCACTCGGAGAGCTCTTAGTGAGGGTATAGCGATCCATAACGTTGGACTGCACAGGACCTCCCCGAGTTGCCGGTCTGGTCTTGCGCCTCTCCGCCTCGGGCTTGGTAGTCATTTTAGGTCGTGCGCCCCGGACGGTATTCTGAGACCTAGTAAAAATGGCGACACTCTATACGCCCGGATCAATTCGGAGAATAGGTGGAGGGCCAGCCACTGATCAAAGAGCAGCGAAAGTCCAGATCACCAAACGATGACGTGGTAGTGAAAGAAACAAGCGACCAGGGCGACCAAGGCAAAGTCAATGAGGCCAGACCACAGGAATCGAAACTGAAAGTAGAAGACCGGGCATAGGAGCCCCGCCTGGGCCGTTGTTATTCGATTACCACCCGGCTGGCAGAGAAGGCAAGCCCGGGGCAGTACCATGGAGCAGGCCAGAAATGTTCAAAAGTCCTTATCTTCGGTTCCCGTGGACCAAATCGCAATCTGGAAACGGATAAATGATCAGCCAGGTCACGATCACAAAAGCCCGTCGTCTAAATCAGGATAAGATACAGGATGATCGGTGGAGGTGGCGAAGGTCCGGGAGCTCTGAGCTCACGCGACCATCTTGGGTGTGCGCTAAGCTCCTCCTCCGGCGGGGTAATATTTATGCTTGATGGTTTGATTTCTCCTATAACTGATATTGACGCGAAGATTACCTGGCCGCCGGAGCAACGGCGTACTGTGATTCTTTGCGGGCCGGGTGTTTCCAGGCTGTGTATCCTTGCAGGGCTATATTGTTGGGCTCCCATGTTTCCTGGAGGAGAATCAGGTCAAAGGATTGCAAGTAGTTCAGTATTTCGGGGTCCTCCAGTTTGTCGGCTAGTCCGTTAATGTTCCAACTGCAAATATTGAGTTTGTTTTTGTTTTTGAAGGAACCCACAGAATTGGTGACTAAAGCTGACTTTGTTTGTCAGTTGGTGTCGCTTCCTGTTATTGTGCGAGTTATTGTTTCTTTACAAGGGGCTGTTCGTTGAAACATTGGGCTTTGCGATTTCGCCAGGTGTTTTTCCCGTCCTGGGGAGTAGCTTCGTGCTCCTTTAAGTATTGACTTATCCAGTGGGGGTCGTTCTTCCTTGCAATCTTCGAGTAGCGGGGTAGGGTAAGCTGGTTTTATTTCTAGTTCAAGCTGAATTCCCCACTGGGAGAAGCTAGATGCATTCTCCATGATTGATTTTGCTACCTCCCTGGTTTTCCACGTGGCCCTTGTTTTCTCGTTCCCTTGTGGGTGTGTTGCTGGATGGAATTCAATTGAAAGCAAGTCCGAGGTGTTTATAGATTTTAGTTTATCTATTGAGTTGATTAATTTTAGTATATTGCCCCTATTTAGGATGTCTACTCTTCCCTTGGATTTTTATTCGGGAATGAAAAAGATTGTTTCTGTGTCTATTTCCCTTGTGGACAACGTTTTCTGATGGGGCTGTTCCTTGGTTGCGTATGTTCGCTCTGAGGGTTTGATGTTCTGTTCGTTAGGTTTGCACTTTGAAATATCCCGTTGAGATTGGTCACTAGAATGCTTATCACCGGTGTTTGTGATGCATGGAGTCTGAGGGTTTGCTTTAGTAGATGTCGTCTTCGTCTTCTTGCAGGTACACCGTGTTATAGAATTGTTCAGTGTCACGTCGTCTTTGGTGGGGTTTGGCTCTTCCTGATCTTCTATTTCTTCCTCCGAATTTATATTCTTTGACCTTGAGTGGCCATCCGATTGCCCTAGTGCCGGCTCTATTCGATGTCGGCCTGTTGACTCGTTTCTGCTTACTGTCTGTTTTCTCTCTGGTTGGTTTATTGGACCCACACTGGTGGTAAGGGTTCCTAATCCTTCTATTTACGTACCAGTTGAGGGCAATGGGGTTTCTGGTTTCAGTGAAGGGGGTTGTCATTCCTTTGAAGCTCGCCGGTTGCTGGTTGCCCCATGCCTTCCGGTGCTGTGGAATTCCGGTTTTCTCCTTGGCAGTCCTCGTTGACCTTTCTGTTGCGCCCCTTCCTTTTTTGCTTACGACGCGCCCGTGCATTCTGTGGGCTCCCTGGTTCGTTAGTTTGTCCTGTTGTGAGAGTGTTCTGAGTGGTCTTTTCTGCTGTGAGGATGACATTTTGGGTTTGACCCCCTGGCGAATTAAGTTTTTGCATATCGGTAATTTTTTCTAGAGGTCCTGCCTTTGTAGGAGATGGCTTTGCCGCGTTTGATTTTAGGTCGGGCCTCTCCAACCTAACTTCCGCTTGGGGGAGTTTTATGGTGTTTAGTTTTATTTCATCCAAAAGGTTGCTCAGCATCGTAGGTAATGATGATAACTTGTGGATTATTAACGAGCAGGTACAGATAGTTCTGTCTATTTCGGTTAATTTGACTGACTCTTGTCCTCTTTTTATGAGTCCGTTCAGGTCAGCCAAATTCCTATCTATCCCCATTGTGGCCTCTGCTAAGCTTTGCAGGACAGATAGTTGTAAGTCCATCTTATCAGATTGGTACTGTAGGGCCGTTGAAGATAGCTGTATTGTATTGAGAAGAGAGATCCAAAAAGTATTGACTGGGTCCGTAGTCCTCTCTGGAGGCGGATGTGAACTTTCTTCACTGATATTGTTTGTGGGCTGCCTGCCGTTATATGCTGTCTCCAGGTCTATCCATTCTTCCGAATTCAGGAAGGTCATATCCTTAGTTGGTGAGGAAGTTGATATGGAAATTTCATGATCTAGTTTTAGCTCTAGGAAGTCGGAAGTCCTTGTGTTGCTATGAGGCTTTGATTCTATGTTTACGTGAGTGTTTTGAACCTGGTGGTCTTCGGTTTCTCTGATTTTTTTCCTCCTCTAGTGCTGCATCTTGAATGGGGAGGGAGTGGGTTGTTATTGCAAGCTGGTTACGCGGGTTGCTTCTGGGGGGCCCTGAGTTCCCGTCGTGCCCTTTTGCTTGGTTGTTCGATACAACGGGTGACTGTGGCGGGCTTGTTAGTTGAATTTCCTCTGAGTATGCCGCTTGTGGAAGTGCCTGGCTGATGCGGCCTTCTTTTGACGGTGTTCTAGTGTGTTGTTGTGCCAGGTTGTCCCGGTTGTCTTCTCCATGTCCAGTTGGGTTTGTTATTTCATTTGGCATTGGTGCCGTGTGGATTTCCGCTATGATGTGGCCTGTAGTCGCGGGGCAGGCGTTGGGCTCACTGGCTGGTTGCAGAGGGGATTGGAGACCAGTAATGGAGTCATTCGAAGAATAGATTGCATTCCCTGGGTTTTTTAGGAAATTGAATTTAGTATAGATTTTTGGCTGAAAGTTGTATTTTGTTTCACTTTGTTGTCCTGACAGTTTAATTAATTGTTGATTATTTTTTCTTTTGTGGCTCTTGCGCCTCCCTTGTTTTGGAGATGGACTACTTTTTGTTTTGTTGTCTCCGGTCTTTTCAGGTGTTGAGGCGAGACTGTCCTCTGCTCCCAGTCTTGGTCCTTCTGCTTGTCCATCAAGTGGGTTGATGCTGGGTCCTTCGTCAGCTCCTTCCAGCGAGGTTTCGTACCCTATTGTGTTTTCAGATGCATTTGTTCCACAGGGGGTCAGCTTGGTCTGCTTAGTCAGCTTGGTCGTGCCGGGTGGCACTGGACTTGTTGATGTGCTTGTGTTGTTCCGTTTCCGTTTATTAGGCTGAGTCGCTGGAGGTCTTCTTTCCCTTCCGGACCTCATGGCGGACCGCCTGCGCCCTGCTCCCTCCGCCGTCAGCTGTCCGGCGGGCCGGTGCCGACCCTCGCTGGCCCCACAACGGCGGAACTGCTGAGGAGGTGCACCACTGGCAAGGCTGATAGTGCGCCGCTGCACTTTGCGGTCACGCCACGTCGCCTCTCGGCCGCTCTTCAGATCAATGCGGTGTTGGAGTTGGCGGCACCTGCCGCGTGTTTGCTCACGTGCACTCCCCAAGGGGTAGATGAGTACTTAGCTGTTCTTAGCAGTATGGCAGAATGGCAGCTCAAGCTGTTCAGGCAGCGCAAGTGGCACACCCGCCGGCCCGCCAGCTGGGACGCCGAACTTCTATGCGGCCCCCGCCGCACGGAAAACCAAGGCTACTGAGGTGCTGCCAGATACTGCCGCAGGAGACGGCTACCATGAGAGGGGGGGGAGAGTGAGGAGCGGGTTTGTCTGTGTCCGTGATACAGCGGCTGATGTGGCTGGGGCGTGGGGTGCAGCGACTAGCGGCTAGCGGCTACGGCGTCAGAAAAGAGGGGCGCAGGGGCGCAGCACTCTGCCTGGACGCCGCCCTTTGCCGTTTCTTACCGCTTGCTTGCCGCTCTTCACGCAAGCCGCCACTGCTTGTCCGCTTGCACCGTTTTCGCTGTTTCGCTGTATCGCCGCTTTAGGCCGCTCCCCCCGGCACCTCGGCACTCGGCACTTCGCCCCCCTCGGCTCGAAAAGCAGCGGAAAACCTCAGTGTCAGTCTGCCGCGCCCGCTGCGTCCACTGTGTCCGCCTGCCTGGAAGATCAGGGCGAACTGGAATGCCGGCGTCTCCTTCGTCCCGCTAGCAACTCTATGTCCATTCCGTGTCGGTCTAGGTACGCCTCAACAGTCTAACCTTTTTGGACGTATTCACCCACTGATATTCCAGGTCATGAAAGTTATTCATGAAGGGGTTGTAGCTAGGTTCTTACCCGTATTTGGCATTTTGAATTATAGCAATGTGTTTGACCTGTATGTTCCCAAAGGCCCGCAATCCGTAATTTCCTGGCACATCTCATTTGTCTTGAGCCTCATCTGCAACAAATTTTAAAACCCTAACCTAGCCAGTCCTGTTTAAATGGTACCAGGATGCAGCTCAGACTAAGCTAGAAAGTCAGTTCATTCTAGATGTGGATTAGGAAAACGCATGTTTCTAACAGGAGGAAGCGTTTAGTATTTTTGGGTGCTTACCCTTAAATCCGTTCTCAGTGCTGATGAAGGCCATTCTGTGCACCTAGACATATAGCCATAGAGACAGTGCAGAAAAGCTTCACGTTGGACCCTCTTTAATCACGTGGAAAAGTAACACCAATAAAATGGTCTAGTTGTTATCAGGGCCTAGTCGTGTATTATTGTAAGGTCACTTAGGGCCTAAATACAATGCTCAATTGGTTTCTTTCATCTCAGTTCTAGAGGACTTATGATGAAGCTAGCCACACTATGTAGGTTGAGTCCTTTACAGTATGCTTATTCTACATTAGTGCACCCAGAGGTGTATACCCTGTATTTAGCGGTTAGGGAATCATACTACTGATTTTATTTAGGGAATGGTATATTACTCTATTGTGTGTAACTTTTTTGTTTAGCCATAGGCTAAAAACTGCACTTTAGCGAGATTGTGCTACACCAACCCTACTTTTGTTGTTTTAAAATAAATTATGCCATAGTGGAGCTAAAGTTTCAACTAAACCAAAACAAACAAGTGTCAATATTACGCACACGCCCACCGTGATGTCAGACGTCCAGGGGCTGTCCGACGCACAAGAGGTTATGGACGTTACAGTCTAAATTAAGATTTTATTATCGCTACACTAAAATTGATATATGTTTTTCATGCTTGAATTGCATTTTAGTCTTTCTTTTGCCCAAGGATTGATGTAGTTTGCCAGCAAGCACATATAAAAAGTTAGTGCCGGAAAAGACCACCCAACCTCCAGTCTGGAAACCCATTGTGGTTTCAAGCTGTACTCCTTCTCTGACTGTTTTGTGTGTCCAAGCAGCAATCAGCAAACTAACCCCTCTTCTTGCCTCGACCATCTCCCCTAATTACTATTCAAGTCCAAAAATAAACACTTGTGCAGCTGTTTTTAGATATGCCTTCCTGTGTGTGAAGTCTATTTTTTGTTATTGTTGATTTCATAATAACCAAGCAAATGTGTAGAGAAATGAAACTGCCTTTGTATTCTTAGTGAGAAGTCAAATGGGTTCCTCACAAACTCGGAGAAGACCCGAAGCACCCACCACCTTAGCACCCATGGGGCATCGTACGACCGAGCGAAGTACAGCTATGGCGGTGGCACAGAGGCACTGAGAGGCAGCAGAGGTAATATGGCATTTCTCCTAGTGATGGTTTTGTTCCTGGAATGCTGTGAAGGTGACTCCCAATCAGTGTGCGATAGCACTCAACAGCTATTCTTTTGTAAGCAAAAGGACCAGGAGGGGGCCTCTAGCTCACTCTTTTAAACACCGCTGAACAATAAATTCTATACACTATATATCTAGGGCTTCCGGTTTTATGGTATTTTTTTTTTTTAACATTTCAGTTTGTCTTTATCCATATTTATTTTTTGCCATTTTATCTGTATTTATCCATTTTTTTTGTGTTTTGTGTATTAATGAAGTTGTAGAACTGTAAATTTCAATATTTATTTAACAGATAAACGCACACTCATACTTTGAGGTCTGTCGTGTTTTAGCTATTTAAGCTGCCAAATATTACATAACAGTACATCCACTAGTTCATATTAGCATTATACCACAAATGTATGTTAGATCTGGGGGTCTCTAGTTGGCAATGGTTATCACCTTTGTCCAAATAGGTACCCTTACTTCTAAGTCAGGATAAGGGGATTACACTCCTTAATAACCCCTGCTCACCCCCTTGATAGCTTGGCACGAACAGACAGGCTTATCTCAGAGGCAGTGTGTTAAGCATTTGTGAATATACACAGTAATTATTATTATTATTATTATTAAGCGTTCTTATATAGCGCTCGATTACCCGTAGGCATCTCGGCGCTTGCCTTGGGAACCCGTCCTGGCTTTTCCCTGTGAGATACCCGTACTGGGCATCCCCAAGGTGAAAGCCAGGCATCCTGCCGCGGGGGGCCGTAGTGGAGATTAAGCAAGCTAATGTCCAGAGCTGCAGAGTGTGAACCCGTGACTCGAGTAGGCACCGAAACGAGAATTTTCGAGTCCATGGATATTTGGGCTCAAGACCCTGCCGCGTCGGGAATTGAACCCTGGTCCCGGGTCTGACCTCTACTTCAGGGTCTGCCTCCTCTAACCAGTGAGCCACACTTCTCCACAGTGAAAACACTACAGATGGACACAACACAGGTTTTATAAAAATAAGTATTCTTTATATAGACTTAAACACAAGACACAAACGACAAATATCCACAATACTTCACTTAAAATTGCTTAAAAGATTATGAAAGTCTTAGTTCAAGTTGTTGGTAAAATGCGACAAAGTTCTCAACAAAGTACCTGGATGCGTAACGCACAGTGAACAAAAGGCTCGCAAAAGGGGAGATGCGTAGGTTCCGTGACCCGGGGGAACGGTGCGTCCTTCCTCAATGCTTGCTCAGAGTAGGGGACTCGTCATAAGCCTTACCGGTGCGGAGGTGATGCGTAGATTCTCGGCCTGCGGGCCCATTGCGGTGCGCAAGATAGCGCCTTGATGCGATGCGACGATCCGGTTGCGATGCAAGAAGATGGCCAGGAATGGTGAACTTTCCCACCCCCACTCAAAGAAAGAGGAGAAAACGAAAGGAGCGTTTCACTGGCAAACTCTGTAAAGTGCTGCTGGTGTGTGTGGTTGTGAATAAAACCAATCAGCCCATTTTGCAACCACTCTGTATTGCTTTGTTTAGTTTTTTTAGTTTCGTATTTTGAACCTTTTTTTTCTCTCTGTCTGGAGGCTGCTTTTTGGAATATAAAAATGTCTGAAAAAGACGACTTTTGCAGCCAAAGGGTTTCTTTCTATTTTGGATCCATTTCACAGGAACAAATAAAGGAAACGCGAGGGAAGAGAGGGTAAGAGTTGTTTCTTGAAGTCATGGTTTTTTGTAGGCGAGTCAGAGACAGAGGCAGAAGGAGGGAGTAAGAGAAAGAAAGAGAGGGTGACGGGGGCAGCTGCCAGCGGCAGAGCAGAACCGAACACTGTAGGGGAGGTAAGCGATATGAAAAGAGTGTGGTGAGGGGGCGGAGGAGAAGGATTCCTCATATTTAGAAGGGGGCCCTTACACCGTGGTGAGACAGATAAATCCATGCAATCAATTGGTATTATTGCGATTGGACCAAAGACGAGCCGAGGAGTAAACGTAAATGTTTTCCACCTGACTCATCAACAAGATTTTGTAGTACTTCCAGGAATAGTGTACTTCCCCACCCGGAAAAAGCAATGTTGTTCAAAGAAAAACGAGAAAACAAAAGTAGCGCTTCACTAGCAAACTGTGTAAAGTGGCACTAATGTGTGTGGTTGTGCATACAACTGCTCTAGTCACTTTGCAACCACTCTGTCTTGCTTTATTTAGTGTTTATTTGTTATTTTTCATATTTTAAACCTTTTTGTTTCTCTTCGCCCGAGGCAGCACTTTCAAATAGAAAAATGCCTGAAAAAGTTTTGCAGTCAAGGTGTTTTTTTGTTTTTTAGATCCAATTCACAGGTGAACAAATAAAGGAAAGGAGAGCAAATAGAGGGTAAGAGCCATTTGTTGAAGTCCTAGTTTTCAGCAAGTAAGCAGGAGTGAGACCGAGACAGAAACAGAGGGAATAAGTTGAATACGAAGAAAGAGAGGGGGGGGTAGAGTGGGGGCAGCGGCGGAGCTGCACAAGTGAACACTGTTGTTCAAAGAAAAAAAGAGAAAAAGGAAGCAGCGCTTACCTGGCAAACTTTGTAAAGTGGCGCTAATGTGTTTGGTTGCGAATAAAACAAATCTGGCCAATTTTCGTATTTTGAACCTTTTTTTTTCTCTCGGCTCCGAGGCTGCACTTTAAAATAGAAAAAGTCAGAAAAAGACGACATTTACAGCCAAAGTGTTTCTTTCCTTTTTTGGATCCATTTCATAGGGGAACTAATCAAGGAAAGTAGAGGAAAGAGAGGGTAAGAGCTGTTTGTTGAAGTCATGGTTTTCAACAAGTGAGCCGAGGAGCAAACCTAATGTCCTCGTTGGAAAATGTTAGGTCCAAACATATTTCTATAGCACATTTTTTAAACAGACTAAAATTCAATAAGTTTTCCAGGCAGTTCTGAAAAGTGTTTCATTACTTCAAGTATGACAAAGTTCCAAGGACTCTAGGATCATTACCTTGCTATAGCAGCAAATCACGTTTGTGCCTATAGGAAAATGATGTGCTACTCTGAGGCTAAATCCAGAGCTAGTTGGGATGACTGCATCTCGGCTCATCCCGTCCTGAAGCACATCAAGGGCTTTTGTTTATTCTGTATGTGCAACCACTATCGGTTTCACAAAGCATACATGTTATGGTACTACAATTGTTGTGGACTTTCCTTTCTCAGGTTATGCTTTCGCTTAGAAAACAAGCATTACAAATGCAATAGGTCTCGCCTTTCATTAAGTTAAAGCCATTTGCCTTGCTATATATACTGTTCCATTAGCAAAGCAAATGGCTTTAACGTAATCAAAGGCAAGACCTATTGCATTTTCAATGCTTGTTTTTTTGGGGTGCGGGGCTATACAAGTGGTAATTATTAGTATAAACAGTCGTGCAAACAGAACGTGGAAAAGTAAATGCGTTCAATCTCTTGCTTGCTGTCTCTTCTTTCATTTGTGAAGGGAGCAGTCCGAGTGTAGCTTTGTTTCTCTTGATGGACAGACAGCTAAGTGTGGTATCTACGAGTGATAGTGTTAACCTGAACTCGACTCTCGCACACAACTCGGGATATAGGCAATCCTTTAAATATGGTAATTTGAAGATGAGCCCACAGTCTCCAATGATGCTCGTTACCCCCAGCTTCTGTGTCCCAGACCGCCAGCACTGATTTGGGGTGATTAACAGGAATCTACCGGAATTGCTTCCTCCGTTAAAAGTATCTGACAGGCCTGGGCTACTCCGAATCCCTCCGTGACAGTCATGACATTACCTTCTTAATATAAAGCTGGGAATCTGCTGCAAGCCACACTTTTTGCCTCCCATTAAACTTTACAGACACTCCCTAAAACTCGTTCACAGTCAAATGATGTCATCGTTTAAGATGCACCAGAATGTTTTTTGTCCAGTCTTGGCCATTGGGATTAGATATTGTATTGTAATTGCATTTATCCAGCGCTTACTACCGTTCTAGAAGTCCATCCTAAGAATAGTGCAACTGCTGTTCTGTGATTAGTTTCCTTTTTAGCCAATCCCGGGTGTACTTACCCACTCTTTTTACTGCCTTGGAATGTTAAAAGGATGTTTGTACCGCATTGCGGTGTGCTTTGGGTGAATGTAGACCTAAATGTACAAGTGTAAAAGTTCCACCAGGTTGGTGGAATGTCCATAGTCACAAATCCTGTCTTCTGTGAATCTTGTGATTTCCCTTCGTAAATACATTGGTTTGCTTGCCTTCATTAAACTTCATGTGTATAACAGAATCTTCGTGGTTCAGGCTCAGAAGCAGGCCCGGCTCCAGGAATTTTTATTTGGGTGGGCCAAGGGTGCATTTGGGTGGGCCACTGGGGCTCAATTTGTCGCATATATTTCTGGTCAAGGCCTGCTTCAGGGCCCTCCTTTATCTCTTCTTACTCTTGCAAGGCCCAGTAAAACGCACTCTTTTCCAAATCTCTTTCTAAATGTTATCACTCTCAAAAAGTGTTTTTTCCATGTAATGTTCCTTTGATGGGAAGAGGAAGTTTCTGAGGTGGGGTATCAGGCAAGTGACACTTCTCGGGCTCCCTCTGTGTGAGCCTTCTAGGAGAATCCCTCTTCATTACTACCTCCACCTGACCCCAGACTCTGCAACACACTCCCTTACAGGCTTGAATATCCACTACTCCTCTCCAGTGCACCTTATCTCACAGCTGACCTTGGGCCTCAGCCCCATATCAGGCACCATTGGGCTCCACTTTCATTTTGCCCGGTAAAAACATTAGAAAAATCACCTTCAAACTTAAAACATTGAATATAGCAGTAAATATAATAAGCATGCACTTTAAAGTATGTTCCACAGTAGCCCTTATGACCCTACTGCTAATTAAATAAACAAAAACAGAAAGGCCATGACAGGGCCGGCTTTATCGCTGATGCGAACGTCTTTTTTGGCGCCACACCAATAACCTCTTTCTCCGTAAATACCTTTACTACCACCTTCCAACAGTGCCCCTCATCCCTCCATGACCCCCCCTATTGACCTCCTCATCGGATTTCCTCACTGCCTCACGCCACAAGTGCCCCTCATAGCCCCTCCACCTCATGACCTCCTCCTTGGAGACCAGTACCCCTTATCTCTCTGTAGCCCCTCCCACTCATGACCATCTCATCTGACTCCCTCACTACCACCCTCCACCAGTGCCCCTCATCTCTTCCTAGCTTCCCCTCCACCCCATGACCTCTTCCTCGGATTCCCTCACTACCACCCGCCACCAGTGCCCCTCATCGCTCCATAGCCCCTCCCACTACCTCTTCCTCGGATTCCCTCGCTGCCACCCTCCAACAGTGCCCCTCATCGCTCCTTAGCCCCTCCCACTACCTCCTCCTCGGATTCCCTCACCGCCACCCTCCAACAGTGCCCCTCATCTTTACCTAGACCCTCTCTCATATGCATTTCGTTTGTTGTATAGTGCTACTCATATCAATGTAGTGTGTGTCAGTACTTTACATCACACACACATTATACAGAGACAATGAATCATACAAGTATGTAAGTCAGCCTATAGAGAATGTCACATAAGCCAATGAGGATTACAAGGTGTATGAATCACATGTCATCCATACTTGTGGGGAGTATATTTTAAAAGGGTTTGGTATGGGGAAACACAACCTTAGGATTTAAAGAGTATTCCATGGGGGTCAGCTTTACTGATAAAAATGTATATCTGCCCAAACATAGAATTTTAGCAACATTAGAATAATGAAAGACTGGGGAAACTCTAACTATATCACAAAACAATAAAAAGCGAAGTTCTAACTATACCATTCATGTGTGTAGACAGCTCTTAGATGACAGTTCATAGGTCACTGTCCTATGATACGATTGTAACTTATGAACTCCAAGTAACACAAGGATCTCTGTGACAAAGGCAGTAACCCACTGAACTATCCAGATACAATACAGTTCATCTACATTTAAAAAATACTAACAGACAAAAGATTTCTCTCCAGCAGGATCATCATTCACCAGCGTTATCTGGAGATTTTGTATCGTCTTATTGTTGTGCTGCATTGGCCATGATAATGATAAAAACTGTTTAAATGAAGCACACACAAAGTATGTGTCCTGCTGGGCCTGTGCAGATTTTAAAAAGAAAAAATGTAGTAACACATTCTCTTACCTACTCCATTAGTCAAACTTTGTGTCACAGCCTGATGTGATAAGCCACTGCAGGGGTTAGGAAAGGTGACTAAGAATAAACAAACTTCTTTTATCCTGAGCTGCATAGAAAAAGAAATATCAACGCAGCAGGACAGTAGGCAAAGGTTACCAAAGGTTATTAGTGTCAAAGAAAGGATTTGTCACCTTTCGCCATGCCGAGATGAAGGGATGAAAAAACAAACAAAAGCCTCAGTTAACATGTTAATGGTCTTTAAAGACCTGTGAAGTACTCGGGTGTGGGGCTGCGATAATCTCTAAAACTGTGTGTGTGCCCGGGAAAGCTGTCTCGGCCTGGGCTGACACACACGACCTGCGCGTTGCTCGCCTGCCTTCCAGCCCTCACTGCTGAGGGACAAGGCTCCTGTTTGGGTGGGCCAGGCTCATGTTTGGGTGGGCCTGGCCCACCCGGCCAACCCGCTAGAACCGGGCATGCTCAGAAGGCGAGATATGTCATGCATCGAGAGCACGAACTTGAACTAGTAACAGTAATTGGCGGTCAACCTCAAATCTGGGGGACCGGATTCGAATTCCGGCAAGGACTCACAACATCCTGTGATTCTGGGCAAATCACTTAATCTTCCCGTGCCTAACATGTGAAAAGCGCTGATACCCGATACCTTCGGGTGAAGTTCGCGCTATATAAAATCTGCGTAAAAAAATAAATAAAATCTTTAACAGTGTAAGGTATCAGCGTAAAAAAATGAATAAAACAGTGTAAAGTAATAACAACTAATTCCATGTTGTTGGACAGCTAAGGGCCGTGGCAGGTACAGAAAAGAACACAGAAAACATGTTCGGCCTTGACAAGCTCATGGAGTCACAAGGTGGCTCTGAGAGTTAAACGCTCACGGCTGTCATCATTTTTAATCCGGTCAAAGATAACTGCGCATTTCAAATATTCTGAAGTTGTTAAAATAAATTGGGTAATACCGTCGGGACGTCATAACTTAGTCATGAAGCGCTATACAGACCTCTACTTGGCGGACATTCTCTTAATAATAGTCCCAATTACTCCATCCACTTAGAAAAAGCGCAATGAATGAGTGAGGATCGGAGATGCTCGTTTATTGTTTTCTGATTTTATGAACTGTTTTCTATCAGTAGACACGAAACAAGAACAGCTCACATTTTAGCTTCGAAAGCACGTCTTTTAACAAATCACGTGCAGCCATTTTATGGCGATTTGAGAATATTGGCTATATCAAAACACACTTTTCAATATATATTCATGGAATTCGATGGACCACTGTGTGTGTTCACATTAAGCAACTTGCTACTGTTGCAGATCTGAGCAGTGATTTTTGACTGACGAGTACCCAATTTAAGATGCTCTTAAGATGCTCTCAGAAAATCCGAGGACCTGTACAACAAGCGCTCGCCAGGCATCCGTTGTTTATTTTTCGCCAACCTCGGACTCAAGCAACTGGTGACCACCCCCACCCACTACGCTGGACACACGCTCGACCCGGTCTTCTCTTCCAGCAAGGACATCGCCTTCAGCCACGCCACGGGACTCCACTGGACGGACCACAGCTGCGTCCACTTCAGATACAGAAAGACCACGCTCCACCATCACCATCAACAGGCCCCCCGCAGAAGCTGGAACAAGATCACTGCAGACCAGCTCACTACTTCCCTGAGCAAGAACCCTCCCACCAGCACAACGAACCCCAGCCAAGCAGCCACCAACCTCACGAAATGGATCAGCGACTGCGCAGACGACCTTGCCCCGCTGAAGACCCCGCCGAGCAGACCCGGCAGCAAGAAAGCCCCATGGTTTAACGACGAACTCAAGAGCTCCAAGAAGAACTGCAGAGCACTCGAGAAAACCTGGCGCAGAGACCCAACACCGGACAACATGACTGCCCTCAAGCTCGCCACCCGAAAACACCACCAGCTGATCCGCGCCACCAAGAAAACCGCATTCAAGGAACGACTGGACAACAACGCACACAACAGCAAGGAACTCTTCAACATCGTCAAACAGCTCTCCAACCCCAACGCCGGAAACAACGACATCACCCCTTCGCAAGACCTCTGCAACTCCCTCGCCTCCTACTTCCACAACAAGATCGCGGACATACACAACAGCTTCAGCACTCAACCGACGCACGCCACGACCGAACCACCGCCCCCCACCACCACCCTCCGCGCCTGGACCCCGATCAGCACCGAAGACACCATCCGCACGATGAACTCCATCCACTCTGGATCTCCGACAGACCCCTGCCCTCACCACGTCTTCAACAAGGCCGACGCTGTCATCGCACCCCACCTGCGGGACATCATCAACACCTCCTTCGACATCGCCACCTTCCCGGAGAGCTGGAAGCACGCCGAACTCAGCGCTCTACTCAAGAAACCATCAGCAGACCCTACCGACCTCAAGAACTACCGCCCCATCTCGCTGCTCCCGTTCCCGGCCAAAGTCATCGAGAAGACCGTCAACAAGCAACTGGCCGCCTTCCTCGAGACGAACGGCTCCCTCGACCTCTCGCAGTCTGGCTTCCGGGCCAACCACAGCACCGAAACCGCCCTGATCGCAGCTACAGATGACATCCGAGCCCTGCTCGACAACGGAGAAACAGTGGCCCTCATCCTCCTGGACCTCTCCGCGGCCTTCAACACTGTCTGCCACCGTACCCTAGTACAGCGCCTCAGCAACGTCGGAATCCAGGAGAAGGCACTGGAGTGGATCACCTCCTTCCTCGCCGGAAGGACACAGAGAGTCTGCCTCCCCCGGTTCAGATCGGAGGCCACCGAAGTCATCTGCGGCGTTCCTCAAGGATCCTCGCTCAGCCCAACTCTCTTCAACGTCTACATGAGCCCCCTCGCAGCCATCGCACGCCAGCACAATCTGAACATCATCTCCTACGCCGACGACACCCAGCTGATCCTCTCCCTCACTAACGACCCCGCCACCGCCAGAGCCAACCTGCACGAAGGGATGACAGACGTAGCCAAATGGATGTCGAACAGCCGCCTGAAACTGAACTCGGACAAGACGGAAGTCCTCATCCTGGGATCCTCACCCTCCGCCTGGGACGACTCCTGGTGGCCCCCCGCCCTGGGCAGCGCACCCAAACCAACAGACCACGCACGCAACCTGGGCTTCATCCTGGACTCCACCCTCTCCATGACCAGACAAGTCAACGCCGTCTCCTCGTCCTGCTTCAACATCCTGCGAATGCTACGCAAGATCTTCCGATGGATCCCCACCGAGACCAGGAAGACGGTCACCCAGGCCCTCGTCACCAGCCGCCTGGACTACGGTAACTCCCTCTACGCCGGAACCACCGCCAAACTCCAGAAGAGACTCCAGCGGATCCAGAACACCTCAGCACGACTCATCCTGGACATCCCCCGCCGCAGCCACATCTCCGGACACCTGAGAGACCTGCACTGGCTCCCGGTCAACAAGAGAATCACCTTCCGGCTCCTCACCCACGCACACAAAGCCCTACACAACCAAGGACCAGGATACCTCAACAGCCGCCTCAACTTCTACGCTCCCACGCGCCAGCTTCGATCGACCAGCCACGCCCTCGCCGCCGTCCCCCGCATCCGAAGAGCCACCACAGGAGGAAGGTCCTTCTCCTACCTGGCCGCCAAGACTTGGCACTCCCTTCCGACCCACCTCCGCCTGACCCAGGACCACCTCGCCTTCAGGAAGCAGCTCAAGACCTGGCTGTTCGAGCAGTAGCGGACCCCCCCCCCCCCCCCCAGCGCCTTGAGACCCTCCGGGTGAGTAGTGCGCTATACAAATGCTCTGATTGATTGATTGATTGATTGATTTTTGCTTCGCGCTTTCACTTTAAAGTGAAAGCGAGATGCAAAAATAAACACGCGGCACCATGTCTCCTTTTTAGTCCGGCGCAATCAGAGAGCCGGACTGGCGCGTGCAAGGCAGCGTGACGAAGCTTCTGATAAGAAACTTTGTCACAGCAGCTGTAATGCAGGTGAGCCAGTCCAAGTGGGCCAGAACAAAAAGCCAAAGGGAGGCACCCTAAAATCCTCCTTTTCAATGGGAAGCCCGCGTTTAACATAAACGCTGATGCTACCCAAGGAGCGGGCTTCGAGTCCCCTTCTTAAAACTGACTTGTTCACTATAAGTCTCGAGGCGAGAAGCGCATACGCGGTCCAACGCCAGCTCCAACGCCAGCCGAGACCCAAAAATCAAGAGTTACTGGTTGTCACTAACATGCACAGGCGAGGCTGGGCCCAAGTCTTCTGGCTTAGAAGTGAACATTAAATAAATGCAAAGCAGTGGTCGAAGTGGGCGGGATCGGCAGGGCACGGCGTGCCCCTACTTCTTTAATTTAATACAGTCCGTTCCCATACTTTATTATTTTAGATATGCGTCCCAAGACGGCCAAAATAGTTTGGCCGTTCGTGGCTGTTCAAGAACGTGCGGGCACAGAAGGAAAAAGGCTGTTGTTTCCTTCATGCCCAAAGAAGTCAAGGATAGTGTCCACTTAGCCTGCTCCACCGATAGCAGCCGCCCCCCTCTCTTTCATTTATTCTCTACCTTTTTGTTGTGCTCCAGGTCACTTGTTGAAAACGGTGACTTTTCTTTCCTCTACGTTGCTTCATTCGTACCCCTGCGAAATGGATCCTAAAAAAGAGGAAACACTTTTGCTGCAAATGTCTTTTTCTGACATTTGTCTATGCAGCCTCAGGAGGAGAGAAAAAAGGTTTAAATTTGAACAATAAATGCATAACTAAATAAAGCAAGAGAGAGTGGTCGCAAATGGTCCTCGTTGATTTTATTCACCCCTAAACACACTAGCTGCACTTTACAGTGTTTGCCAATGAAGCACTACTTTTCTAATTTTTCTTTGAACAGCATTTTTCACCAAGTGGGGAAGTGCGCCATTCTTGGAGGGACTGCAATACCTGCTTGATGAGTGGATTGGAAAATGTTTAGTGTGATCCTTATCAGTTGTTTTCCCTATTTTAGTTCATAAAATGTGTACCGCAGCTCTGTGTTCAGGGATGTGGTCTTTTTAAACCATACAGCCTATGTTTTATAAGGATATAAGCAGTGCTTTAAATGTGGCGGTACCAGCACTTTTTTATTTTGGGAGGGAGAGTACCGGCACTTCTCAAGAGAAATGCTATACTTTTAATTGGAGAGTACCAGCACTTCTCGGAATCAAGCAGGTACTCTGTTACGGAGTACCTGCACTTATATTCTTCCATTTCAAGCACTGGATATAAGGAATGGACACTGAAACGTGTCCCTTCCGAGCCCTGTAGTCATGTGCTTAACTTTTCAGGCAAAAACGCTCATTGATTTCTGAATAATGAGTGTAATAGTGTTAAGCTGTATTCCCTATGAGTGATTGCTTTTTCTAGAATGTTGTTACTTTTTTCAGCCAGCGTATTAGTCTTGTATAGTGTATAATTTGAATTGAATCTCATCTAGGTGTTTATAGAGGGGCACAATTTGATTGTAGTTGAAGGCAGTGCGATTTTCTCTAAGTGGGGCAGTATGGTGTTCAGTGGGGGAGAGGATGTGGCACTTCTTTTTCCAGAGATGCCGAATTTGGAACTGGGGAACCAGGTTCAGCCTTTATGACCAGACCACTCTCCTGAGAGAGCACATTCCTCTGCTAGACCTTGGAAGGCCCCGCTAGACCTTAAAAGCCCTGGTGTCTTAGCATCAGCTGGTGGACCCTAGGGGTGGCAAGTGTGGGTTAATCTTCAAGGCAATCCATACTGAAGTTCACCTCCTGGTCGTGTCGGCAGGCATACGAAGAAGCACACCCTAGAGCGACAGTGACTCTGCCCCTGATGTCCCAGGACCCTTGATGCCGGTCCGCCTCACCCATTGGTACCTCCATTGGCCTTGTTTCAGCAGCAGTAGCTGCAACTCATCAGGGCTCGGCAATGCAGGATTTGCACGTGCACCAAAATAAGTTCACAAACTTAACAGTCTCTTTGCTTCATGCACAAGCACTTTTAACATGTGCTGCCTGCTTTGAAGTCACTGGAATTATGCAGTAATTGAGGACAAAATTATGCTGCAGTGTTAACTAAATTATGCAGCAAGAAAAAGGCTGCAGCGTAATACGGTATATTTCCTGATACTTTATTATAATGACATTTGTACACATACTAAAGTCTCTGCAAATATTTTGACTCCTTAGTACCAGTTCAAAATACAAATGTAGCAGTGATCAAGGTAACCACTCAATCTTTGCAAAGGGCCCTTCACTTCGCAGCAACACAAGTCAAATTATTTTATAACTTTTGATCTGTTTGAGCTACAAACAATTTATTAGTTAAAAGCGTCAGATAATACAGCAGATAATGTATTATGTAGCAAATATGACAGAGCCATAATTATGTGGAAAACATTAGCAAAATAGGATATTTTGCCATTCATGTTTGAACTGCTGTTGTGGAAAAGGGGAGGAAAAGCGCTGATGACAGAAACTGCACGGCTGAGAGACAAATGGCTTGTGATAGCACTTTGAAGCGTATTTGGGACATTCTGTGATTGGATACGTATGCGAATTTGTGAATGTATTTTAATGTCAATTTGAATTAAATAACGTAATGAGCTGTAACTGGTCAGTGAAATGCAAAACAAATACAAAAAATTGGTATGTTTTGCTCCTTCTGGCCACACCTCTGACTCCGCCCACTGCCCCAATCCTTGGGTTATTTCCGCCCTCTGATTCACCGCCCACAGTTCCCGTACTCCCCCCCCCCCCCCCCCCCCCCACTTCGACCACTGATGCAAAGCCACTCACACTTGCCACACACGCAAGCCTTCTCCATATAAATAAATCAGATTGCTAAAATCTTCATTTGCCTGGTCTATAAATGTGAATTGATTTAAAAAAAAAAAAAAAAAAAAAAAAAAAAAGTAAGTCTTGCGCAGCTGACGGTTCGCATAAGCTATAGTGTGATAAGCCCAAGAAAGGCGATGCTAACCGTTTGGTTTAGCGGGGACTGCAGTGTATGTGCCAGTGTTTTCGAAGCGTATGTGTGTAGATGGCTTCGCAGTAACCTTAGGACTATGTTTAATTAGGAAGTGCCCAATACTGCAAAGCAGATAGAGGTGAAACTATCTTCTTTTGATTATCATATTAATTTACAATGCAAAGATCTGAGACTGGTCCAAAATGACTCCAAGAGGTCCAACAAGTACCTTGAAAACAGCCAGGCAAATGCTTTAAATTCAGAAGGACCTTTGAGAGTTCACAGGCAGTGCTTGGTCAAAGGAAATCTTTAGAGGTCTAGCAAGGTAAATGACTCAGTGCTAGATTTTCAAATCATAAAAGCTCCCACAATAATGGCATGATATTGGGATTTGGCGAGATAAATGCAAGTTGCGATGTATGGAACAGAACTGATATATAATGCAGCCATTCCTTTGACCAGAGCCTGAGTCTACATTTTCAAACCTTTATGGCGGTGTAACTAGTTTGTAACCTACCTTGTCTTCACATTCCCCATGCAAGATCTGCCTGATAGTATCCGCAGGCTGTACTGTGGAACAGTTATTAACAGTATTCCGGATGGGAATTACAGAATTATGCAGCACAAGAAGGCGGTATGCTGTTCTGACATGTTGTTCCTCAGAGTCACAGCCCTTTAACCCCTTCCACGCTCATGACGAGCTGGGCTCGTCATGAGGTAGCCTCCTCGCACGCTCATGACGAGCCCAGCTCGTCATGTAAAGTGCGTTTTAAAAAATCTCAGCGTGCGAGCGGAATTCCGCCCGCACGCATGCGGTTAACTGTTTCCTTTTATGCCACTTCTCTGCTGACGTCAGATCTTCGTCACTTCAGCTGCTCAGTTTTTTCTATTGTCCACTAGAATGCAAAATGTGTTGTAACTTTACTTACTTAATTTGATTCTAAAATGTGTGTTTCTCTCCTGTGCAGACCCTGGATCATTCTCTTATTCCAGGAAGGACCCAACTATTGATGACCTCGAAGAAAGTTTGCGAGAACTGAAGGTTCAGGTTAACAGCCTGGCATCAAGCCTAAATTTTGACTTCAAGCACTCGCATCATGATGGCAATTATGGTACCACAATGAATGATGTTTCAGGAATGCAGGTTGTTTCTGAAAGGTTCAATGAAAGTGTGCCAAACGCAGTTACAGAAGCAGACTGGTTTCTAAGTCCCAAGCATCTTCAGAAGTCAGTTGGAACTTATACTGCACTAAAAAGTTTAGGGCTTCCAGTGTTCTCACGGTCTTCACCAGACCGTGTAGCAGGACAGATAGGAAGTGAGATCTCAAGTAGAAACTACCTGTCATCCTCTTTGAGACCAGTTGATATCGCTGACACAGCCTCCTTCCCAGTGAAGCTTGGTGCCCCTCATGTTGTTGGAGTCAGGTCCCTTCTACCTCCCAAAGTCCCAGTTCGGTCACGCTCGCCAGGAAAAACAATGGCTTCCTTAATTCGAGGTCGATCACAATCCCTCGATCGTTCTGAGAGTAATCGTTCTCGTTCCTATTCCCCAACTTCCAAAAGAACTCGTTGGTTGCGGTCTCGCTCGCAGTCTCCCAAGCCAGTCTGGAGACCAAATTCTGCAAAAGCCAATGCTTGCTCTCAGGCTCCACCTCAGTTTGGTCGGCAGAGACCAGCAAGCAAAACATCTGCTATGAACCGGCAATCACGGTCTCGGTCCTACAAGCCTGGAGCTTTGGTCACCAGATCCTTTACTCCTCCAAGAATTAAGAGCAGAAGAGAGTTGAGCTACTCATGGAGTCCATACGGTCTGGCCTCCTCTGCAATACCAGCACCAACAGCTCAAGAAATCAGTAAGAGGTAAGGGGGATGTGTGTGTTGCAAAGTTCATTTTCTTATTGTTTTTATGTTACGTAAGCAGATTGCAGATAAAGCCTCAACTGTAGTAGCCTTTGAAATTCTATATTTCGTACAGAAAAACTGCAATCCCCATCCCGTTGTGGATAGCAGCACACTTTATATCACAGTTACATCCAGAGGCTTGGAAAATTGATTGTGCGCTGTTTTGACGTCACAAGTAACAGGCTAGTCAAGCTTTTTATGATATTACATTACTGAGGTGGATTTATGCAGTCTTTACATTGCATGATTTCTTTTCTAAAATAAAAGGTTTTATTGCCTTTTGTAAAGAAAAAAACTGATCATCTGCAAATAAATGACCTTTGTGAGACAGTAGCTAAAGGATAATCCCCAGCTTAATTAATTTTAAGTTACATCCAACTCTTATATGTGTTCAGGGAAGAAATCTTATGAACAGCCAGTGGGCAATAATACACTCCCATAGCAATTATAGGGCTAGAAATAGGAGGATCTCCCGCAGGAGGCGATGAGATAGCAAAGTAGACCCCGCCTCCCCCCACAAGTATCCAAGTTCTTTGAATGTTTACAGGGACAGCCTCTCTGGATATGTTGGTGTTTGAAGCAAGGAGCACCTATCCATGAATCTCAGCCATTCTCCCACTTGTGGTGCCTCTGCTGGCCTCCAGGGTTTGGCCGGATCTCTCTTAGTTATTCTCTCTGTAAAAAACAAAATCTGACAAAAACGTTGCAGGTAGTTCAGGGAATGTCCCTGGTATATATTGCACCAGTGCTCCGGCCTGAAATACTCTCAGTGCTAGTAACTGAAATGGATAAAGTAAAGCCTCGTTGACATAGCTATTCATGTAAGACCATCTCAGTCTCTGTTCACTCCTCAAAGAGGCACCCAAATCCAATTTAGCTATTCATGCAGACCATCTCAGTCCCTGTTAACTCCTCAAAGAGACACCCAAACCCACTTTAGCTATTCATGCAGACCATCTCAGTCCCTGTTCACTCCTCAAAGAGGCACCCAAATCCACTTTCCATTTCTCTCTGAATGATGTTTAGAGGTCGAATGAATGATCAAGGTTCTATACATCCGATCATCCCTTTCATTTTAAGTCTTAATTGTGAGTTTAGCCTCAAGTGGGCTGAAGTCTGAAACAGCCTGTAGGCTATGTAGTTATAACCTTAAGACCTGTTTAATGCAGGTACATATAAAAATAGGATTTGTGAACGTCCTATTCGGTGGACAGGTTCGCAAATTATTTAAGGTGTTTGCTTTCCCAGACGTCTCCCAAATTAGATATACCTATCCAGTCATAGATGCGGAACTGTGGCAGGGCTGTCCTATGCCCCAGCCAATCACCAGTCCAAAGTGCTTTCACCTTGGTGTGCCCACGTGCCTATCCAATCCTTGTAAGTATGCTGCATCCACAAATGATCATCACTTCTGTTGCTCTGTCAGAAGCTCTCTCGTATTAGAATCTTGCGCAATAGACCTAACTAGTAAATTCTTTTAGCAGTACAAGCAGGGCCGGCTTTAGCACCGGTGGCGCCCTGTACGACAATGTTTGTTAGCGCCCTCCCATGACCACCTCCACCACCGATTGCCACACTACCACCATTTGACAGTGCTCCTCAAGTCTCAATAACCACGGTCTCTTAGAATAATTTAGTTTTATAGCGCCACTCGAACCAGTTTAAGGTGTCAGAACACTTTACATCACACACACATTGCACAGAAAATCATACATGTGTAAATGAGTGTATAGGAAATGTTACATAAGACAAAGGCCTACAAGGTGTAGAAGTAAAATATCATCCATTCTGGTAGGCAATATAGTTTAAGAGTCCTTGGTCTGGAAAAACACAAATTCAGAATGTAAAATGTTACACCAATGTTAGGGGTTTTCTTTAACAATAAGAATTGATTTCTACATAAGTTAACCCTTTTTGGAATATAAGAATAACAAAAGACTGGCAAAAAAACACACACACTTATAACACATTCCTTGAAGTTTGCATGCAGCTCTTTGATGACAGTTAATATATTAGGATTTTAACTTATACAAGTAACAACAGGATCTCTCTGACAAAAGCGGTAACCCATTGACCAATTTATATTTTATGCACTTTGTGATGTGAATGGGACAAGTTATTTGCAGCAGACATATTAACCCTCTGCACTACGAGTCAACATTTCTTAGACAAAGCTCAGGTCTCTCTCCACAAAGAACATTAATCAGATGCGTTATCTTGACATTTTTATTGCTGGAACTAGGAACGCGGAGCCGGTCCTGAGTACAAGTTCAAGCTTATAGGCGTGGCCATTTCTAGCTCCAAATCTCAAGTCATTCCCCAAGATAAGGCGGAAGCCTAGCAGTACGACTTGATATCAGCCATCCCCAGGTCTTCCTCATACATTGATTGACAGCATTTAATCCAGCACACCTTGTGGAGCACCACCACCCACCCCTCACCCTCTTCTCTCCCCCAACAAAAGGAGCTACTCCGCGACCTCAAATGGATATGTTTGCAGTGCATAAATCCAGTGCTAGGCCACCATCTTAATGAGGCCGCCCGTTCCATGATTGAGCCTACTTCAGCCCTGCAGATCTGCCCTGAGAGCCTCCGGAGAAGGAGCTGAGATAGTCTCTTGACAGTGCAGGCTCATGCATGACTAGCACTCACAAATAACTAAAGAATGTTGGCTTGGAGCATAAATGTGTTTGCCAGTCTGCTGCTAACTCATCCCTTTCACCAGGAAGTGGACCTATTTGACCCTCAGGCCAGAAAACCCACAGAACATGTTTAGTGTTTGCATCAATTGTTGGCTCGACTTTTGTTGGTAGTGTATGAAAAGAAGCAGGTTATCAGTATGAAGGTACACCCTGTCATCTTGGCGCCTGTCCCATCCAGCAGCATGCACGTGGCACATCAGGAGGCCTCAAACACATTCCTGCAGTCCTCCTTTCTGTGCTCATGAGTCTGGTGAATATAAGTGCCTGAAGTAGTGTGAAAGTGCCTGGCTTTGGCTATTTACTCCCCCTAGTAGACCATTACATCTTGATTGTTCTTAATTCCAGCACCAGCCTGTCTGCTCTCCCGCAAACATCCAATTTGCCATTTGACACACCTTGTCTCCTAATTTGTATCTCCTGTGCTGTGCAGTCAGACAGTTTTGCTTAACTGCTTTTTCAACTATCTGTTTCGGCAACATACACTTAAACTGACAGAGTAGCTGTTCCTCTTCAGTGTTGGTATACCTTTCAAATCTAGCAGGCCCGCCTCCAATGCAACTGTGACCGCGTGCCTCTTTCTTTCCTTGTTTCACAGGAAAACATCATTTTACTTGAAGTCATTACCTTAAATGCTTCTCAAATGACATATGTGGATTGGAGTGAACCTTCATTTTGCTGAAAATAGGGCTGCATTCAATTTATTGTCTGTCAACCACCAGGCATGCATCCAAACAGCTCTGTACCCCATCTTGATTCCTGATCACCAGTTTGGCCGGCCTGCAAGTGGTCAGAGATGATGCAGGCTAGAATTTGTACTCCAGAAACATTGTGCATTTCAGTTGTGTAAAGGAAGAAGTAGTCAAGCCTACAGGAATTTCCCTCAAAACTCCTCCTCATTAACTTCCACTCCAGAAGCTTCTGTTGCCCTTGCGCTACTTCAG
The DNA here is from genome assembly GCF_964261635.1 of Lissotriton helveticus. Classification (NCBI taxonomy): domain Eukaryota; kingdom Metazoa; phylum Chordata; class Amphibia; order Caudata; family Salamandridae; genus Lissotriton; species Lissotriton helveticus. Next base: position 332,627,753 of record NC_136065.1, on the reverse strand, counting down.
AAGATTCCCCAGACGACAGTACCCCTTACCTGAAACTGAAAAGCTGTCCCTCAGCAGCCTTTCAAAAAAAATGGAAATAGGTGGTATGAGACGAGAAGAAAACCAGAGTTTCCAATTTGGGATGCTGAGATCAATAATGGCCTTCATGATCTGTCCTTCCTGTCTTATGGACATTTTGCTGCCTGGTCTGAATAAATAAAGTGCAGGGTGACAAGAGAAGCAAGGAGCATGAGGGGCACCACCAGAAAGATAAAAGAAGTGGGGACATTCCCCTTAAAACAAAAGAAGCCCAAGGGCCACACAAAATAGGGCGGACTACAACAATTCACACCATTGTCCTCATTCTTTGGAAAACAACCTTCAGCTCTTCTACGGGAACACAGTAAGAGCAGCAAAAAATAAAAAAGCACTCGGAGTTCAATTATAAAGTTATGAGAAAGCAATCTTTGAGGAGAGGAATGAATAAACATTTAATACAAAAGGGATGCCATTAGTACACCAAATGCGTTCTCTCAAGGTTACACAAACATTTATTAAGTGTGTCTTTCTGTACATCACTGTCTTCTTTTTGCACAGACAATCACCGACATTCAGGTTGCGATAGGAATGCAAAGGTATAGAGTAGTTCCCACTGCTGTCAAATGGAAGAGCTCAAATCAAATGCCTTCAATGAACCTGAAGACACCCCTCATTTCCATTTCTTCTTTTAAAAGATCTGAAGACATAGCCCAATGGATGAAGCTCAGTGAGATGAAGTGGAGAAATTCCAAAACAGTGGTCCTCAACCATAAGCTCTGAGAACTCTGAAACTAGACATACCTGCTCAATTCTAGCTTATTAGGCCTTCCCACTACCGTTGCTAGAAAAAAGAGAAATTCTCGGGTGGTTTGGGAATCAAGTCTTGACTTCGAACCTCACATAGTGCTAATAGTTCAGGCACCATTTTTCTCCCACCAAGAACTGAAATAGGCATCACTCTTTATAGATCAATCACATCATAAAATAATGGTTGGCTTTCTTATATTGCCAAACTGGATAATGGCAGTGACATTTTTGGCAGACTACCAAAAGGCCAGATCAGGTGCCTTCAGGTGGTTTAGAATGCAGTTACACTGCTGGTTCTCAAAGCAAAGAAGTGTGATAGTCCCAGAGATGGTCTGCCACTCTTCATTGGCTCCATGTAGACAAATTGATCCTTTTAATGTTAACCTATTTGGTGTTTTAATTCCTTACCAGCACTGCCCTTTCTTATTTGAGTGAGTAGAGTCCTTGTTATCGTTCACTGTAGCCTTTGAACTTGACCCTCTGGTGCTAATCTGGGTTCTATGAAACTAGCTAAGATTGAAAAAAGAACATGAGGTATCCTTTCTGGGGCCTCAAATACAGAACATCTTGCCTGAAAAAACTAAACTCGAATCTACCTTACTGGGGTTCAGTAAGGCCCTGAAAACTATTATGTTTATACAAAGATCAACTATACATATGTTTGGGAATATCAAATGAGGTGCACACCAGTTAGATCTATTTCTTTTAACTCCAGGATCTAGATGGAAGTGAAATTTTAGATTACGTGTAACAAACACTAATCTGATGAATGATGCTTTTTGTTTCTGTTTCCTGCTTTATTATTTTTAGCAATTCTTTTCTGGGGCATTGTGAAACCCCTTCTCTAGTGAAATGTAATTACTATGAGTTTTATATTCAATTCTAGCCCCTGGTTTTCCTCTCCGAGCTATCAAACAATACTAAGGAATTTCACAGTGTGGATGCATTCCTGGTGACTTGGTGGCGTGCGGATGATAATTTATCTGGTGTTAACAAAAACAACATTTCACTTAATGGATCCTGTAAATTGAATACAAAAAATATGTCCCCTACATTTGTATCAATTTGAAAATGTTGCATTTACCTTTCCAGAACCTTACGATCCTCCTCGGCCTATAATGTGACGATCCCCAAATTTAAGAGTCGACTGGGTTGGCAGACGTTTTGTTCATTGTACAGCCAAACGATGGAACTCTCTCCCACTTCATTTGAAGAAATGTACAGGCCTGCTATCTTTCAAGAAAGGCTTGAAGACTTTGCTTTTTAACCCCTTCGCTGCTAGGCCTTTTCCCCCTCCTGTGCTAAGGCTTTTTTTGGTGTTTTGGGGTAGTGCGCGCTTAGGCCCTTGTAACTTTTTGACCACATAAGGGATCCGCGCCAAATTTGCGTCCTTTTCTTCCAACATCATGGGGATTCTAAAGGCGCCCAGGGTTTGTGGATTCCCTTGGAGGGGTCCCAGAAATTAACCAAAATATAGTGTTTTTTTTGTTTTTTTCAGAAAAATGGGAAAAACGGGCTGCAAATGAAAGCCTCTGGCTTTTTCCCTGAATATGGTATCAAAAAAGGGTTTGTGGGGCTGAATTCTCCATTTTCTCAGCTTTTAGGGAATGACAGTGTTTTGTCAGAGAACCGAAATTTTTCACTCAGTTTTGGCATTTTTCTGGGACATAGCCTATTTTTGCTATTTTTAGAGCTTTCCACCTCCTTCCAGTTAATGGTAGAAATGAGTTTGAAAGCAATAATGGATCCTGGAAAGCTTTACATTTCCGAAAAATAGACAAAATTCTGAATTCAGAAAGGGGTCATTTGTCTAAATCCATGAAGGGTTCGTTATAGAAACTAACAGTTAGATATTGGAATATTTGAAAATTTGTTGAAAACAACGGCCTTTTGTCTCAACGTTTTCACCTATAACTTTCTCTAATTTTGACAGCTCTTGGAAAGCAATATACCGTTACATCCGTTAGACCTTCCTGGTTGTGGGGATATATGGGACTTGTAGTTTCACCAAGAACCCGACGAACCCAGATCCAAAAACTGAGCAGCAACTTGCAATGGTATTTTTTCATTTACTGGGTATAGTGCACTTTGTCTTGGAAAATGTACACATGGAATAATCTGCATGAAAGACACCTATGTATGTATGAATTGGGTACAAATTATAGAGTTCAGAAACAGTATATAATTGCACATTTTCAAAGTTGGGAATACTCATACTAGCATGAGAATTATTGGTCATTTTTCATAAAGTTTTTTTTTCTACACAATATCTTTCATTCAAAGGGAGAAATGCAAGAAAGCTCAATTGGTAATAAGAGTTGATTTACAAATCTGAATTACCCCAAGTGTCCCGATAAAAACGGTACCTCACTTGTGTGGGTCGGCCTTGTGCCTGCGACAGGAAACGGCGCAAAATGCAACGTGGTCACACCTAAATTTTGCAGTTACAAATTGACCCTTTTTTGGCAAAGTGCCTACCTGTAGTTTTTGCACCCTAGTTCTTCCGGCACCTAGGGAAACCTAGCAAACCTATACATTTTTGAAAAGTAGACACCCAGGGGAATTCAGGATGGGATGACTCGACTGCCTACCACCAGGTTTTGTTACCCAGAATCCCTTGCAAAGCTCAGATTTTGAAAAAAAAAACACATTTTCCTCACATTTCTGTGGTGGAAAGTTCTGGAATCTGCGTGGATCAACAAATTTCCACCCACCCAGCGTGCCCCCAGGTCTCCCGAAAAAAATGGTACCTCACTTGTGTGGGTCGGCCTTGTGCCTACCACGGGAAACGGCACAAAATGCAACGTGGTCGCTCCTCAATTTCCCAGTGAAATCTTAAGCTCTTTGGACAAAGAGACTACCTTTTGTTTTTGAGCCGTAGCTCAACCAGCACCTAGGGAAACCTAGCAAACCTATACATTTTTGAAAACTAGACACCCAGGGCAATTCAGGATGGGGTGACTCGTCTGCCTACCCCCAGGTTTTGTTACCCAGAATCCCTTGCAAACATAAATATTTGACCAAAAAAACACATTTTCCTCACATTTCTGTGGTGGAAAGTTCTGGAATCTGCGTGGATCAACAAATTTGCACCCACCCAGCGTGCCCCTAGGTCTCCCGAAAAAAATGGTACCTCACTTGCGTGGGTAGGCATAGTGGCTGCGACATGAAACCGCGCAAAACGCAGCATGGTCGCATCTCAATTTCCCAGTGAAATTTAGCACGATTCGGACAAAAAGACTACCTTTTGTTTTTGCGCCGTAGCTCTGCCAGCACCTAGGGAAACCTAGCAACCCTATACATTTTTGAAAACTAGACAACCAGGGCAATTCAGGATGGGGTGACTCGTCTGCCTACCCCCAGGTTTTGTTACCCAGAATCCCTTTCAAACAAAAAAATTTGACCAAAAAAACAAATTTTCCTCACATTTCTGTGGGGGAAAGTTCTGGAATCTGCGTGGATCAACAAATTTCTACCCACCCAGCGTGCCCCCAGGTCTCCCGAAAAAAATGGTACCCCACTTGCGTGGGTAGGCATAGTGGCTGCGACATGAAACAGCGCAAAACGCAGCATGGTCGCACCTCAATTTCCCAGTGAAATTTAGCACGATTCAGACAAAAAGACTACCTTTTGTTTTTGCGCCGTAGCTCTGCCAGCACCTAGGGAAACCTAGCAAACCTATACATTTCTGAAAACTAGACACCCAGGGCAATTCAGGATGGGGTGACTCGTCTGCCTACCCCCAGGTTTTGTTACCCAGAATCCCTTTCAAACAAAACAATTTAACCAAAAAAACACATTTTCCTCACATTTCTGTGGTGGAAAGTTCTGGAATCTGCGTGGATCAACAAATTTCCATCCACCCAGTGTGCCCCCAGGTCTCCCGAAAAAAATGGTACCTCACTTGCGTGGGTAGGCATAGTGGCTGCGACATGAAACAGCGCAAAACGCAGCATGGTCGCACCTCAATTTCCCAGTGAAATTTTGCACGATTCGGACAAAAAGACTACCTTTTGTTTTTGCGCCGTAGCTCTGCCAGCACCTAGGGAAACCTAGCAAACCTATACATTTCTGAAAACTAGACACCCAGGGCAATTCAGGATGGGGTGACTCGTCTGCCTACCCCCAGGTTTTGTTACCCAGAATCCCTTTCAAACAAAAAAATTTGACCAAAAAAACACATTTTCCTCACATTTCTGTGGGGGAAAGTTCTGGAATCTGCGTGGATCAACAAATTTCCATCCACCCAGTGTGCCCCCAGGTCTCCCGAAAAAAATGGTACCTCACTTGCGTGGGTAGGCATAGTGGCTGCGACATGAAACAGCGCAAAACGCAGCATGGTCGCACCTCAATTTCCCAGTGAAATTTTGCACGATTCGGACAAAAAGACTACCTTTTGTTTTTGCGCCGTAGCTCTGCCAGCACCTAGGGAAACCTAGCAAACCTATACATTTCTGAAAACTAGACACCCAGGGCAATTCAGGATGGGGTGACCCGTCTGCCTACCCCCAGGTTTTGTTACCCAGAATCCCTTTCAAACAAAAAAATTTGACCAAAAAAACACATTTTCCTCACATTTCTGTGGTGGAAAGTTCTGGAATCTGCGTGGATCATCAAATTTCCATGCACCCAGTGTGCCCCCAGGTCTCCCGAAAAAAATGGTACCTCACTTGCGTGGGTAGGCATAGTGGCTGCGACATGAAACAGCGCAAAACGCAGCATGGTCGCACCTCAATTTCCCAGTGAAATTTAGCACGATTCGGACAAAAAGACTACCTTTTGTTTTTACGCCGTAGCTCTGCCAGCACCTAGGGAAACCTAGCAAACCTATACATTTCTGAAAACTAGACATCCAGGGCAATTCAGGATGGGGTGACTCGTCTGCCTACCCCCAGGTTTTGTTACCCAGAATCCCTTTCAAACAAAAAAATTTGACCAAAAAAACACATTTTCCTCACATTTCTGTGGTGGAAAGTTCTGGAATCTGCGTGGATCAACAAATTTCCATCCACCCAGTGTGCCCCCAGGTCTCCCGAAAAAAATGGTACCTCACTTGCGTGGGTAGGCATAGTGGCTGCGACATGAAACCGCGCAAAACGCAGCATGGTCGCACCTCAATTTCCCAGTGAAATTTAGCACGATTCGGACAAAAAGACTACCTTTTGTTTTTACGCCACAGCTCTGCCAGCACCTAGGGAAAACTAGCAAACCTATACATTTCTGAAAACTAGACACCCAGGGCAATTCAGGATGGGGTGACTCGTCTGCCTACCCCCAGGTTTTGTTACCCAGAATCCCTTACAAACATAAAAATTTGACCAAAAAAACACATTTTCCTCACATTTCTGTGGTGGAAAGTTCTGGAATCTGCGTGGATCAACAAATTTCCACCCACCCAGCGTGCCCCCAGGTCTCCTGAAAAAAATGATACCTCACTTGCGTGGGTAGGCATAGTGGCTGCGACATGAAACAGCGCAAAACGCAGCATGGTCGCACCTCAATTTCCCAGTGAAATTTAGCACGATTCGGACAAAAAGACTACCTTTTGTTTTTACGCCATAGCTCTGCCAGCACCTAGGGAAAACTAGCAAACCTATACATTTCTGAAAACTAGACACCGAGGGCAATTCAGGATGGGGGGACTCGTCTGCCTACCCCCAGGTTTTGTTACCCAGAATCCCTTACAAACATAAAAATTTGACCAAAAAAACACATTTTCCTCACATTTCTGTGGTGGAAAGTTCTGGAATCTGCGTGGATCAACAAATTTCCACCCACCCAGCGTGCCCCCAGGTCTCCCGAAAAAAATGATACCTCACTTGCGTGGGTAGGCATAGTGGCTGCGACATGAAACAGCGCAAAACGCAGCATGGTCGCACCTCAATTTCCCAGTGAAATTTTGCACAATTCTGACAAAAAGACTACCTTTTGTTTTTGCGCCGTAGCTCTGCCAGCACCTAGGGAAAACTAGCAAACCTATACATTTCTGAAAACTAGACACCCAGGGCAATTCAGGATGGGGTGACTCGTCTGCCTACCCCCAGGTTTTGTTACCCAGAATCCCTTACAAACATAAAAATGTGACCAAAAAAACACATTTTCCTCACATTTCTGTGGTGGAAAGTTCTGGAATCTGCGTGGATCAACAAATTTCCACCCACCCAGCGTGCCCCCAGGTCTCCCGAAAAAAATGGTACCTCAATTGCGTGGGTAGGCATAGTGGCTGCGACATGAAACAGCGCAAAACGCAGCATGGTCGCACCTCAATTTCCCAGTGAAATTTTGCACTATTCGGACAAAAAGACTACCTTTTGTTTTTGCGCCGTAGCTCTGCCAGCACCTAAGGAAACCTAGCAAACCTATACATTTTTGAAAACTAGACACCCAGGGCAATTCAGGATGGGGTGACTCGTCTGCCTACCCCCAGGTTTTGTTACCCAGAATCCCTTGAAAACATAAATATTTGACCAAAAAAACACATTTTCCTCACATTTCTGTGGTGGAAAGTTCTGGAATCTGCGTGGATCAACAAATTTCCACCCACCCAGCGTGCCCCCAGGTCTCCCGAAAAAAATGGTACCTCACTTGCGTGGGTAGGCATAGTGGCTGCGACATGAAACAGCGCAAAACGCAGCATGGTCGCACCTCAATTTCCCAGTGAAATTTTGCACGATTCTGACAAAAAGACTACCTTTTGTTTTTGCGCCGTAGCTCTGCCAGCACCTAGGGAAAACTAGCAAACCTATACATTTCTGAAAACTAGACACCCAGGGCAATTCAGGATGGGGTGACTCGTCTGCCTACCCCCAGGTTTTGTTACCCAGAATCCCTTACAAACATAAAAATGTGACCAAAAAAACACATTTTCCTCACATTTCTGTGGTGGAAAGTTCTGGAATCTGCGTGGATCAACAAATTTCCACCCACCCAGCGTGCCCCCAGGTCTCCCGAAAAAAATGGTACCTCACTTGCGTGGGTAGGCATAGTGGCTGCGACATGAAACAGTGCAAAACGCAGCATGGTCGCACCTCAATTTCCCAGTGAAATTTTGCACTATTCGGACAAAAAGACTACCTTTTGTTTTTGCGCCGTAGCTCTGCCAGCACCTAAGGAAACCTAGCAAACCTATACATTTTTGAAAACTAGACACCCAGGGCAATTCAGGATGGGGTGACTCGTCTGCCTACCCCCAGGTTTTGTTACCCAGAATCCCTTGAAAACATAAATATTTGTCCAAAAAAACACATTTTCCTCACATTTCTGTGGTGGAAAGTTCTGGAATCTGCGTGGATCAACAAATTTCCACTCACCCAGCGTGCCCCCAGGTCTCCCGAAAAAAATGGTACCTCACTTGCGTGGGTAGGCATAGTGGCTGCGACATAAAACAGCGCAAAACGCAGCATGGTCGCACCTCAATTTCCCAGTGAAATTTAGCACGATTCGGACAAAAAGACTACCTTTTGTTTTTGCGCCGTAGCTCTGCCAGCACCTAGGGAAAACTAGCAAACCTATACATTTCTGAAAACTAGACACCCAGGGCAATTCAGGATGGGGTGACTCGTCTGCCTACCCCCAGGTTTTGTTACCCAGAATCCCTTACAAACATAAAAATGTGACCAAAAAAACACATTTTCCTCACATTTCTGTGGTGGAAAGTTCTGGAATCTGCGTGGATCAACAAATTTCCACCCACCCAGCGTGCCCCCAGGTCTCCCGAAAAAAATGGTACCTCACTTGCGTGGGTAGGCATAGTGGCTGCGACATGAAACAGCGCAAAACGCAGCATGGTCGCACCTCAATTTCCCAGTGAAATTTTGCACGATTCGGACAAAAAGACTACCTTTTGTTTTTGCGCCGTAGCTCTGCCAGCACCTAAGGAAACCTAGCAAACCTATACATTTTTGAAAACTAGACACCCAGGGGAATTCAGGATGGGGTGACTCGTCTGCCTACCCCCAGGTTTTGTTACCCAGAATCCCTTGAAAACATAAATATTTGACCAAAAAAACACATTTTCCTCACATTTCTGTGGTGGAAAGTTCTGGAATCTGCGTGGATCAACAAATTTCCACTCACCCAGCGTGCCCCCAGGTCTCCCGAAAAAAACGGTACCTCACTTGCGTGGGTAGACATAGTGGCTGAAACAGGAAACGGTTCAAATCGTACGGTGGTGAATTTACATTACCTTATTGCAAAACTACCTTGATTTTGGGGGGGGGGATCTGAATTTGTGGCCCAGGGCTCGGTGGTATTCTTTGCAAAGTAGCAAACCTAAACAGTTCTGAAAACTAGACACCCGGGGGAGTCCAGGGAGGTATGGCATGCATGGGTCCCCCAATGTTTTCCTACCCAGAACTCTCTGCAAACCTTAAAATTAGGTAAAAATTGCACTTTTCCAAACTTTTTGGCGTGGGATCGCCGTGCCGGCTAAAAAGTCGTACCACCCTGCGTTCCCCTTGTTCTCCCGAGTAAAAGGATACCTCACTTGTGTGGGTGCCCCAAAGCAGAACACCCCAAAAATGAATTTTGAAAAAAGTAGTTTTTACTCATATTTACGTTTTACAAATTAAGCACCCCAGCCTAAGTCACTTGCCTTTGGCCCACCCACACAAGTGAGGTATCATTTTACTCGGGAGAACAAGGGAAACGCTGGGTGGTAGGACATTTGTTCCGGCAGCGAGATCCCACCCAAAAAAGTATGGAAAAGTTGGTTTTTGGACCAAAATTTCAGGTTTGCAGGGGTTTCTGGGTAGGAAAACATTGGGGGACCCACGCATGCCATACCACCCTGGACTCCCCCGGGTGTCTAGTTCTCAGAACTGTTTGGGTTTGGTAGTTTCCAAAGATGCCTGCCAAGCCCCGGGCCAAAAGCTCAGGTGACCCCCTCAAAAAATAAGATTATTTGGCTAAAGGTAATGTTTTCGTCTCCACAGTATGAATTGGGCCTTTTCCTAAAGCAGCCGCTATGCCTACCCACGCAAGTGAGGTACCATTTTTATCGGGAGACCTTGGGGAACGCTGGGTGGGAGGTAATTTGTGTGAGCCCAGTGATGCCACGCTTTCCCACACTAAAACGTGTGAAAAAAAAAGATTTTTTCCAAGCAAAAAATGAGGTTTGCAAGGGATTCTGGGTAAAGGAACGTTGGAGGATCCACGCAAGCCATACCTCCTTGGAAGCCCCCGGGTGTCTACTTTTCAGAAATGTGTGGGTTTGGTAGGTTTCCCTAGATGGCTGTCTCGCACGGGGCCAAAAACCCGGGTAACCCCTCTTGCAAAAGCTGGTGGACATGAATTCTCCAGCTTTTGCAAGAGGGGTTACCTGGGTTTCTGGCCCCGTGCGAGACAGCCATCTAGGGAAACCTACCAAACCCACACATTTCTGAAAAGTAGACACCCGGGGGAGTCCAGGGAGGTATGGCATGCGTGGGTCCCCCAATGTTTTCCTACCCAGAACTCCTTGCAAACCTTAATTAGGTAAAAATAGCACTTTTACAAAAATTTTGCCGTGGGATCGCCGTGCCGGCAAAAATGTCCTACCACCCAGCGTTCCCCTTGTTCTCCCGAGTAAAAGGGTACCTCACCTTAACAGAGTTACTCAAAAGACAAACATTCAAGCACGGCTATCTATTCCTCAAAGACACACACATACAGGTTGGATTTGGCACGAGGGCGAGTGATGGTTCAGTATATAAAATTTTATTAACAAGATATTTCAAAAAAATGAAATGCTCTGTCAATAAATAAATGCATAAAAACCGAACTAGTGACTCGCAACTCGTGAGCTGTAAAGCCACGACAAGGCACCAACCGTTTTACAGGCCATTCACGCACCTTTCATACCTGATACAAACAAGACCACTGACACCATCTGGAATAAAAGCAACACATTACAACAATCACAATAAGGGACAAGGTACACCCTAATGCAGAAAGAGAAAAAAAACAATTATTACTGCACACCCATCTAATCCGCAAGCACACACACATACTGGTTGGATTTGGCACGAGGGTGAGTGATGATTCAGTACATACAATTGTATACGCAAGTAATTTCACAAAAATGAAATACACTGTGTATAATTGCAAGTATGATAAACTGAACCACTGACTCACAGCTCGTGAGCTGTAAAGCCACGTCAAGGCACCAACCTCTTTACAGGCCATTCATACACCTTTCGTACGTGTGACACATTCAAAACATTCACACCGCCAGCCGCGGACCCATCACATTTCAACACTCACACCAGCAAACAGCGCCATTCAAGGGCCCATCACTTTCACACGCCCACATTTCTGACACTGGAACTACACAAATTGATGGACTGCGTGGAGTGTCACTCAACAAGCAGTGTGTGCAGTGACCAACAGAAAGTAACTACTCACACACCGCCAGCCGAGCGCCAGTCCACCCACACCACCAGCCAAGCACCAGACCATGCACACCGCCAGCCAAACACTCAGCGCACACCACCAGCCAAGCGCCTCTCCACGCACACCGCCAGCCAAGCACCACTCCGTGCACAGACAGCTAAACACCGCTCCACGCACACCCTCCAGCCAAGTACCACTCCGCAAACACCACCAGCCAAGCGCCACTCCACACACACTGCCAGCCAAGCACCATTCCACACACACTGCCAGCCAAGCAGCACTCCACACACACCGCCAGCCAAGCACCACTCCACACACACCGCCAGCCAAGCACCACTCCACACACACCGCCAGCCAAGCACCACTCCACACACACCGCCAGCCAAGCACCACTCCACACACACCGCCAGCCAAGCACCAGTCCACACACACCGCCAGCCAAGCACCACTCCACACACACCATCAGCCAAACACCACTCCATGCACAGACAGCCAAGTACCACTCCACGAACACCACCAGCCAAGCGCCACTCCACACACACCGCCAGCAAAGCACCACTCCGTGCACAGACAGCCAAGCGCAACTCCACACACACCGCCAGCCAAGCACCAGCCGGCACACACCACAAACACATTTAGAATTCTTTTTTTGAAAATGACACTAAACAAATGGAAATACCTACAAATCAGGTAACACAAATTCTTAAAATAAAAACTTTGCACTAATGCCAATCCTTGAAACAAACTAAAAATGTTTTACAGAATGCAGACCAAGCAATTCACTTTACAGCTCAATCAAACTCCCAATAGTTCTTTTGCGTGTGGTACGATTTAAAACAAGCTGACATACACAATGCAGGCTTAGAAGGACAGTCAGGACAGTATATACGAGACTCCTTCCGCACGCCTCTTCGCCAACAGACTCTGCATCTTCTAGTCGGAAAGTCTCTAGCAGTAGTGGAAGGAATAGATTCAGGAAAGTGGCGATCTTGCAATCTAGCCACTTCCTCCACCACTCCAAATCTAGGAACACTTGCCTGCTGCACAAGTACAAGGCTGCCTATTATAGACTCCTGAAACTTAAGAAAAGTCATCTTCGTCCCAGGACAAGACTTCTGGTACACAACGAAAGCATTAAATGATGCCAAGTGGAACAGATGGATAGCCAACTTCTTGTACCAAACGTAAGCCTTTCGAAGAGCAGCATAAGGTTCCAACCTCTGATCTACTCTGTCAACACCACCCATGAACTTATTGTAAGCTACAATGCACACAGGTTTGCGCACTTCAGCACCCTGACCCCAAACAGGCACAGGTACAGTACTTTCATCGTGGATAGTAGTCAGCATGTACACATCTCTCTTGTCTGAATACTTCACAGCTAAAAGCTCCCCACATCGCAATGCCGTAGACTGTCCCCGCACAAGCCTTTTGCAAACAAGTTCCTTTGGGAAACCTTTACGGTTACTGCGCATTGTGCCACAAGCAACAGTGCCCACTTTGGCCAACTCCTTGAACAACTGCACACCAGTGTAGAAGTTATCTACATATAAATGATGGCCTTTGTTAAATAATCCTCTACCTAGTTCCCACACAATTTTCTCAGTTACTCCAAAAGTAGAAGGACAACCGGGAGGGTTAATGCGGGACTCCTTACCAGTGTACACCCTGAAATTGTAGACATATCCAGTCTCACTGTCACACAGCATATACAGTTTGATTCCATAGCGTGACCTCTTACTAGGAATGTATTGCCTAAAAACCAAGCGGCCCTTGAACAACACCAAAGACTCATCCACTGCAATTTCTTTACCAGGGACAAAAATCTCAGAAAAACGATCAACAAAGTGATCAAGGACAGGCCGAATTTTAAACAAACGGTCACAATCAGGGTGATCGCGTGACAACGCTAAACTATTATCAGCAAAATGCATCATCCGAAGAAGAAGCGTATACCGATCACGACTTATGACTGCTGGAAATACAGCTGTTACCATCAAGGGACTAGTGGACCAATATGAAGTAATTGATGACTTCCTTATCAAGCCCATCAAAAAAGTTAATCCCAGAAACTTCTTCATCTCTTCAACATTGGTGGGAGTCCACCGGATTGCTCTACAATAGGGCTTAAGGCTGGCACTGTTGGCCCTCAAATATTGTTCTGCATATAAATTGGTTTGCTCAACAATCTTTTGCAAAAACACATCGTCAAAAAACAACTGAAAAAAATTAATTGGCAGAAAATTCTCTGTATTCACTCTACACCCAGGAACACCAGTGAACTCTGGCAATGCCGGCTGCACCAAGCCAGGGGGAACCCAGAGGCCATCCCTATCAACGGGGGGAGCAGCCACCCCAGCCTGCAGCACCGAAACATCTTGCTGCTGTTCTCCAACGGGAAGCCTAACAGCCACAGATACTTCTGGCTGCACAACACCAACAGAAGACGTAGCATCCCCAGAGGGCTCTTCCTGCACTACACCAACGGGAAGCCCAGCAGCCTGAGATGCTTCTTGCTGCACTACACCACCGGGAAACCCAGCAGGCCCAGATGCCTCTTGCCGCTCTACACCAATGGGAAGCCTAACAGCCCCAGATGCCTCTTGCTGCACTACACGAGCAGGAAGACGAAAAGCACCAGATGCCCCTTTGCGCACCACAGCAATGTGAAGCCTTTTGGGTGCAGGCTCCAGCCCACATGCCTCTTGCCGACGTAAAAAGAAAGGAAACCTTGCGGCCCTAGGCAGCAGCACAGGTGCCTCTTGGCCCACTACCGGCAACACAATGTCCTCCTGTACCATAGGCCCTTCATCAGCACTAGAAGAAGAGTCATCATCCGATGATGATGATTCCATGCGAAGAGAAAACTCACTGCCTGAATCTTCTGCCACTTCCTGGGAGTCCGAATCGGACTCAGACTCTGAACCATGGTCCGAGGAAGACTCAAAAAGCAAACCAAGAACCTGCTGAGCAGTAATCCTGCGACTAGCCATTATCCTTACAAAGCAAGAAGACTGCACACACAAGTGAACAACAACCTACACTGTGCAAAGTAAGAAGTAAACAAGGTAAGGCTTTCACTAAAAGATAAATACAATCCAAAACAATTTCACTCTTACAAAATATAGCTACACTCACCAGCACCTACTCTGTTGAGACACAGCGAAAAGAAATGAAATCCCACTAGAAAGAAAAAAAGAAATGACATTAGAAAACAAAGTGCACATCAAACACTAATCCTGAAAAAAAAAACACAGAGCCACACAAACTGCTAGAGGTACAACCTTTTTCAAAAAGACAAACATCAAGGAGAAGTAGTACAAAATACATTCACTTACCAAGCACAAGCAACTACACAAGCTGCAAACAGACACGCAACCTACAACAATCCAAACAGCAAAAGCCTGGAACAAGACAAAAATAGAGAAGAAAAAAAAATTACTACCACATTTCACAAACAATATAACAATTAAAAAAACAACACACAAATTTGCCCCCCAAATTAAAATTCGGCCAGATGGGCCATCAATTAGGGCTTAGACCAAATGAGATTAGATGAGTTTTAACATCAAGACACTGGATAATTTTTTGAATTTTTGTAAAGTGCCTGACCACTTTGGTGCCAGTCAGTCTTTTGCTACTACCAGTACCCATATCACACAGGGGCAGTAAGGACATTCATACACCTTTTGTACGTGTGACACATACAAAACATTCACACCGCCAGCCGCCCATCACTTTCACACGCCCACATATCTGACATAGCAACTACAGAAAATGATGGACTGCGTAGAGTGTCACTCAACTAGCAGTGTGTGTAGTGACCAACAGAAAGTAACTACTCACACACCGCCAGCAGAGTTCCAGTCCACCCACACCACCATCCAAGCACCAGACCATGCACACCGCCAGCCAAACCCCACTCAGCGCACACCGACAGCCAAGTACCACTCCACGCACACCATCCAGCCAAGTACCACTCCCCACACACCGCCAGCCAAACACCACTCCCCACACACCGCCAGCCAAACACCACTCCACACACACCGCCAGCCAAGCAGCACTCCGTGCACAGACAGCAAAGTAGCACTCCAGCACACCACCAGCCAAGCGCCACTCCACACACACCGCCAGCCAAGCAGCACTCCGTGCACAGACAGCAAAGTAGCACTCCACGCACACCACCAGCCAAGCGCCACTCCACACACACCGCCAGCCAAGCAGCACTCCGTGCACAGACAGCAAAGTAGCACTCCACGCACGCCACCAGCCAAGCGCCACTCAACACACACCTCCAGCCAAGCAGCACTCCACGCACACCACCAGCCAAGCGCCACTCAACACACACCTCCAGCCAAGCAGCACTCCGTGCACAGACAGCAAAGTAGCACTCCACGCACACCACCAGCCAAGCGCCACTCCACACACACCGCCAGCCAAGCAGCACTCCGTGCACAGACAGCAAAGTAGCACTCCACGCACACCACCAGCCAAGCGCCACTCCACACACACCGCCAGCCAAGCAGCACTCCACACACACCGCCAGCCAAGCAGCACTCCGTGCAGACAGCAAAGTAGCACTCCACGCACACCACCAGCCAAGCGCCACTCCACACACACCGCCAGCCAAGCAGCACTCCGTGCACAGACAGCAAAGTAGCACTCCACGCACACCACCAGCCAAGCGCCACTCCACACACACCGCCAGCCAAGCAGCACTCCGTGCACAGACAGCAAAGTAGCACTCCACGCACACCACCAGCCAAGCGCCACTCCACACACACCGCCAGCCAAGCAGCACTCCGTGCACAGACAGCAAAGTAGCACTCCACGCACACTAACAGCCAAGCGCCACTCCACACACACCGCCAGCCAAGCACCACTCCGTGCACAGACAGCAAAGTAGCACTCCACGCACACCACCTGCCAGGCGCCACTCCACAAGCACCACCAGCCAAGCACCACTCACCGCCAGCCAAGCACCATCCAGCCAAGCGCCACTCCACACACACCGCCAGCCAAGCAGCACTCCGTGCACAGACAGCAAAGTAGCACTCCACGCACACCACCAGCCAAGCGCCACTCCACACACACCGCCAGCCAAGCAGCACTCCGTGCACAGACAGCAAAGTAGCACTCCACGCACACCACCAGCCAAGCGCCACTCCACACACACCGCCAGCCAAGCAGCACTCCGTGCACAGACAGCAAAGTAGCACTCCACGCACACTAACAGCCAAGCGCCACTCCACACACACCGCCAGCAAAGCACCACTCCGTGCACAGACAGCAAAGTAGCACTCCACGCACACCACCTGCCAAGCGCCACTCCACAAGCACCACCAGCCAAGCACCACTCACCGCCAGCCAAGCACCATCCAGCCAAGCGCCACTCCACACACACCGCCAGCCAAGCGCCACTCCACACACACCGCCAGCCAAGCAGCACTCCGTGCACAGACAGCAAAGTAGCACTCCACGCACACCACCAGCCAAGCGCCACTCCACACACACCGCCAGCCAAGCAGCACTCCGTGCACAGACAGCAAAGTAGCACTCCACGCACACCACCAGCCAAGCGCCACTCCACACACACCGCCAGCCAAGCAGCACTCCGTGCACAGACAGCAAAGTAGCACTCCACGCACAACACCAGCCAAGCGCCACTCCACACACACCACCAGCCAAGCAGCACTCCGTGCACAGACAGCAAAGTAGCACTCCACGCACACCACCAGCCAAGCGCCACTCCACACACACCACCAGCCAAGCAGCACTCCGTGCACAGACAGCAAAGTAGCACTCCACGCACACCACCAGCCAAGCGCCACTCCACACACACCGCCAGCCAAGCACCACTCCGTGCACAGACAGCCAAGTACCACTCTACACACACCACCAGCCAAGCGCCACTCCACACACACCGCCAGCCAAGCACCACTCTGTGCATAGATAGCCAAGTACCCCTCCACGCACACCGCCAGCCAAACACCACTCAGCGCACACCGACAGCCAAGTACCACTCCACACACACCGCCAGCCAAGCACCGCTCCACGCACACCATCCAGCCAAGTACCACTCCCCACACACACCACCAGCAAACATGCCCAAGGGGTCGCTTCCTAAAAACTTTGTGTTAGTGGGCATTTTCCGCCCCCCCTGGGGGCAAAACGGCAAAAAAAACAGGCCGATTTGCCCCCAGGGTGGACAGAAAAACAAAAACACAATCATGTCCACCTGGAAGCGACCCTTACCCAAGGGGTCGCTTCCCAAAACAAACACATTGCCCCAACAAAAATCCCTGGTTCTAGTGGGTAATTTCTGCCCCCCCTGGGGGCAAAACGGCCGAAAAACGGGCCGATTTCCCCCCAGGGGGGGCAGAAAAACGAAAACATACTCAGACCCCACCTGGAAGCGACCCTTGCCCAAGGGGTCGCTTCCTAAAAACTAAAATTACATCCCTGGTGTCTAGTGGGCATTTTCTGTCCCCCCTGGGGGCAAAACGGCAAAAAAAAACGGGCCGATTTGCCCCCAGGGGGGACAGAAAAACGTAAACAAAATAAATGGCCGCCATCTTTGTACAAATCTATATCCCTGGTGCTAGTGGGGAATTTCTGCCCCCCCTGGGGGCAAAACGGCCGAAAAAACGGGCCGATTTCCCCCCAGGGGGGGCAGAAAAACGAAAACATATTGCCAGCCAGCCTGGAAGTGACCCTTGCCCAAGGGGTCACTTCCTAAAAACTAAAAGTATATCCCTGGTGTCTAGTGGGGGCATTTCCGCCGCACAATCGCGACGCTGTGCGCGATCGTGAGGCAGAAATGCCCTGCAAAGAGACATCAGGGGAAAGGAAAATCTCTTTCCTCTCCCCTGATGCCTCTTCGCTGCCCCAAACCCCCGCCGGAGTCCCAAAACCTACCTTCTTCTGAAGCGCGCAGGAAGCAAATGGCTTCCCGAGCGCTGGGAATCCCTGATGATGTCAGCGCGCGCTGTGCGCGCTGACGTCATCAGGGATTACCATGGGGGGGGGCGGGGGCGGCAGCGGAAGCTCTTCCACTGCCGCCCCCAGCAAAACAATGACGATCTGAGAGCCTCGGGGGGAGCGCCAGCGCTTCCCCCGAGGGTGGGGCTGATGACGAGCTGGCCTTGTCATCCGCGCAGGACAGGTAAGCGCGATGACGAGCCCAGCTCGTCATTAGCCCCGAAGGGGTTAATCAATAGCCCTTCTTTTCACTGTTAGGACTTTTTAAAATTATGTTGATGATGATATGATAAAATTATTTATAGAGCGCACGTTCAATAGCTGTTTCTTGGCGCTTGGGTGGAGGGGCTTAAGACCGAGGCAGTGTGTAGGAGTTAGTTGTATGCCTGGGAGAAAAGCCAAGTTTTAAGCGATTTCCTGAATTGTGAATAGGAGGGTATTTGGCGCAGTTCCGGATGGAGAGAATTCCAAAGAAGTGGTGCTTGGGTCGAGAATCTTAGACCACTGTTTTTTTTTCATTTGAATGTGCAAGGGGACAAGAGGTTCAGACTGGAGGAGCGTATGTCGCGGGGAGGGACATAACGATGGAAGCAATAAAAGAGTGTCCATGGGATGATAGGGCTCAATGGATCAGGCAGCCAAGTTTGAAGAGGCTGCGCTGGATCACTGGGAGCCAGTGAAGGCTCCTAAGAAGGGGTTTGGGGTGGCTGAACTTCGGCTGGCGATGGATTAGCCTAGCTGCTTGATTCTGGACAGTTGAAGTCGGTGGTATTGGTATGCAGGAATTCCGGCATACAGCGAGTTGGCGTAGTTGATGCGGGACATGACTAGGGCCAGGGTGACTTGGACAAGAGCTTCATGTAATAGAAATCTACAGATTTTCCTAATTCTGCGTAGATGGAAAAAGCAGACAGAAACCACCGAGTTGATTTGGGCCCTCATGGAAAGGTCACTACTGATGGTGACCCCTAGGCTCTTGACCGAGTTGACTGGGGATGGCGGGCAGCCCAGGGAGTGGGGCCAGAAATTGGAGTTCCAAGGGTTGCCTGGGGGCCCTGTAAGGACCAGCTCTGTCTTATCGGGATTAAGCTTTAGATGGTTTGCGTTCATCAGGCTACTGATGAAGGTCATAGTGGATTGAATGTTCTCTATAGCGGAAGGAGAGGGATCAATGTTGAAGATGAGCTGGAGGTCACCAGCATAATTAAATATGACTACTGCTCTTTTCTGGAGTTCAGAGATCAGGGGAAGGATGTACAGGTTAAACAAAAGGGTCGACGGTGTCGAAAGCCGCCGATAGATCCAGGAGCACCAGTGCCTGCGTGGTGTTCTGATCGACCCCCTTTCTAAGTTCATCATGGACGGCCAGTGCAATGGACTCGGTGGAGTGTTGGGGCCTAAAGCCAGCTTGATGGGGGTCTAGAAAGCAAGAGTTTTCCACAAAAGTGCTTAGGCAATTGGCAAGAAGGCCTCCAGAATTTTGCCCAGGAATGGAAGCAACAATATAGGGCGGAAATTGCTTAGTATCTGGGGGTCAGCACCTGCTTTTTAGGTCGAGCTGGCGTTGGAGCGCGAAGCGCTCCCGCCAGCGAGACTATAGTCACCTTCCTCCCTGTCAAGGGAGTAACAGCTGTGAACGAGCCCGATATAGACCTGGGCACGAGCCGACCCAGGTCTGTGAACGCGCTTCAAGGTTGAGCAGCTTGTGCACGTTTGTTGGACGTCAGGCGCTGCAAGCCAGCCAGACCAATTATCCCAGCATGAAACTCTACTTCCTGAGGCGCCACAAGACCAATTATCCCAGCAGGAGTCTCCACTTCCTCAGGCGCCGCAACAATTATCACAGCATGAGACCCACTTATCACAGCATGTTAACAGGCGCCCCAGGCTGCTGGAGCACTCAACTATAATTAATGTGCAGTTGAGTGCTCCAGCAGCGTGGGGCGGCTCTCTGCATGCTGTGATAATTATCACTTTGGGGCCTCATGCTGTGATAATTAGGGCGGCATGCTCTATTTGCAGCACTGAACATTTTCAAAGAAGGCATTGGAGACACTCACCCTCACGCCCTCACCCTCTCACTCGCCCTCACACCCCCTGACCCCTCACACACCTCCTCACCCTCACACCCCCTCACTCTCACACACCCTCACATACCCTCACACACCCTCACTCACCCTCACACACCCTCACTCACCCTCACACCCTCACACACCCTCTCACCCTCACACACCCTCACCTTCACACCCCCTCACCCTCACTCACCCCCTCACCCCCTCACCCTCACACTGCCTCACACTGCCTCCCCCTCACACCCCTCACCCCCCTCACCCTCACACCCCTCACCCTCACCCTCACACACACTCACCCTCACACTCTCACCCTCACACACTCTCACCCTCACACCCCTCACTCACCCTCACACACCCTCACTCACCCTCACACACCCTCACTCACCCTCACACACCCTCACTCACCCTCACTCACCCTCACTCACCCTCACTCACCCTCACTCACCCTCACTCACCCTCACTCACCCTCACCCTCACACCCTCACCCTCACACCCTCACCCTCACACCCTCACCCTCACCCTCACCCTCACACCCCCTCACCCTCACACCCCCTCACCCTCACACCCCCTCACCCTCACACCCCCTCACCCTCTCACCCTCACCCACCCTCACCCTCACACACCCTCACCCCCCTCACTCACCCTCACACACACTCACACACACACCCTCACATACCCTTACCAGCATAGCATAACAAAACATAGCATAGCATAACGAAACACAGCATAGCATAACAAACAAAAGCATAGGATAGCAAAACACAACAAAACATAGCATAGCAAAACACAACAAAGCATAGCATAACAAAACACAACAAAACACCATAGCATAACAAAACAAAGCATAGCAAAACAAAGCATATCATAGCAAAACAACAAAACATAGCATAACACAACAAAAAATAGCAGAACAAAACATAGCATAACAAATCATAGCATAACAAATCATAGCATAACAAATCAGCATAACAAAACATAGCATAACAAAACATAGCATAATAAAACATAGCATAACAAAACAGCAGAACATAACAAAACATAGCATAACACAGCAAAACATAGAATAGCATAATAAAACAAACCATAGCATAACATAGAATAGCATAACAAAACAAAACATAACATAACAAAGAATAGCAAAACAAAACATAGCATAGTAAAACAAAACAAACCATAGCATAACATAACACAACAAAACAGCAGAACAAAACAGCAGAACATAACAAAACATAGCAAAACAAAGCATAGGATAGCATAGCAAAACATAGCATAACATAACTTAAAACAAAACATAGCATAGCAAAACATAGAATAGCATAGCATAGCAAAACATAGAATAGCATAACATAACACAACAAAACAGCAGAACAAAACAGCAGAACATAACAAAACATAGCAAAACAAAGCATAGGATAGCAAAACAAAACATAGCATAGCAAAACATAGCATATCATAGTAAAACAACAAAACATAGCATAACAAAACATAGCAAAGCATAGGATAGCAAAACACAGCAAAGCATAGGATAGCAAAACACAGCAAAGCATAGGATAGCAAAACACAGCAAAGCATAGGATAGCAAAACACAGCAAAGCATAGGATAGCAAAACACAGCAAAGCGTAGGATAGCAAAACACAGCAAAGCGTAGGATAGCAAAACACAGCAAAGCGTAGGATAGCAAAACACAGCGAAGCATAGGATAGCAAAACACAGCATAACATAGCGCAACATAGCGCATAACATAGCGCATAACATAGCGCAACATAGCGCATAACATAGCGCATATAATTAGCGCATACCATAGCGCAACATAGCGCAACATAGCATAACATAGCGCGCAACATAGCGCGCAACATAGCGCATAACATAGCGCATAACATAGCGCATAACATAGCGCATAACATAGCGCAACATAGCGCATAACAGCGTATAACATAGCGCATAGAGCATAACATAGCGCATAGCGCATAACATAGCGCATAACATAGCGCAACACATAGCGCATAACATAGCACATAGCGCATAACATAGCGCATAGCGCATAACATAGTGCATAGCGCATAACATAGCACATAGCATAGCGCATAACATAGCGCATAGCATAGCGCATAGCGCATAACATAGCGCATAACATAGCGCATAACATAGCGCATAGCGCATAACATAGCGCATAACATAGTGCATAGCATAGCTCATAACATAGCGCATAGCGCATAATATAGCGCATAATATAGCGCATAACATAGCGCATAACATAGCGCATAACATAGCGCATAGCGCATAACATAGCCCATAACATAGCGCATAGCGCATAACATAGCGTATAGCGCATAACATAGCGCATAACATAGCGCATAACATAGCGCATAGCACATAACATAGCGCATAACATAGCGCATAGCATAGCGCATAACATAGCGCATAACATAGCGCATAGCATAGCGCATAACATAGCGCATAGTGCATAACATAGCGCATAGCATAGCGCATAACATAGCGCATAACATAGCGCATAGCATAGCGCATAACATAGCGCATAGCATAGCGCATAACATAGCGCATATCGCATCACATAGCGTATAGCGCATAACATAAAGCATAGCGCATAACATAGCGCATAACATAGCGCATAGCATAGCGCATAGCATGGCATAGCGCATGGCATAGCGCATGGCATAGCGCATGGCATAGCGCATAGCATAGCGCATAACATAGCGCATAACTTAGCGCATAACATTGCGCATAGCGCATAACATAGCGCATAACATAGCGCATAGCATAGCGCATAACATAGCGCATAGCATAGCGCATAGCATAGCGCATAGCGCATAACATAGCGCATAGCGCATAACGTAGCGCATAGCGCATAACATAGCACATAGCATAGCGCATAACATAGCACATAGCATAGCGCATAACATAGCGCATAACATAGCGCATAACATAGCGCATAGCATAGCGCATAGCATAGCGCATAACATAGCGCATAACATAGCGCATAGCATAGCGCATAACATAGCGCATAGCATAGCGCATAACATAGCGCATAGCATAGCGCATAGCGCATAACATAGCGCATAGCGCATAACATAGCGCATAGCGCATAGCGCATAGCATAGCGCATAACATAGCGCATAGCGCATAACATAGCGCATAGCATAGCGCATAACATAGCGCATAGCATAGCATATAACATAGCGCATAGCATAGCACATAGCGCATATCGCATAACATAGCGTATAGCGCATAACATATCGCATAACATAGCGCATAGCATAGCGCATAACATAGCGCATAACATAGCGCATAGCATAGCGCATAACATAGCGCATAACATAGCGCATAGCATAGCGCATAATATAGCGCATAGCATAGCGCATAACATAGCGCATAACATAGCGCATAGCGCATAACATAGCGCATACCGCATAACATGGCGCATAGCGCATAACATAGCGCATAACATGGCGCATAACATGGCGCATAACATGGCGCATAACATGGCGCATAACATGGCGCATAACATGGCGCATAACATGGCGCATAACATGGCGCATAACATGGCGCATAACATGGCGCATAACATAGCGCATAACATAGCGCATAGCGCATAACATGGCGCATAACATAGCGCATATCGCATAACATAGCGCATAACATGGCGCATAGCGCATAACATGGCGCATAACATAGCGTATAGCGCATAACATAGCGCATATCGCATAACATAGCGCATAGCATATCGCATAACATAGCGCATAACATAGCGCATAACATAGCGCATAACATAGCGCATAACATAGCGCATAGCATAGCGCATAATATAGCGCATAGCATAGCATAGCGCATAACATAGCGCATAACATAGCGCATAACATAGCGCATAGCGCATAACATAGCGCATAGCGCATAACATGGCGCATAGCGCATAACATAGCGCATAACATAGCGCATAACATAGCGCATAACATAGCGCATAACATAGCGCATAACATGGCGCATAAAATGGCGCATAACATAGCGCATAACATAGCGCATAGCGCATAACATGGCGCATAGCGCATAACATGGCGCATAACATAGCGCATAACATAGCACATAACATAGCGCATAGCATAGCGCATAGCATAGCGCAACATAGCGCATAGCATAGCGCATAACATAGCGCATAGCGCATAACATAGCGCATAACATATCGCATAGCATAGCGCATAGCGCATAACATAGCGCATAGCCCATAACATAGCGCATAACATGGCGCATAACATAGCGCATAACATAGCGCATAACATAGCGCATAACATAGCGCATAGCATAGCGCATAGCATAGCGCAACATAGCGCATAGCATAGCGCATAGCACATAACATAGCGCATAGCGCATAACATAGCGCATATCGCATAACATAGCGTATAGCGCATAACATAGCGCATAACATAGCACATAACATAGCGCATAACATAGCGCATAACATAGCGCATAGCGCATAAAATAGCGCATAACATAGCGCATAGCGCATAACATAGCGCATAACATAGCGCATAGCATAGCGCATAACATAGCGCATAGCGCATAACATAGCGCATAGAGCATAGCGCATAACATAGCGCATAACATAGCGCATAACATTGCGCATAACATAACGCATAGCGCATAACATAGCGCATAACATAGCGCATATCATAGCGCATATCATAGCGCATAGCGCATAACATAGCGCATAGCCCATAACATAGCGCATAACATGGCGCATAACATAGCGCATAACATAGCGCATAACATAGCGCATAACATAGCGCATAACATAGCGCAACATAGCGCATAGCATAGCGCATAGCGCATAACATAGCGCATAGCGCATAACATAGCGCATATCGCATAACATAGCGCATATCGCATAACATAGCGCATATCGCATAACATAGCGTATAGCGCATAACATAGCGCATAACATAGCACATAACATAGCGCATAACATAGCGCATAGCGCATAAAATAGCGCATAACATAGCGCATAGCGCATAACATAGCGCATAACATAGCGCATAGCATAGCGCATAACATAGCGCATAGAGCATAGCGCATAACATAGCGCATAACATAGCGCATAACATTGCGCATAACATAACGCATAACATAACGCATAGCGCATAACATAGCGCATAACATAGCGCAACATAGCGCATAGCGCATAACATAGCGCATAGCGCATAGCATAGCGCATAACATAGCGCATAACATAGCGCATAACATAGTGCATAACATAGCGCATAACATAGCGCATAGCATAGCGCATATCGCATAGTGCATAACATAGCGCATAACATAGCGCATAGCGCATAACATAGCGCATAACATAGCGCATAGCGCATAACATAGCGCATAACATAGCGCATAACATAGCGCATAGCGCATAACATAGCGCATAGCGCATAACATAGCGCATAACATAGCGCATAACATAGCGCATAGCGCATAACATAGCGCATAGCGCATAACATAGCATAACATAGCGCATAGCGCATAACATAGCGCATAGCGCATAACATAGCGCATAACATAGCATAACATAGCGCATAGCGCATAACATAGCGCATAGCGCATAACATAGCGCATAACATAGCGCATAACATAGCGCATAACATGGCGCATAACATAGCGCATAACATAGCGCATAACATAGCGCATAGCGCATAACCTAACCGCGCATAACCTAACCTAACCAAGCATAGCGCATAACCTAACCTAACCAAGCATAGCGCATAACCTAACCTAACCAAGCATAGCGCATAACCTAACCTAACCACGCATAGCGCATAACCTAACCTAACCTAACCTAACCAAGCATAGCACCTAACCTAACCAAGCATAGCGCATAACCTAACCAAGCATAGCGCATAACCTAACCAAGCATAGCGCATAACCTAACCTAACCAAGCATAGCGCATAACCTAACCAAGCATAGAGCATAACCTAACCAAGCATAGAGCATAGCCTAACCAAGCATAGAGCATAGCCTAACCAAGCATAGAGCATAGCTTAACCAAGCATAGAGCATAGCCTAACCAAGCATAGAGCATAGCCTAACCAAGCATAGAGCATAGAGCATAGCCTAACCAAGCATAGAGCATAGCCTAACCAAGCATAGAGCATAGCCTAACCAAGCATAGCATAGCATAGCCTAACCAAGCATAGCATAGCCTAACCAAGCATAGCATAGCATAGCCTAACCAAGCATAGCATAGCATAGCCTAACCAAGCATAGCATAGGATAGCCTAACCAAGCATAGCATAGCCTAACCAAGCATAGCATAGCCTAACCAAGCATAGCATAGCCTAACCAAGCATAGCATAGCATAGCCTAACCAAGCATAGCATAGCTTAACAAAACACAACAAAACATAGCATAACATAACAAAACATAGCATAGCTTAACAAAACACAACAAAACATAGCATAACAAAACAAAACATAGCATAACAAAACATATCATATCCTAGCAAAACATAGCATAGCATACCAAACACAACAAAACATAGCATAGCATAACAAAACATATCATATCCTAGCAAAACATAGCATAGCATACCAAACACAACAAAACATAGCATAGCATAACAAAACATAGCAAAACAAAGCATAACACACACCACACACACAACCACGCACACACAACCACACACAACTATCTATCTATCTATCGCCCTCACTCTATCTGTCTATCTATCGCCCTCACTCTATCTATCGGCCTCACTCTATCTATCTAATCGCCTTCACTCTATCTATCGCCTTCACTCTATCTATCGCCTTCACTCTATCTATCGCCTTCACTCTATCTATCGCCCTCACTATCTATCGCCCTCACTCTATCTATCGCCCTCACTCTATCTATCGCCCTCACTCTATCTATCTATCGCCCTCACTCTATCTATCTATCTATCGCCCTCACTCTATCTATCTATCTATCGCCCTCACTCTATCTATCTATCTATCGCCCTCACTCTATCTATCTATCTATCGCCCTCACTCTATCTATCTATCTATCGCCCTCACTCTATCTATCGGCCTCACTCTATCTATCGGCCTCACTCTATCTATCGGCCTCACTCTATCTATCGGCCTCACTCTATCTATCGGCCTCACTCTATCTATCGGCCTCACTCTATCTATCGGCCTCACTCTATCTATCGGCCTCACTCTATCTATCGGCCTCACTCTATCTATCGGCCTCACTCTATCTATCGGCCTCACTCTACCTATCGGCCTCACTCTACCTATCGGCCTCACTCTATCTATCGGCCTCACTCTACCTATCGGCCTCACTCTATCTATCGGCCTCTATCTATCTATCTATCGATCGATCTATCTAACACCCTCACTCTATCTAACACCCTCACTCTATCTAACACCCTCACTCTATCTAACGCCCTCACTCTATCTATCGCCCTCACGCTATCTACCTATCGCCCTCACTCTATCTACCTATCGCCCTCACTCTATCTACCTATCTATCGCCCTCATTCTATCTATTTATTTAGATACTGATCGCCATCACTCTATCTGTCTAGCTATCTATCGCCCTCACTCCTATCTATCGCCCTCCCTCTATCTATCTATCGCCCTCACTCTATCTATCTATCCCACTCACTCTATCTATCGCATCACCACAGCATCACTCAGCACCACCACAGCATCACTAAGGGGCACAACAACATCACTATGCGCTACCACAGGATCATTGAATGCCACAGCATCACTAGTCGCCACCACAACATCACTCAGCGCCACCACAGCATCAATCTGTGCAACCATTCAACAACAACTGGGTCAAATATGATCTCTCAATGTTTCAAGCTTTATTACAAATGTCACAAAAAGAGGTTAGTATTTCACTTCTGTTCTTGGATTTTCGTCACAATAAAATACACTGAACATATTCTTCACAAAAGTTATTTACAAAAGTTTAAGCTATTGCCATTATAAATTACAATAACTTTTATTTAAGTATTAATTATTAAAAAAATTCAAAGCCATTGTTATTTGTAATATCAATACATCTAAGTCACGTGAATACAACACATATTGCATTACAAATGCTATAGGTGTCACAAGTTATAACTATTGGCATTGTAAATGACAAAGCTATTATTTTTGCTATTTTCAAAACCAACACATATATAAAAAATGTGTCATTTACAATACCAATAGCTCAAACTTTCCTAATGCGAGACCTTATGCATTGCAAATGCTTGTTTGAGTATGGGTGAGACTAACGCAGTTTTGAAAGAATTGGGGACAGTGCCCGAGGTGAGGGAGTTATTGTGGAGAGAAAGTGGGGGATCGGGGATATTGAGAAAGATCTCCCGGGCAATGTGAGGGGGGCAGCTGTCCCGAGGGGAGCCGGAGCTAACTTTTTTGAGGAGGGAGAAGAAAACCTCCTGAGTGATCAAAGGGAAGTGAGAAAAGAGAGAGGGGTTGCGGGTTGCGTGACTGGGATCGGGGGGTGAGTCAACCTTGGGGATACTGGTTTTGATGTTGGTAATCTTATTGTTAAAGTACGTGTTAAGGGAGTCGCAGAGGGATTGTGTTGGCAAGGGTTTGACAGTGACACAGTCGGGTTTCACAAGTTTGTCCACAATTAATCACCTCATACTCCCTTTCCCTTCTTTCTCTGCTGGCAGCACCTAGACATCTTCAGGCATTAGTGCGCTATATAAAAACAATTTTCATTTAATCTTTTAGAGCAATCCTTTAGTGATAGTTCTGTCTTGAATATTCATGGTTGTCTCTATAACACAACTGTTATACATTGTTAGAATCGGTTCAAATTATAATGATTTTCAAATACATACATTGATGTAAAATTCATTCTTAAGCGGAATTGGACCTGATAGTCACAACTGAGAAGAATAAAAGAATATGCAAACCAGTATTGCGATCAGAGTCGGGTCTAATTTGAAATCGTAAGAATAGCTTAAGACCCAGGCCTCTGAACAGCTAAGCTAAGATTAGTAACATCCTAGTTGTGTTATTGACAGCCTACATTGGTTCACAGAATGCCCCACTAGTGCTGTCTAGTTGCACAGAATAAAATCATTATGTGATAAGTAAAGAAGGGGACCCTGTTTTCCAGGTTCCTGGAGAGCCTCACAGAAGGAGAGATCGGACAGTCACTCGTACAGATGTCACCATACCAGCAGGAGCTGGCACGGCTCAGGTTGGAGCGCCTACGCGTTGAGGAAGAGTTTCTGCTGGAACTGAAAAGGCAACAGGAGCTGGAACGGACACGAGGTCCAAAGCCAAAATGGTGAGTTAGGTGGCACATGTTTATACCACATACTTAATCATCCATTGATTAGATTAAAGCCATTCCAAGTATCATGTAAAGTATCCTAAACATCGAAAAATCTCCCAGATTCTTTAGAGATACCTACTTTACCTAGTCTGAAATCTCCTAAAAGATCACATATCCAAAATCTTGTTGTTTTCCTGACTTATTTCCTCTGGAAAAGCCCTCGCATTTAATTGAGGGGAAAGTAAGACAAGTACTATAATATTCTTTCCATAGAGCAGCCACATCTTTGCTTAAACACTGATTAATTTGTTCATGGTGTTTTGGAATACCAGGAATGGGGGAAATATATGGATATGGAACGCTGCAAAGGTGTATTCTGGGATGTATATTATATGTAAACCTAGTACTGTTTGCACATATCCCATGCACCAACACTTTACAAGCTATTATGGGGTTTCACACTGTCAAATAAATCTCCCCATGTCCATTTAGACTGCCTAGCCTCTTCTTTCGTGCAGTTAGATGATGATACTTCCTTAGACATGCTGTTGTAGCAAGGAGTAAATTTCCGATTCAATGACATACCTCCAATTTTCACTATGAGGTGAGAGGATATTCGAGCTGAAGGAGCGTATTACACATATGCAACCCCATATCTCTTTGTCCCTACCTCTTTCTTTTTATAGAGATAACCGATCACGGCTGAATTATTTAGCTGTCACATTTTCCTTATTATTCACTAGATTGTTCTCTCAGATGTTCCACTATTTGTCCGACCTTTAGTCCCTAATGCAATGGACTACCTGGATGTCCTTCATTGTTTCTCCAACAGAGCCCTTGGAAACGGTATCCTTCCCTTTGGCCTTCACCAGGTATCTCACCTCAAACCTTTGCGAGGGAATACATTGATTGGTCATGATGGTTGAGAGTTTGTGTAGAACTGTCCCTATATGTTCACACTGTGATTCAATCAGGTGAAGAGCTTTCATTATTCTGGAAGCCTGTCCAGAAGGCGTACTCTCAGATACTTAGGAACTTTGGAGAGGCCTTTGGATTCCATGTGAAAGCATAGACTCCAAAACTTCTACTACAGATATCTTTCAGTTCAAACATTTGAGATGTATTTAATTTCTGAATAAAACCAAACTCCCATCCAACATATATTAAGGCTTGGATAATTTACTATTTCAACTCCAATCCTAGCACACATAGAGCGAACTGGAAGTTTGACATTTTTATATGGAGATATTTGTATATGGTTGAGGTTTTAATCATCTTTGCAGTGGTGCCCAAGTTTGTGCACTTCTATTTTCACTTGCCAAGTATCATGCTGCACGGAGCACTTCTTCGGATTGCATCTCTACTAGACTCAGGGCCTTATTTAGATCTCGGTGGATGGAATACTCCGTTGCAAATGTGATGGGAAATCCTGTCGGGCTTATTACGATCTCTATAGGAAATAATGGGATCATAATATGGCATAAGGGATAGCCGTCACTTTTGTGACGGAGTATTCTCTTCCACCAAGAACTAAATCCGACCCTGAGTCATGCCATGACATGGTTGGTCTCCCCATTCGCTTTCAGCCATTGGGTATTATTTGATGATGTGTTATTTTGATATATACATTTATTGAGCACATTATCATTAACGGTTTCTAGGCACTTCTCGAAATGAAAAAATCCAGGTAATGTCATTCCAGATAATTTTGTAAAAGCTTGTTTAGGTTTACATTAAGTCTGGGCGGTGAGGTCCACTCGTGGAGTTTGCAGGGATTCCCGCACTCCGCGTTACATGGAGCTTGCGGAGTTTCGAAAAACTCTGCTCCGCGTGATGGAGTTTTTTCCCTCGCTCGCATTCATCAACGTCATGTTGGCGAGCAAAAGCAAGGAAAATCACCTCCTGGTGAGATTTTACCTCGTTCGCGATCGTCAACATCAAGTTGGCGAACGGCACGAGCGTGGAAAATCAACCTACTGGCGAGATTTCTCAACGCAGGCAGTCCGATTTCTCATTGCGAGTAGTCGCATATGCTCGTGATCGCTCACGTTGAGAAACTGTCCCTTCACATTTAGAAACCTGCCGCTCGAGTAAAAATCTACTAGAGAGGCAGAAGCGAAGCCGCGCCCACTTGCGCTGTGCATGGTGCCGTTCGCGATGATTGTACAGTGCAGACAAGCACCTGGCACTGAAAATCACCATGAACAGCATTTATCCAACGCACTCTGGTGCTTGCGGAGCTCCGCATAGCAGAACTCCACCCAGGCTTAGTTTAAATACATTTTTATTGATATTTTGCTTATTTCCTCAACATATGTTAGAAGTATTACATCAACTGTAAAAACAATAAATAAAAACCTGTTTAAATAACCAAGTATTCAACTGATGTCTGAAACGAATGAGTAGTTTTTGTAAACATAGATTGTTGGGGAGAAAATGCCAAAGCTTAGCAAAGCAGATTGAGAAATTGCATCCACCCATTATTGTGCATGCAGAATCCGAGAACAACTAATACGTTAACAGATGAGGAGTGAAGGAAAGTAACTCTACAGACACCTTTAACAAAAGCTGAGGCATCTCCTGGCCATAATTTATGCACTTTACACAAGGCCCCAAGATTGGAGGTGCAGCTTCCACAAACCTGATGCTGTGTTCTGGACCACTTGCAACTTGTGGAGCAAGGCTACAAGTAAACAGCCCCAAGTAGAAAGAGTTAGCGTAGTGTTGCTGAGATCTTATTTCGGCAGTAACAGCCATGTGCTTGTCTTCGAAAGAGAGATTTTCGCAAAATCTAAATATGATGGTTACAGGAGGAGCCACCTAAAGGAAACTAGCTGACATAGACAGCTGGCTAAAGTCTTCACTCCTTTAGCTGCTGGAGGTATAGTTCCCATCGCTGCCGACCAATAAGAGTCAATTCACAAATCACTACATCCCTTTATAATTCAGGCTTCCATTGTTTCAGCTTTCAGTTTTATATTTATGACTACCTATCCACTGCCATATAAAACACATATTCCACTGAAATTTAATGTGAGATTGGTTATTCTTAGGGTGAAAAAAGCTGAGTGTCTTCAGCTTACATACATGCTCTAACACCTTTCTCCACAAGGACTTTTGCTAACAGCACAACATAGACGTTAAACAAATGTGGCAATATTAGGAAAACTTAAGGTTGCCAGTACTTTTGTGATAGAAAATCACCTATTTTAACGGCCTCTTAGCGGTCAGAAAGAAAAGGTTGCTTTATTCTGCATGACTTCAGGTATTGTTGGAACCTTTACCCTTGTAACTTGGGCTGCTGACTAGCTTCAGCTCCCCTGGAAGGCCATTTGTTGCTAGACTTGTTCTGTAATCTGTTGGCAGCTTTAGATGTGTGGTGCACTGATCTATATGTGGAGTCAATTTATGCTATGCTATACGGATTGGTAAAGTGTGTTTTCTGCCATTACTATGGTTATGCAATGCTGTTGAGGTTCGGGTACCTTCAAGCCCCGGTCTCGAGGATGCTGTAACAGACTTGAGTCTAATTCTTGATTGTCTGGTGTGCTCATCAACAACCACCAAGAACTGTTACCTGGTATGGACACTGAAAAGGGTTATGCTCACCCCTTTACAGAGCACTTTTCACTGGCCCTATAATATAGGGAAAATGGCATTCTGCTTCACTGACTGCTTGGCTCTTGGACACTGGTTTGTGATTTTTTCTCTACTTGTTTTCAATTATGTCCTCCTATTATTAACTGTACTTTAAGCACAGAGTTCAGTGGGTGCAAAAGCAGTCGTGGCTACTGATTGGTCCTTTTGCTAGTTGATACAGCACTCAAATGGGCTGCAAGAGCAGGGGAAGCCTGCTTTAATCTATGCCAAGGCCATTGTGTCCATACTTACCTTGGAGGGATACCTTAAGGAGCCTGGAGGTGTGCAGCTGCAGCTAGGCACATGGGCACTGTGTGGGCATGCTGTTGAGGCCTTTAGAGCCTGAAGTTGGATGCCCACAGCGTACTGTCTTGTGCTTATGCCTGCTGAAGAGTAGCCAAGGTGGCCAGCACATGCCATGGGAGGGCAGGCACAGTCTCGGGCAGAACAGGATTTTAGGTCACCAGAATAGCCCTGTCCGCAGACAGCGATGTGCCATGGGAGGACAGGCACACACTCGGGTAGCACAGACAGGGACCAAAGTGTACCGGCTCCTCTAAATAAGTGCCAGTGAGGCCCACTGGCGTTGATTAACCTCTGTTGGGCATAGAAAGGAAAGAGAGGAGTCAAAGCAATCATGGTTTTATACCATGTCTCTTAGGATCACAATAAATCAATCTTTATTTTTTTTAAAATATCAAATGTTGGTATTCTGCCATTTTTAAAGCAACACATAAAAAGAAACTTATAACATATGGGAGGGGCTTCAGAGGGAAAATATGATCGCCAGAAAAAGCCTCCACACAGTAGTGATCTGCGACCTCCTCCAGAGTCCCTTGGCATTCTCAGACTTCCATGTTAAAAATCTCCTGCAATCAGGACCCCTCCAGATCTTCCATAATACTGAATTCTATGAAAATCAGGATTTGGGATCTAAAGACGTGCATAGTTTGGAGGTACATTTCACAGCTGTTATTTCATTCTCCAGCATGAACTTTACTGCCTGTGAATGGAGAAGACATTTTGTCTGAGTGTGTGTGTGAAATACTGCTATATGCTTTTATTTCCTTTAAATTTCATGATTTTTGTCTCTACGTTTCGCAGGTATGAGATGAAAGGGTCGCAGTTCCATTATGAAGCCCGAAAAAACAATGAACTGTTGAGGGGTAGCAACGACTTCCAGTCCTTGTATGACTATAGGCAAGAGCTGGCGGCTGGTTCCCGGGACTTCCAACAAATGGTGCAGCCTCCTGAGATGGACTCTCTTTGAATACATGGGTGAAGGACGCAAACCACTGGAAACCAAAGTGCAGGGGGTACAAATCATAAAATTCTCTGACCGTTTGTGGGTGATTTATCGATTTGAGCTTGGGTTGGTTGAGAAGATATTTTGTAGACTCCGAGTGTGCTAAATCATTACAAAAAATTTATGCATTTTTTTCTATAAATATGATTGCTTTCGTGCTCTTAAGAGAACATTGATGAGCAAGCACTATGTTTTTTTTTCATCAAAGAATCTGATTTTTTTTTTCATCAAAGAAACCAAATTTGAATGTCTAAAGACAGGAAAAGGATCGAAGAAATGATGTGGCTAAAACAAATCACACTTCTGGGGTAAATTGAAAAGCTTTATTGTTTCTGTTAAGTAATCTCCATTAAACAGAAAGGCTGCGTGTGAATGTTCTGCACAAGAAACAAATCGTAGGATCTCAACTGCTAATCACCCTTTCGGACGACTGTGGAGGACTATTATTGTTTCCAGTTTGCTTTTGTTAAATGCTAACCCTGTGTGTTCATTAAAAAAGTCAAACTTTGGAATCAAATTTCTAATTCAGTGGTGTCTGCTTCGAGCATTGGAATGTTGGATACATTGGATTGTTTCGAGAAAACTGCAATTTTTATATTGAAAGCTCAAAAATATAAATATAATTTGCCTTCCTTAGGTGAGGCATAAAAGTGACTGCAATTCTACCTTTCACTGTGATTTGTCAAATATTTGGCTCCACTACACACAACATACTACACACAAAATATCAAGTGCATTAAATACACACACACTCACACACACTCACACACACTCACACAGACACACACAGGCACACACAGGCACACACGCACACACGCACACACACACACACACACACACACACATATACATACACATACATAAACAACAATGGCTTTGTAAGAATATGATGGCTTTGTGAAAATAAGAGGATTATCTTAAAATTGAGTTAATCATAGGAACAAGCAACGGTGCTCCCAACACTAACTTAAGGGAAAAAAACGTTTAATGTATGTAAAACACACAATTATAGTCATTGTGCTCCAGTGATCACACAGTGGTATATCATAAAGTGCAAGAGTATGCGTATATGTAATGTTATGTTACATCCATATGTATAGTGCACTAATCGCCCGTGAGGGTATCCTGGCCCTTGAGCAGGTGTTTAGGTGAGTGTCCCCTCAGAGTAATCGAAGAGACAGGTCTTCAGCTTCTTGCGGAACTCATGAAGTGAGGAGTGATGTGTATACAGAGAAGGTAACAGGATAACTCAACATAAACAAGGAACAGGAAGCATCTTAGTTCAAAGTCCTAAGTTTCTTAACCTCCTGTGTTAACTGTATTTCGACCCTTTAAAAAGAATCCAGAAGACATCATCGGGACAATTCGTTATTTAGAGTCCAAACACCATGACTTGGGCATAGGGAAGTGTGCCAACGGATCAAACTGCTGCTGAAGGAGTTTATCTAGGGCATTACTGGATCAAAGGGTGCCAGCCGATCACATAGAGGATAGTTAAAAGTATAGTGTCTGGGTATGCAGGAAGCAAGGTGTCTTCACAGCGAATTTGCTGGATAAGGATTATTAAGAAAATACTTAAGCACTGAGAAAGTCGGTGAGGGTCTAGATGTGAAAAAACATGCACGAGGTGTATGACCGGTGCCAACTAATCTCATAAGAGAAGTTACTGCCAGAATCGAATCACTCCCAAATATATTGACTCTGATAGTAGAGTTCTCAGGTCTGGGCCATCATTAATATTCACTCAATAAAGCTTAAAAAGCTCAGTGTTTCAAGTGAGTATAAAAGAGTGCAGTGCACCTGATAGTTGATCTGCCTCGTGTACCAAATGGTCTGGTCCCAAAAAAAGGACCACGAGTCCAAATCAGGCTTACTTATCTGATGCACACATGATTTCAGAAAGAGAAATGCATAATCAGTATATTAGCTCAAAAAGAGTCAAGGGGAGTCATATTTGAGATCAGATTTCCCAGTTTAGTATTCAAGTTCTGCAAAGCAGCAAACTGTATTGCATTAGTTATTTGTGGATCACACATTCTATTTCTATGTTAAAATGTTTTATCAAATGCTTACTGGGCCCGAGACCATCCACTATTGGTTATGAGGATGCCATCACATATTCAGAGTCTTATTTGGCTTGTGAATCTTCATCACAGGTTTTCTGTTTGTAGTACCTTTACTGTGTGTCTTCAGTAAGTGTTTCTTAAAAATTCTTATTAATGTGAATTATTGTATTCGATGAGTTTGGCAGGAATTCTTATCAAATCAGTTGTATTCAATTTACATTATTTGTTATGTACTTGGCCCCCATGTAGTAATCAAGTAAGATAACTGTAAAGTATTGAGTGCTCATCATGAACCATATATTCTGGACTGTTGGGACACACTTTGGATGACTGTTAGTTATGTTATATGTGTTCTATGTAGATTTGCTTTCGCATCATGGTGAGAATGTGAGTGCTGTTGTTAGCATGGTGTTACCCAATTATAGAGCATATATGTGCTGCGTTGAATATACATGTGCAGTCTTTCCTGTTGGATGTTCACAAGTGTTCTTAGTTGTTCATGCATTTGCAAGCACAGTAATACCATGATGAACGTTTCTTCCATGTTGGATGCATATGTGGTGGTCTGTCTTTTTATCTTTTGGACGATAGTTCAGTGTGATCTTTGTAGGATTTTTTTATATCAAGGGTGTAGCTTCAAGGGTTGTATTAAGAGTGCGCCCCCCCCCAATAGTGCTTCTAGGTGTGGTCGTCGGGTCTGGGGGCCCTGAGTCGGGTCTGCCAGGTCTGTTTTTCTTGTCATCCTTATTTCAGTAAGTGATTTTAATTTGTTAATCTTTTGGATCAGGAACTTAAATATATATAGTGACCAGTTTACCAAAAGAAGTATATAAGTACTGCTTGATTGGATGCAAATTTAAAGATTTTTAGAATTCACAAACATTGGCAGTAGTAGACTTGGAATGCTGTGCCAGTCTCAGGTCCCCAGGAATACTACTTGCAATCAAACTCCCAGAAGGTGATGAGACAAATGCTTGCAAATAACCACTAAACAGGGGGCCCCTGGAGGCAAATGATAGGAAGGAAGGATAGGGAAGAACAACCAGATTACTACTAAAGAGATCAACCTGCCTATATATAAGATAAACTGTGCCCAGAAGGGGTCACTGAATGCATAACACCACTAGGCTAACACGCTATGTATTAATCACCATAGCATCACGAAAATTTTTTTACAAAATGTCTATATATTTATTTTTCATAATTGACATTCATTAAATCGGAAATCTGCAATGTCTGGTTGCCATAAGCTCATTTATAGTTGGGAAAGCTAAGACATGCTCCATGCTTGGTTCTGAAAGGTGGTAACCCTATCCTAATGCCATCTTCTCTGACCTTGTGTCTTGT
This sequence comes from Lissotriton helveticus, assembly GCF_964261635.1. Classification (NCBI taxonomy): domain Eukaryota; kingdom Metazoa; phylum Chordata; class Amphibia; order Caudata; family Salamandridae; genus Lissotriton; species Lissotriton helveticus. Next base: position 332,589,850 of record NC_136065.1, on the reverse strand, counting down.
TATTCTAGTTTATCGCCACGCTTTGAAGAGTTGGGAATCAGCTTCTGAAATAATGATGTGTGCTACATCTTGGAAGGCCGGTGAAACTGGTCTCCTTAGATGTAAATCCCTATCACCCTGCAAACTATAATTTGGCCAAACGTGCTTGATACCTGTTTAGACTTCTCTGGAATATCAGGCAGATTATTCCTGAGCAAGACTTGATATCTGTAGTCTGGACACTGGTCTGCTTCAGAAACTCACACCTCTCCAGTCTCCCTAAAGAAAGTTTAGCACCCCTGAGTGCAGTGATTCATGCACTGCCCGATTTTGAAAGGAAACAAGAAATGTAACCAAATTTCTCCTATTCTACCTAACAATGGATCCAAATCGAGAGTTTAATTTAAGACTACATGCATCACCCATATAGCCTCCTACAGCGCCACTCCCTTCTACTTTGCCGTGAAGCTGAAAGTCTTCAGTGCTTAGTGTGGATTGAGGAAGGCTGAAGCCCTCCTACTGGAACCTCTGACATTTAGTTAGGAACGCTACATGAAACAGGCATTCTCTGGCAATGCTACAAGACTATAGAACTCAGCTCTTCGCACAACCTCAAGACACGTATAAAAAGGAACTCCGAATTCCTTTTATTTGAAATAAAGCTTGGATTAAGCTGTTCTGCTCTCCCATTTCCTTTCACTAACATATCCATTCTATTCTGACAAAACCTGTTCTGTTTTCTCTGATGCAGTTAGCCTCCTCTGTTTTCTTTGCTGCTTATCTGCTGTTTATGATAATCGTTGGAGATAATTAATTTTTGTTTTCTTGTGAAAAACTCTGCTTACTCTGGACAACGTTTGCGCTACACAAAACTGGAAATATACCAAATGAATAAGATCGGAATTATACTTTTTGTCTTTGTTTCACTGGGAAAAAATGGCGAATATTTATTTGGGGGTAAACAAATCTGGAAAGGAGGCACAACATGTACATTTTGCTGTGATTAATATCACAGTCGCATGTTAATCCTCATTCCTGGTTTAGAAAATCATGATAGGAGATAATTAGCACACCTGTTAAATAGCTCGCCCATGTGTAACTGCATTTACCACCTGCAGTAAATATCCCCCCCAGCCAATTTTCGCCCAACTCAAAATTGGGATCAATCAATCAGGATTTATAAAGCGCGGCTAATCACCTGATAGGGTATCCATTTGCTTGCAGGCCCCAGCGGCCTTTTCAAACAGCCAGGTATTGAGTGCCATTCGAATTCTGGAAGTGAGGTGATATTCTGGAGGTGCGTGAGGAGGCTGTTCCAAGAATTTGCTGCGCTGCTTGAGAAGGAGCATCTGCTTTGGTAGATTTGGGGAGTATGAGCAAGTGAAAGGGAGGCGGATCGTAGTTTTCTCGATGATTGGTGGATGTTCATGCAGTGGCTAATGTAGGTGAGTCCTTGGTTGTGTAAAGCCTTGTGTGTGTGGGCCAGCAGCTTGAATTGGCATCCCTTCTGTACAAGGAGCTAGTTGAATTTCCTGAGGCTTGGTGTGAGAGAAAGCCAAGGATGAGTCTGGCTGTGGCGTTCTGTATGGTCTGAAGGCTCCGTAGAAAATGTGTGGAGATTCCTACGTAAGGGGCATTGCCGTAGTATAGTCGGCTGGTGATGAGGGCTTGTGTCTCGGTGCGTCTTGTGTAGCCACTTCTTACCTAGCATGCACAAAATGAGGAAGCAGGCGGAGGAGATGCGCTGATCTGTGATTTCATGATGAGCTTGTTGTCCGAGATGATACCAAGATTTCTGGTGCAGTTTGAGGGAGTTAATGTTATGTTAATGTTAACAGGATTTCTAAAGCGCACGACTACCCGGGGGTGACTTGGCGCTGAGAATACAGTAACCCGGCTCTAGCGTCTAATTCTGGAGAAGCCAGATTTTTTGTCCTTTCCTGGAGGTTGAGAGGGAGCTCGCACTTCTGAGCTCACTCGGAAGAGTGTTCCAAAGTTTAGAGGTGCCATAGTGAAAGCTGCGGCCACCCCAGTGCGATGTTAGAATTCTGGGCACTGTCAAGAGTCTGGCCCCTGTAGAACGGAGATGTCTGGTTGGTTCTTACCAGACAAAAAGGTTTTGCAGAAAGGAAGGACCTGCTTGGTTCTTTATTAGCCAGGCACAGAACCTTAAATTTAATGCGTTGTGACACAGGAAGCCATAGCAGGTTGCAAATCGCTTTAGACACAGATTTGCACCTAGAAATTTGACCAGTTATCGGGCTGCTGAATTTTGAAACTTCTGAAGCTTTTTTTAAACACAGTTTCTGTATGTTCAGGTAAAGCTTGTTACAGTAATCCAGTTTAGACTGGATTAGTGATGTTACCACAGTTTTTCTAGTGTTCGCGGGGATGTAGGGGAAGATGTAGGGGAAGATCTTCCTTATTTTCATGATAAGAAAGTGGGAAGCGGAGACAGTTGCATTAGTCTGCTGGGCAAGCGATAGTTTGTTATCAAACCATTCTCCAAGGTTCTTAGCCTTGACCGCTGGTTTTGGTGATCCTCCCATCTCTGTCGGCCACCACAGATTGCCCCAGTTTGGCTGCATATTACCAAAAATCAGGACCTCTGTTTTTTCAGAGTTGAGTTTGAGACAATGTATACTCATCCATCTGATTTATATATGCAGCCACCGCTAACTGGGTGTCGGTGGCATAAGACGTCAGACTAAACCCAAAGTCCTAAATCAGAGGAGCCAGTTCGGAGATGTAGACATTAAAAAGAGAAGGGATCAAGGGGGAGCCCTATGGTATTCCACACAGGAGGGTATAAGGCTCTGAATGATATCCATCAACCGAAACTGTTAATCTCCTGTCTTTAAGAAAGGAGGACAGTAGGGCTAATGCCGTACCCCTGACCCCCAGACACTCCAGCCGCTGTTTCAAGAGACCGTGGTCAACAGTATCAAAGGCTGCAGACGGATCGAGGAGCACTGGGGCAGCGGTGCCTCCTCTATCCACCACCACTCTGATCTCCGCCGTAGCTTTAATGAGTGCCATTTCCATGCTGTGTTCTTGGCGGAAACGAAACTGGGAGTGATCAAGCAAGTTATTTTCACGAATAAATTGGGTTAATTGAATATTCATGATTTTGTCAATTATTTTGGCTGGGAACGGCAACCGGGCTATTGGTCGATAGTTGTTCGAGTTAGCCGCATCCAGGTTGTTTTTTTTTAGCAGGGGAAGGATGGAGGGAAAATTGCCTGAGTCAAACATAGAATTAAAAATGTCTCTGAGCCCGGCACTCACCAGATCCACTATTTCTATCAGAAATGCCGGCAGGCATGGGTCTGAGGGAGAACCCGACTTTGCGTCTTTTATATGTTTCTCCTCTGCTTCAGATGAAGTGGGAAAAAAGCTGAGCAGGGTATTATTTTCAGGGTTTGTCGGTAGAGTGGTGGGGAGGTGAACTGATGTGTCCTCAAAGATCTTAAAAATGTCCAGGACTTTGGTTTTAAAAGCCGCTGCGATGTTGTCACAGAACTTTTGATTGCCGTTGATCCCTATATTTTTGGGTATGGTAAGTTTATTTACTACTGCAAATAGTGCTTTAGAAGAATTTTTTGCATTCTCAATCTGCCTGGTGAAATAATCCCTCTTTCCTGATATTAGTGAATTTTTATATTGTGTTAGGGCAGTTCTGTATGCTTTTCTCTCGGGTGAGTGATAATTTGCTCGCCAACACCTTTCTAGTCGATTACATTTTTGCTTTTCTTTCCGTAGTGCGTCAGAAAACCAGGGGGCTGAGGGGGTGCTCCTGTTCCCTGAAGATTTCTTTGTGGGTACTGAGGCTTTAACTGCTTCAGTAAGCCATTCAGTGTATTCTGAGTGACCATTTAATTGTGGTTGTGAGCTCTCCAAAAGTGTACGTAGGATCGTTTTATCCATTTGACTCCACTCAATAAGGATGGAGGCAGGGGGCTTGGAGTTACCTCCGAGCCCAACGGTAGTGACTGGAAGATTGAACTTAATTAACGTATGGTCTGACCATGTCAAAGGAAGGATTTCTTTTAGTATCAGACCATGGGCCGAGGTAAAGATACCGTCAAGCGTGTGCCCCGCCTCATGAGTGGGGGTCTGTACAAGTTGAGTTAGACCTACAGCTCCCAATGTATCTAGAAGTATCCCTGTCTCCCTGTTATCCTTGTCTTCAAGGTAGAAATTAAAGTCTCAGAGGATGGTGAAGTCATTGTTTAAAAGAGTGGGTTCCAGAAGGCTATCAAGATTAGAGGTGAAGGTGCTTCTAGAGCCTGGATGCTGGTACAATAAGATGCCTCTGAAAGTCAACCTTGGGCTGAGTTTGAGAGTAAAATGAAGAGCCTCGTATGAAGGCGTGGAGATAGGGTTGCAAATTTCTGGGAAGTGCTCCCTAAAGATAATTGCTACTCCCCCGCCTCGTTTTAAAGGCCTATCGACCCTGATAGCCCGAAATCCGGCAGGGGTTGCGGAGACAAAGTCAGGGTCGGAGACCGCATCTGCCCAAGTTGCTGTTATGAAAAGTATGTCTAAATCAAAGCTTAAGATAATGCGAGCAATTTCATACTTGTGCTTTGCCAGGGATCTGACATTTGTAAGGCCACAGTGAATTTCAGCACTCTCAGCGAGTTTGGAAGAGTTTAGTCTCCGGGAAAATTTGGGGGGCTGAAAGGCACTAATCCTTTGTGGTTTCGGGAGTGTAGAACCGCAGGGACACTTTGTGCTACCTTCACCAGGAATGGAGGGGCAGCAATTCTCACTGGAATTATTGGGGAGGTGTAGCTCCCTTGCGGTATATCTGAGCGCATGAGAATTTAAAAGAACAGGAGTACTGGCCCTGGTCCAGACGCAGACAGGCGCAGATAGGCTTGCCTTAGGCACGCATTCGGCGCACCAGTGGCGCACCCGCTGAGCAGGTCCGCCCCATCGTCCGTTTTATGCTTCGTTCCGGTGGATGATCCCAACCGGATGTGACTTGTGGGCGTAAGTGAAGAGAAAGTGTTGGTGGTGTGTCCGCGCAATCGACACAGCAGCCGTGGCAGAACAGGGTCGGCACCCACTCAGTGCTGAACAGGCTAACATGCAGGCTATCGGTAAGAATAACGTAGATTTTAAAATAGCAGCGATAAATGTCTTAAAGCAGCGATAAATGTCTAAAAGGAACAGTAAACAATACACAACGCAACCCCAATAAAATCAGTTAAAATATGGCATGAGGAAGGCTAAAAAGAGCGAGGCGACAGCTGGGCTATCTTGACTCCGCTGCGCGTCCACTCCATCGGCCCTTTTATGCTTAGTTCCGGTGGATGACTCGAGTGCGTCCCAACCGCATGTCAATTGTGAGGAGAAAGTGTTGGTGGTGTGTCCGCCCTCTGTGCAGTCGGTACAGCAGCGGGTCCTAGGTCACCAGGAGTCATTCCATGTGTTGCTGCTGTTGCCAAAGATCAGTACTTCAGTCTTGTCTGTGTTCAGCTGCAGGCAGTTGTTCTTCATCCAATCAGCAGTGTTTGTCATGCATCTGTGGAAGTTGGTTCTGGTGGTGATGGGGACATCGGTTAGTAGAAGGATGAGTTGGGTGTCATCTGTGCAGGAAGTTATGCTGAGACTGTGGGATCTGACGATGTTGGCCAGTGGGATCATATATACGTTGAAGAGCGTGGGGCTGAGGGATAAGCCCTTTAGGCACCACAGGTGAGCTCCTTGGGTTCAGAGATGAAAGGTGGAAGGTAGGTCCTCTAGATTCTTCCGGTGAGGAGGAAGGGGAGCCTTCTGAGCGCGTCCCTTGGATGCTGATGTGGTGGAGACTTTTGATCAGTGTGTGGTGGGAATATGGTGTCAAAGGCTGCTGAGTGGTCGAGGACGATCAAAGCTGCTGTTTTTCCTTGGCCGAGGAGGGTTCAAATGTCATTGGTGGTTCCAATTCGGGCGGTCTCGGTGCTGTGGTTGCTGCGGAAGCCTGATTGGGAGACGTTGAGGAGCTGGTTCTGCTCCAGGTGTGTCATGAGTGGTCTGTTGATAGCCTTTTCCAATACCTTAGCTGGGAATGGGAGCAAGGAGATTGGCCAGGAGCTTTTGAGTTCGCTGGGATTGGTGGACAGTTTTTGGAGTAGTGGCCTGACTTTGGCATGTTTCCAAGTGTCTGAAATTGCTGACGGGTGGTGATTGACGTGTTTGATTTCCGAGATCGAAGATGTGTGCGGGCATGGGTCTGAGGGAGCTCCTGAGTGGATGGATTTCATGATGGAGGTGGTGTCCTGGGTAGAGATGTGTATGTGGTCAGTCTGTGTCCTTTGTGCTAGTTGTGGTGTGTCTGTTGAGGAAGTCCATGGGTGTAGGCTGGGGTTCGAAGTTCCTGTATATGGTTATGTTCTTGTCATGGAAGTGGGCGAGTTTGTCGCATAGCTGTTTTGAGGTTGCGATTTTTTTAGCTTCCAGCCGGGTTGGAGAACTCCTTAACAATGTTGAAAGTACCTTGCTGTTGTTGACACTGGTTTCGATGCATTCTTTGTTGCCCTCAGCAAACAGTGGTAGAAGCTGAGGGAATCCTTGACGGCTGCTCTATTGGCGGTGTCTCTGTTGGTACGCTATCTCCACTCCAGCTGTTTGCTGTCACGTTTTGCTGCTCTGAGCTCTTGGGTGTACCGCTGGCCATTTTGGAGGATCTTCTCTGCTTGTTGCGCTTGATGGGGGTGATGCTGTTGGTACAGTTGGTCATCCAGCCATTAAAGTACTTAATTCCGTGTTCCAGGCTGGTGGCGGCAGCTCAGCTGGAGGTGTTGAGGGCATCTGTCCAGCTGGTCTCTGAGATTGTGCTCCAGGTGCTGCGGGGGCGCTGGCCATCTTGGGGATGGCAGTGTGGTAGTTAGAGATGCTGAGGTGGACAATGGAGTGATCTGATCAGTCCAGGTGAGTTCTGTGGCATGGCTGTATTTGACGAGGCTGATGGAGGTGAAATGAGGTCCAGCACGTGTCCTGCGGTGTACATGTATATATATATATTCACTGAAAAAAACCATAGGTTTCAGGAGTTATATAGTTAGGAATTAGCTTTTAAAAACTGTGATTTTAAATATAGAGGGACAGCTCCCTCTTCTGGCCCTGTTTAAAAAACACTGACTGCACTGTTGTGCATACCTCTCGGCGCCCTTAGATATTCAGGGTATACAAGTCTTTTATCCTCTAAGTATGTAAGGGCACCGAGGGGTATGCACAGAGCATACCACATACTCTGCAGCAGTCACTGCAGAGTATGTAGGGTGGTGAGGGGTATGCACTACAGTGTATGTAAGGGCACCGAGGGGTATGTCCTGCAGTGCATTTGGTATTTGGCAGTGGTATATCTTAGTGCAAAATGCATCCTCGCATCCACTTTTGGACATGAGGGTCCGTAAAAAACGCCACCTCCAGCCTGTTGCGGAACACCATTGAATCTCGAAGAATTTTACTGAAATTCCGTGGAATTCCATGGAATCAGATTCCACCAATTCCGCCCACACCTAGTTCTGACCCTTGGCCGATTATTAAAGCATCTTTTCTTCACGTTTGTATCACCCGGCATTGTTCAATTACTTTTTATCCTCTGAGGAAATGTCAATATTCCAGTGTATTTAGGCACGAGTGCGATTTCCTCTTTCAAACACAATGATGAAAAAATGCCCCTCAGGTCTTATAAATACACTCCTTGCTGTAGGTGTGCTGGGTTAGTTTGCCCAAGATCCAACCATACCCTTATTTTGTGATGAGGAGTGTGAAAAGGAAATATTTCTAAGCAGAGGTTTCTGGTAAGGACTATGGACCATGAGAAAAGTCTAGAGATGTTGCTATTTGAAGCACTGTGATATTCTCAGCAACACAAAGTGTTTTTTAATCAATACGAATAATAAAGGATATCAGGATATGAAATGACTAATGGAGATTTATTATAGTTAAAAACAGGAGCACTTTCTTTGACAGTGGGCTTGACTGACCTGAAGAGTACAACGGTGATGGCCCACGGATTGTATGAATGGCTCCCCAATGTTTGCAGACTACATTCATTCGCTGTTGCCTCGAGAACATTGAAAAGGATATTGTGGACAGTGAATGAATAGCCTGAAAAACAAGGTGTCTGTGGCCACTGACCTAGAGACCACAGGTGTGCTTTGCAACATAGCCAGAGCAAGTTGGACAACATGATAAAGCAAGTAAACCTCCTTAGAGTATGATGGAGATCTGAAACCCATTGAAGGAAGTTGTTTTGATTTGTTACCTTTCCCTCTAATTGTAAAGCGCTCTGATATACTTCGGGATCAAGTTTGCGCTATATAAAACTTTATAAATAAATTAATAAATAAAGGAGGCTACGAATGACAAAAACTGAAACTGGAACAACGAACACCACGTGTTATTATTTACAGAAAACTCTTCACAACAAATATTTTGAAGATCCATAATTTTTGTTCTTTTTCTTTATCTCTCCCTCTCTCTCTCTTTCATCTTTTTCTCTTTCTTCCCTTTCCTAAAATTACATATTCTTTTTGTTTGCTGATGTTCTTGTGCAAAAAGTTTTTGCAAATCGAAAGCACCTGTTAATAAAAATTAAAATTCAACAGGATGGCTGTTTCTTTGGTTAGCGAAACAATATTTTATTGTGTTAGTCCTTTTGTGAGTCTGATACAGAACCACTCAGATCATGGTGCACAACAAGCAAGGGGAGGCTGAAGGACAACCTGGGTGTAACAGTGAAATAAAAAAAAAAAAGACACCTTGAAAAGACATTTGGTTTAAGTAAAAAGTTTTCCTCCGAAGCAGGCGACAGTTTGTGAACAGTTCATCACTCAGCTAAATGCGTTTTTGTGACGTGTCCATTGAAGATATTGCAAGTGGAAAGAAAGGTTATGAATGTGAAAGAGGCAAATTTGTGGATTTGGTCCGTCCTAGACTATGGAATGTCTCAGACCAGGTAGCAACACAAAGCAGTGCAGGAGTTTTAAACCCTTGATTCCACATGTTGGCCTAGTCCAAGTCCCTGATCCGTGCTGTGAGCATGAACATAAGTCAGGGCTGCAGGCCTGATCTGTCCACAAAATCCTTGTCTAAGGACTAAGCAATTATAAATTAGAATAACACATCTCAAAGAGTTTGGTAGACACTTAGTGATGACCTCTTTGATGCAGGTTAACAATTTTAGTGGCCTGCCACAGAAACAGGATTGAGCATAAAGTTCCGAATTTCTACTGGTTCCCAATCCAGGCATGTAGTGACCTTTCCAAGAGTTTACACTGTGAGTGGCTTGACCTGCCACCTTCTTAGCTTGGTCCTCTCATTAGGTAACCTGGCACCAATGTAGCTAGAAAAAAAAGAAAATATTAGAACATAATTAGTACCAATTTATTCTCAGAAGAGATAAACAACTATTCATCTCCATTGTAATTTTTGCATAGGAATGTCATTTTTCTAAGACTTGTGCTCCAGGGCAGATGCTGCGCCATGGACAGTATTGGCTAACATATAGAATAGCCATAGCTTTCAACATGCTGTGTTTCAAGGAGACATCCACCCTTCATCCCACGTTTTCCATGGAATGCCCACGTGATATGGAATACCCTCCTGAAGGATATAGGGCTTGCTCCTACACTCCCAAAGTTAAAATCTAAGACTAAAGGTTACTTATTCTACCAAACTTAGGCCTTGATTTAGAATATGGTGGACAGGTTAATACGTCAAAAACCTGACCAATAGCCTGCCCATGTTATAAGAAATTACTTATAGCCTACGGCATTTGTAAAAAAAGCTGGCAGGATATCCACCATGTTTGTGACAGAGTAAACTATTCGCCAAGCATGAGATCAGGCCCTTAATGACTACATATGTGTTGGTGATTTTGTTATATTTGTTGATGATTGACATCATTTATACATATGTATTTTATGACTTGCCTTGGTCGGCTTCACCCTATTGTTGTGTTCTTTACCATGACATAGACAACGGTTCATGGTACTTTTGAAGCAAACAACAGAAAACCCCCTAAAAAACAATATATAATAAATATGCAAAGAATATAAGGGACTCCACCAATGAAAATAGGAGGGGCTGCTACAACTGTGGTCTAAGTATTACAGGTAACTAAAATAAAAGGACCGAGTATAAGAGAAGAGGAGGAGCAACTTATTAAAGAGGAAGGTTTTAGACGTTTTCTGAATTTAGTCAACTTGATCTCGGCCACAATTACTAAGATGAGTGAATTGCATTCTTTTGCTGCAGCCATTGATAAATCTCTGAAAGTGACAGCTCTTTCTTTGGGACCAGAGGTAGATACTGATGAGTAGAGAGCAGAGTACGACCAGGTGTGTTCATATTGAATCTGACTGCCCAGAATATGGGCTGTTGGCACAGGCTGCCTTGTGTATAACTGCCTCCGCCGTGATCCTTTGTTTAAATAGGTGACCATTGCAAAAATCTCAGTCCTGGGCTAATATATATATTATTAGCCCAGGACTTTATATATATATATATATATATATATATATATATATATATATATATATATATATATATATATATATACTTCCGTGTATATTGCTATGCAAGCCAACTGCAATGGCTATCGTATTGGCTCGCGGGACACAACCTACATGAACAGGACTACACAGCACAATCTCTACAATGGGGTGCCCTACACACTTTATTATTACCACATCGTACAGAGACCCTGACTAACTACCGAGTAGCACCTCCCTTTGGAGTACCGAGCTACCTCATCAAGAAACCTAGGGCCTTATCTTGAGTAACTTAAATGTAAACTGTACATACGTGTCCTCTACCCTTAATGTGATTCCTTGCCTATTGTACACTGCTATGATTCCCTGTAAAGCACTTAGTGTACAGTGTGGTGTCACCCTTATGGGATCCCGGAGCACTGTAAAATAAATGACAGAATACAATAAATAGCTGTACCATGAGAGTACAATGGCAAAGCTACAACTCTACAACTGTGTAGAGACCCAAATGAAACATGGCTGTATCTGAGCCATATCAGTAGCTGTGCTACTGCAGTTGTGTGACTTGACCATTCCTATTCCAAGCCAAGGCAGGGCTGTGCCTCAAACATGGCCAAGCCAGTATGAATGAAGCTTGCAAGTGAGTGATGAATCATAGCTAGGAAAAGAAAGCACAAGTGCCCCGAGGAGGCTCGTGTCAGACCTTGGTTCGGTGAAAAATACTCAACAAATGTTTAACGTTTTATGGGTGCACCTTGAGGAAGACAATTCCTGTTGCTGAACCCATACTGTCTCTGGCCCATGTACATCTCACAAACATTCTAACTTAAATGAAGGTTCTTGCTTAGCTGATAATAAAAGAAAATGAGTATGGCACTCTCCAGGTCCTACCAGGCCACACAAGTCCCGTCCAGCCCTCTCACCTCTTTGCACTTACCTTGTTCCACACATGTAACATTGTGTGGGGGCTGGCACTTCTGTACAGCCCCACAGCCAGGCTCCTCACCTTGATACACACACATTACATTGTTTAGGGGCTGGCACTTCAGTACAGCCCCACAGCCAGGCTCCTCACCTTGATACACACACATGACATTGTTTGGGGGCTGGCACTTCAGTACAGCCCCACAGCCAGGCTCCTTACCTTGATACACACGTGTTACATTGTGTGGGGGCTGGCACTTCAGTACAGCCCCACAGCCAGGCTCCTTACCTTGGTACACACACATTACATTGTTTGGGGGCTGGCACATCTGTACAGCCCCACAGCCAGGCTCCTTAGCTTGATACACACACATGACATTGTTTAGGGGCTGGCACTTCAGTACAGCCCCACACCCAGGCTCCTTACCTTGATACACACATGTTACATTGTTTAGGGGCTGGCACTTCAGTACAGCCCCACACCCAGGCCCCTTACCTGATACACACGTGTTACATTGTTTAGGGGCTGGCACTTCAGTACAGCCCCACACCCAGGCTCCTTACCTTGATACACACATGTTACATTGTTTAGGGGCTGGCACTTCAGTACAGCCCCACAGCCAGGCTCCTTACCTTGATACACACACATGACATTGTTTGGGGGCTGGCACTTCAGTACAGCCCCACAGCCAGGGTCCTCACCTTGATACACACATGACATTGTTTGGGGGCTGGCACTTCAGTACAGCCCCACACCCAGGCCCCTTACCTGATACACACGTGTTACATTGTTTAGGGGCTGGCACTTCAGTACAACCCCACAACCAGGCTCCTTACCTTGATACACATGTGTTACATTGTGTGGGGGCTGGCACTTCAGTACAACCCCACAGCCAGGCTCCTTCCCTTGATACACACACGTTACATTGTGTGGGGGCTGGCACTTCAGTACAGCCCCACACCCAGGCTCCTTACCTTGATACACGCGGGCTACTCAGGAGAGATCCCCGGGAACCACTATACTCAATTAGCCCTTCAGATGCAAGCACATGTACCATAATGTGGTTCTGCATGGTTATAACGTGTTGCATGTGCACCACCCTGACCCGTTCTTTGGCACATACTGATATTCACCACAACCTCTCCATTTAGTTCGTATCTAGACCCACGTGGCTATCCTGACCATCCAGAGTCTGTGCATGGATACATGCTAAAATTTCAGTCAGTCCTTTTCTGGGTTCCTATTTGGTAGTAAACATGCCTCCTGGACATCGTCCTGATAATCCCCATCAGGCTACGCAACTGCCATCCAGAAAAATGCCCTCCAGGCCTTTGCCTGGCTACATACATGCCACTTAACACAGTATCTACTGAATCTTTACATACCTACCATATTGCCAGCCTCAACATTCGCCTTCTTCCACTTACCTAGCTTTTTGTGTACTATCTGACCTCCTTCAGGCTACACTACACTGCTCCCTCTGGGTTCTTCTCTGGATACCAGACACTTCACAGTCCCCCCAATGTCCTCACCTGGGTGCACACCTTCTGGATACCTACCTGGCTGCTCTTGTGCCATTCAGCAAAGCCATACTGGGTCCTTATGGGCCTTCACCCATCACATCATGCACAGCTCCTTCAGTATTTATTTCGCAGCACTGATCTCTTTCTGCAAATTCCCTACTTCCTGTTTCTACACGTGTTATCCTGGACAGACTGCCTCCTCATCTTTACCTGGCTTCGCAAATGCCATTTGTCGCACTCTTTCCGCTACGCCTTGGGTCCTTCTCTGCTCCATAGATCCCATACAGCCAGCCCTGCTCTCTCACAATAGCCATCCCTTTATCAAATGCACAAGCACCACACTACACCGCCTGGTCTTTACCTGGTTGCACCCGTGCTTTCTTGCATCGCGATTTCCCTGGTTTGTTTCTGTACACTGGCTTCACGCAAATTGTGTCGGTTCCCCCATCAGTAATGCCGGGGAGCAACACGCTGTGGGTCTTTGGGGCTACGTTGATCAGAGATGAGGTGCCTGATTGCCGCCGACACCTTACCCGGTAGCCCACCACTGCTCCATCGGCCGAGTCCCATGTGACTTTCAACATGTTGTTGCCCAAGTCTTCGAGGTGCATGTGCCTGACTCTGGAGTTCTCTGCACAAAATGAAACAAAAGAGTAAGTTCTTTCTATTTTGGAAAAAAAATGAAAATATCATGTCTATAATATTTAGATAACACTAGTGTTTAGCGTACTATGTCCTTCCCTTTAATTGCTAAAGGTAGCCAGACAGAGGGAGATAAAGATTTTTTTCCAGCATCATACAGTTTGATCAAGTAGTGAGGAAAACAGTTCTACCATTTAGGGACATAGAATTTTGGCATTATGAATTGATAGCCAGCCACTTTCCTAATGACCCCCATCTTAACTGGTCTAAGAAATATATCAACTATAAGCAGTGCTGACCCAAAAGGTCAACAATGGGTTCCCTCTATATATATATATATATATACTTTCTTTACTAAACCCATTCTATTAATCATCTGGCTCACTGCATTCTCCATTGTATATAAAATGGAACAGTAATGCAGTACTTAGACTGAAATATAGCCCAAAGCGTATGCAGTTATGGACCCTGTAATCTGTTATGCTCATTCGCAAGGGATAAAAAAAACACCCCCTGATCTAGCTGTAAGGCGGTCTCCCAGTGTCTTACATAGGCTGCTATTTTGCCTCCTTCTTGATGCCACTGCATTTCCATTTGAAAGAATATGGCACTTGTACTGTGTCCTTGGCTGTAAAAAGTATGAGTGCTAAGGCCTCATGCTTGCCACTGCAGGACAGGACGAATGCAGAGAACCCTGCTGTCTGATTGTTGTTTTGGGCATGTTTATACAGCCGCCCAGAATCCTTTACACCAGGGGGCATATTTATGGAATAGTGAAGCAGTGCAGGGCAGCAAGTCACCTTGCTATGCTGAACTGTGTCACTGGGAAAGGGCAAAAATACACGCCATTTAAGGCATACAGCACATTCCTGACTTTTCCCCCTGCACTGGCACACAATGGTCTGCCTAGCGCCAACGCAGACACCCTTGCACGATGGTGCAAGATTCCTGCGTTGCATGCAGGATTGTTTTTGTGCAGGAAGGGACACCTTACTGCCCAAAAACAGTCCTGAGAGGCATATTCCTCTATCTAAATGTGCTGCAGATGCACCACACATAGAAATAGGAAGTAATGAGGAGACCTCGCTTCTCCTAGGGAGGTGTATCTTTTTGGCACATTCCCGGGTTTATATGGTCATGAAAATCTGGAAACGCGTCAAAAACAATGGGAGTTTTGTGGGAGACTCACGCAACGCCCATGGAATGCCTTCCCAAGGCAGAGTAACGCAACACAGTGATTTGGTGGCTTCAAAAATCTGACTTATGGTTTACATCGCTCTTACACCAAGTTGCGTGGTGCAAGAGCAAAGTAAACCAGGTCATCAATATGGCCCTAAGACTTCACCCAGGAATAGCACATTTTTATCTGGGTGAATACAGAAACAGAATCATGGAACCTCCCCCTGTGCAACTACACACTCAGGAGACGACAAAGAGCCTGGATTTAGACATGTGTGCTAACAAGAAAGTCTCATATTTCCAGAACACATGCTAAATTCTCAACTGGACGCTTCTCCTCGAGTGGAGATGCTGCTGTCAAAGTTATCTCCACTGTACCATTCATGTGGAAAAATACATTCTGCCAGCAGATTAACTACTATTGAAGAAGAAACCTTTAACAGAAGATTTCGCTCTTCCTCCAACAATTCAATGCTTGTCCATTACCACTGACATCTAAATCAGGACCTGAATGTGTTGACGAAGAATGAAGTATTTCAAAGAGAGATGATGTGCATAGCAATGTCTCTGTGTAACAACCAAAGAGGGAGAGTAAGGGAATTTTTTCACCAGAAGTGAATGGGGATTACTCCTGTTCCCCTAGGTAGGTATGTAGCAAACAAAGAAGGAGTATCGCCATAAAGATTAGAGAAATCTTAATGGGATGTGTGTTCGAGAAAAAGGAAACAATTCTTCCTTTCATAAAAACCCCTCACTCACCAACCTAGTGGTGACATGCTTCATCATCGGGGTCCACCCTGATGACCGAGCGTCACCAGGGTGTGCTACAACACCTGGATTACAGTGGAGCTGGTTTTGTGTTTGGGTGCAAAAAAAGGGGATATTAAAAATTGGCCTGGTATAAACTCAAGAAATATATTTTATTAGTGAGCGACTGGACAATATTAAAAACAGTGTGGAGATACTTTGAGGGTAATTATGACCAAGAGTATCTCTGCAAGTGGTCTGGTCTACATGTTTCAACCTTATGATGGAGAATGCCAGGTTTTCATCAGGACCAAAATACCAAGAAAATGGACGGTCTACACCCCCTAAAAGGCGTACCCAATCCTAAATTCTTGTGTACAAAAAGCAAAAAAATATTCTGCTTCAGAGTGTGAGCTCCTACCAAAAATCGGCGAGCTCAAGAAAAGAGAGACCTGTGGAAGGAAAGACAGAAAAAGGAACGTAAATATACTGAAATACGTGCCTGTAACGATGTGAAGGATCTCTCGTGTTCACAAGCAGCATGCCGATCCCATTCTGTTCCAAAGATATACCGACCGTAATTTAAGGTGGTTATCTAGTGGCTGAAAAACAATGCTGGGTGTCACTGATCATAGCGATCAACGATCCCAGATGTGGGTATGGGCCAACAACTCACACACTTATCAATATGTGCGTGTAAGGTGACGTATAATAGTTTAAGTCACACGCGCTTCCAAACTTAAGTGGCGTGGCAGTCCATCCTTTCAAAAACTATGCATGAGGACGGATTGTAAATTGTGCAATTTTACCAGGCATAAAAAGACATACATCAACCAACGTACAAAAAGACCAACAAACAAGTAACATGTAGGGTTTTTGACTTTTGGCCTGTCTTACTCATATTAGATGTCTTTAAGGCATCGGGGGGCAGAGGAGGAATTGTCCTCAACTAGAACATATTCTGCGAAAAAGGAATGGAAAAAGCGGTTAAGCGTTTGTAATGGCCGCGCGAATCAGCTGCGCCATCGAGGATCGTACATCCTTGGCGCTGTAACATAATGGATTTAGCTTACTTACAGTTCAGTTGTTGAAAGGACGGCAAAATACCTATAGCCATGCCCGCTCCCCCGCTACAGTGATCTCCGTTAGCCGCGTCTGTTAAGACCGGCGTCCGTTTCCGGGGTGGGCGTGGCAGGCTTGAGGACACGTGACGGGTAGTCATGGTGACTATTGCTGCCAGAGCTACGGTGTGGTGGAGGGTTTTGAAAACGCCCAATTCAATTTGTCATTCGGCATTGTTAGTAGAAAGAAGTAGTAAACGATACATGAGAGGAAAGACTACAGGGGCGGTATATATTTATATTTACCACAGTAAGGCGGTCATTACAGGTTGTGTGAATTGTAAACGTGAATTTTCAAAGCTCACATTATTTCAGTAAAAAATCAGCGTGGAGCATTACCCTCATGTTGCTTCCAAGGCAGTCACGGTCATCACAGACTGCGGGGCTTACAACAATGGGTGTACAAAGCTCTCATAATTCCAATAGAAATAGATGAGCAAGGGGCATTTTCCTCAAAGAATTTCGGCTATGAAGAACGATACATGTCTTGCCAAAAGGGGGAAAGGCAGGAATAGAAGTTTAATCGGGGCTTGGGACTGAATTAAATGTACACTTAAGAAAGGAAAATTACGAGAAGAATAACGCTGGGGCCGTATTGATAAAGGGAATTTTACCACACTGAGGCCCAAGGTGTACTGTCAAGTCAATCGACCAAACAGAATTGATTATGGACAACTGCTAAATTAAATGGCAAAGGTTACTGATAAATATAATGGCAAGGGTTACTGAACAGCATCGTAAGAAAGATGATTCTTTTATCAAGGTTATTTTAACACTGAGGCCCATGGTATATTGTCATTTAACCCAATTTTGTGGGTGGACAATCTATAAATCCATCGCTGTTCTTTTTCATAGAGACGGTTCTGTAGATTATGTCCAACTTGGACCTGCTCAATTACTGTCCATCTCATGTTATTGGGTGTATGGTGAGCAGTCAGGAAATGGTCCGTTAGTTTGGTTGCATTCCTTTTACAGCGTATAGTGCTGCGGTGCTCACAGATACGTTGTTTCACCTTTCGTGTCGTCATACCGACATAGAGCTTGTCGCATGTACATCTGATAAGATATATTACATTATTGCTGTTGCAGTTTGTATACGAGTGTTGCTGCCAGATTTTTCCTTCTTCAAGGTTGAGTGTTTTCGTGTTTTCAGTCAGGTGGCAGACGCTGCAGTTACCGCATCGGAAATGTCCTGTGACACTTGGAAGGCCCCATATTTGTGTTATACTTTGAACAACATTGGGTGTTGGCTCTTTTGGTCTTGTGTTTACCAGAGTATCTTTTAAGCTTTTAGCCCTCTTGTAGGAAAACAAAGGTTTTTCCCATTGGAGGCTGCCAGTATTCAGTATTGCCCAATGTTTATTGATACTCCTGCTTGTTTGATTGTAAATGGCATTGTACGTTGTGACACAAGTGAGCGCAATAGTGTTGCTGGTTGGGGTTTCTTTCTCGAGTAGGGCTTCCCTGGGTTGATTCCTAGCCCTTTTCTGGCATTTGTTAACAATCTTTAGAGGGTAACCACATTTTTCAAGCTTAGTGGTGAGGTCTTTAGCTTGACTCTTGAATTCAGAGAGTTGGGTACAATTTCTGCGCAGCCTTAAGAACTGGCCATAAGAGAGATTCTCTCTCAATGGACGAGGGTGGAAACTCTCAAACCTAAGGAGATTGTTCTTGGCAGTGGGTTTGAAGTGGGTTTTGGTTACAAGTCGTTCATTGTCTATGTTGATCTCTATGTCCAGGAAGATCATTTTCTCTTTATCAATACAATGAGTAAATCTTAGATTTGGGTCACATGAGTTGATCCAGACAGTAAATTCTTCCAGTAGACCCAATGGTCCTTGCCAAATGGCAAAGACATCGTCTATGTACCTCTTCCAAAATTTGATGTGCTTAACATAGGGGTTCTGGTTGCTCAAAATGTATTGTTGCTCGAAATCAAACACATATAGCCCCGCCACGCTGGGGGCAAAAACGCTGCCCATGGAAGTACCTCCTGTCTGTAAGTACAGTGATCCTTCATATTCAAAATAGTTTCTTTTTAGGGCAAGGGTAGCACATTCAAGTATGAACTTCTTTGAAGTGTTGTAAGTCCAAGTGCAATTGTCGAGGGTCTTCTTTAGCACCTCTATTGTTGCATCCTGGGGTATACTCGTGTAAAGGCTTTCTATATTGAGACTTAGAAGGATGGTTTCATCATCCACTTCTATATCTCCTAGAAATACCAGTAGGCTTTTTGTATCCTGTAGATATGTAGTAGTAGACTGGACTAATGTTTTCAGAAAGTAGTCACAAAATCTTGATAGTGGTTCTAGAAGAGAACCAATCCCTGACACAATCGGCCGGCCAGGAGGGGGAATTTTCCCTTTGTGCATTTTGGGTAGTTTGTAAAAGTATGGAATTTTACCCTCTGTTTTACAAAGGTAGTCCGCCTCTTGTTTGGATATTTTTCCTGCAACTTCCGCAGCCTCTATAAGTTGTAGAATCTCAGCCCGCAGCTCATCGGTAGGGTCAGAGTGTAGAGGTTGATAATTTCTTCTGTCGTCCAGAAGTTTTCTGCATTCTGCATCGTATGTAGATTTGTCCATAACAACCAAGCCTCCACCCTTGTCTGCTGGTTTTATTATGATGGTGTCATTATTCTTCAGTTCCAGTATTGCATTGTTCTCTGCTCTACTAGTGTTCTGGAATTGGGTGGTGACTGTCATGGCTTCAATGTCATTGTACACTGCTTGTTCGAAAGTGCTAATTTCCACTGGGATGGTATGTGGAGGTGGGATAAAAGTAGATTTTAACCTTAGCCCAGTTTCATTGGTGACTTCCTCTGTAGTGGTTGTTTCTTGCTTTTCAAAGAAGGCTTTTAATTTTAGTTTCCGAAAGAAGGCTGATAATTCGCAGTGGAGTTTAAATTTGTCAAGGCGAGCTGTGGGGACAAAGCCTAATCCCTTGTTGAGTACTTTTTTTTCAATATCTGAGAGTGGTCTAGATGACAGATTGGTGACTAGGTCCTCGCATTGCTTGGGCCTGCTTTGCTCCTGGTGTAGCTGCCTACTGGGTCGTCTTCCTCCCATTGGACGTTGTTCATTGGCTTTTTCCTTCCTCTTCCACGCCTGCCCCTGGCTGAAAAAGGAGGGCGGAATTGATTCTGTTGGTAAGGGTGGGGTTGGAAAGGTGGTTGCCACCCGTAGAAAGGGTATTGTTGATGTGGGTTGAATGGATCTTGGAAGGGTGGTTGACTGTAGGGTATCCATTGTTGGTGTCCCCTGTATCCCCCTCTCTGTCTCTGTCTGGTATTACTAGCACTGGAGCCTCCGCTGCTATTCGAGGTATTGCTGGAGGCATCTGAATCTGGATCAGATTGAGCAGGTACTTTGTAATCAGCTTCCGAATAAGGGTATGCTTTCACAAAAAAAAAACGTTTGAGATCTTTCTGGAATTTCTGGACTTTTTGCTGTGTTAAGTTATCCCTGTATTCGTTAATTTCCTTGTTCAGGTCATCCAGTTTCTTCTTATAGCCAGTAATCGTAGCCTTGATTTGGGATTCAGTGACTTGTATCTCTACCATGATCTTTTCTGATAGGCGTAGTACAGTTTTCAGTATAAGTAGGATCCAATCATGTGTGCAATGCCATGCAATGAGGGCCCAGTCTTTCCTAAATTCAGGGTCATCCAGGAAGATACGTGGAGCATTCGTGACTAGTAGTCCCTTAGGTGCCATGTTGTTAGTAAGGTATTCCTTTAGTATCGTACCATGCAAGGTTGTCCTTATTCTGTTGCGTTTCATCTCTGAAAGTTTTTCCCAGTCTGTGGTCTGGGAGATTGTGTTCGAAATGTTTGCATCTGGAAACATTGTGAGATTGCTCATGATTGTTTCAACTTTCTCTGTCGAGTAGGATAGGCCTTGGTTTTCAGACATGGCTGATGTGGTTGTATTAAAAGCTGGTAGTGTTGCAAAATGTAGGCTCTCGCAGCTGCCTTAGGAAAGACTGGGCCCTCATTGCATGGCATTGCACACATGATTGGATCCTACTTATACTGAAAACTGCACTACGCCTATCAGAAAAGATCATGGTAGAGATACAAGTCACTGAATCCCAAATCAAGGCTACGATTACTGGCTATAAGAAGAAACTGGATGACCTGAACAAGGAAATCAACGAATACAGGGATAACTTAACACAGTAAAAAGTCCAGAAATTCCAGAAAGATCTCAAACGGTTTTCTTTTGTGAAAGCATACCCTTATTCGGAAGCTGATTAAAAAGTACCTGCTCAATCTGATCCAGATTCAGATGCCTCCAGCAATACCTCGAATAGCAGCGGAGGCTCCAGTGCTAGTAATACCAGACAGAGACAGAGAGGGGGATACAGGGGACACCAACAATGGATACCCTACAGTCAACCACCCTTCCAAGATCCATTCAACCCACATCAACAATACCCTTTCTACGGGTGGCAACCACCTTTCCAACCCCACCCTTACCAACAGAATCAATTCCGCCCTCCTTTTTAAGCCAGGAGGAAGGAAAAAGCCAATGAACAACGTCCAATGGGAGGAAGACGACCCAATGGGCAGTTACACCAGGAGCAAAGCAGGCCCAAGCAATGCGAGGACCTACGATACTAAAGGAATACCTTACTAACAACATGGCACCTAAGGGACTACTAGTCACGAATGCTCCACGTATCTTCCTGGATGACCCTGAATTTAGGAAAGACTGGGCCCTCATTGCATGGCATTGCACACATGATTGGATCCTACTTATACTGAAAACTGTACTACGCCTATCAGAAAAGATCATGGTAGAGATACAAGTCACTGAATCCCAAATCAAGGCTACGATTACTGGCTACAAGAAGAAACTGGATGACCTGAACAAGGAAATTAACGAATACAGGGATAACTTAACACAGCAAAAAGTCCAGAAATTCCAGAAAGATCTCAAACGTTTTTTTTTTGTGAAAGCATACCCTTATTCGGAAGCTGATTACAAAGTACCTGCTCAATCTGATCCAGATTCAGATGCCTCCAGCAATACCTCGAATAGCAGCGGAGGCTCCAGTGCTAGTAATACCAGACAGAGACAGAGAGGGGGATACAGGGGACACCAACAATGGATACCCTACAGTCAACCACCCTTCCAAGATCCATTCAACCCACATCAACAATACCCTTTCTACGGGTGGCAACCACCTTTCCAACCCCACCCTTACCAACAGAATCAATTCCGCCCTCCTTTTTCAGCCAGGGGCAGGCGTGGAAGAGGAAGGAAAAAGCCAATGAACAACGTCCAATGGGAGGAAGACGACCCAGTAGGCAGCTACACCAGGAGCAAAGCAGGCCCAAGCAATGCGAGGACCTAGTCACCAATCTGTCATCTAGACCACTCTCAGATATTGAAAAAAAAGTACTCAACAAGGGATTAGGCTTTGTCCCCACAGCTCGCCTTGACAAATTTAAACTCCACTGCGAATTATCAGCCTTCTTTCGGAAACTAAAATTAAAAGCCTTCTTTGAAAAGCAAGAAACAACCACTACAGAGGAAGTCACCAATGTATCTGGGCTAAGGTTAAAATCTACTTTTATCCCACCTCCACATACCATCCCAGTGGAAATTAGCACTTTCGAACAAGCAGTGTACAATGACATTGAAGCCATGACAGTCACCACCCAATTCCAGAACACTAGTAGAGCAGAGAACAATGCAATACTGGAACTGAAGAATAATGACACCATCATAATAAAACCAGCAGACAAGGGTGGAGGCTTGGTTGTTATGGACAAATCTACATACGATGCAGAATGCAAAAAACTTCTGGACGACAGAAGAAATTATCAACCTCTACACTCTGACCCTACCGATGAGCTGCGGGCTGAGATTCTACAACTTATAGAGGCTGCGGAAGTTGCAGGAAAAATATCCAAACAAGAGGCGGACTACCTTTGTAAAACAGAGGGTAAAATTCCATACTTTTACATACTACCCAAAATGCACAAAGGGAAAATTCCCCCTCCTGGCAGGCCGATTGTGTCAGGGATTGGTTCTCTTCTAGAACCACTATCAAGATTTTGTGACTACTTTCTGAAAACATTAGTCCAGTCTACTACTACATATCTACAGGATACAAAAAGCCTACTGGTACTTCTAGGAGATATAGAAGTGGATGATGAAACCATCCTTCTAAGTCTCGATATAGAAAGCCTTTATACGAGCATACCCCAGGATGCAACAATAGAGGTGTTAAAGAAGACCCTTGACAATTGCACTTGGACTTACAACACTTCAAAGAAGTTCATACTTGAATGTGCTACCCTTGCCCTAAAAAGAAACTATTTTGAATATGAAGGATCACTGTACTTACAGACAGGAGGTACTTCCATGGGCAGCGTTTTTGCCCCCAGCGTGGCGGGGCTATATGTGTTTGATTTCGAGCAACAATACATTTTGAGCAACCAGAACCCCTATGTTAAGCACATCAAATTTTGGAAGAGGTACATAGACGATCTCTTTGCCATTTGGCAAGGACCATTGGGTCTACTGGAAGAATTTACTGTCTGGATTAACTCATGTGACCCAAATCTAAGATTTACTCATTGTATTGATAAAGAGAAAATGATCTTCCTGGACATAGAGATCAACAAAGACAATGAACGACTTGTAACCAAAACCCACTTCAAACCCACTGCCAAGAACAATCTCCTTAGGTTTGAGAGTTTCCACCCTCGTCCATTGAGAGAGAATCTCCCTTATGGCCAGTACTTAAGGCTGTGCAGAAATTGTACCCAACTCTCTGACTTCAAGAGTCAAGCTAAAGACCTCACCACTAAGCTTGAAAAACGTGGTTACCCTCTAAAGATTGTTAACAAATGCCAGAAAAGGGCTAGGAATCAACCCAGGGAAGCCCTACTCGAGAAAGAAACCCCAACCAGCAACACTATTCCGTTCACTTGTGTCACAACGTACAATGCCATTTCCAATCAAACAAGCAGGAGTATCAATAAACATTGGGCAATACTGAATACTGGCAGCCTCCAATGGGAAAAACCTTTGTTTTCTTACAAGAGGGCTAAAAGCTTAAAAGATACGCTGGTAAACACAAGACCAAAAGAGCCAACACCCAATGTTGTTCAAAGTATAACACAAATATGGGGCCTTCCAAGTGTCACAGGACATTTCCGATGCGGTGACTGCAGCGTCTGCCAACTGACTGAAAACACGAAAACACTCAACCTTGAAGAAGGAAAAATCTGGCAGCAACGCTCGCATACAAACTGCAACAGCAATAATGTAATATATCTTATCAGATGTACATGCGACAAACTCTATGTCGGTATGACGACACGAAAGGAGAAACAACGTATCTGTGAGCACCGCAGCACTATACGCTGTAAAAGGAATGCAACCAAACTAACGGACCATTTCCTGACTGCTCACCATACACCCAATGACATGAGATGGACAGTAATTGAGCAGGTCCAAGTGGGACATAATCTACAGAACCGTCTCTATGAAAAAGAACAGCGATGGATTTATAGATTGTCCACCCACAAAATTGGGTTAAATGACAATATACCATGGGCCTCAGTGTTAAAATAACCTTGATAAAAGAATCATCTTTCTTACGATGCTGTTCAGTAACCCTTGCCATTATATTTATCAGTAACCTTTGCCATTTAATTTAGCAGCTGTCCATAATCAATTCTGTTTGGTCGACCGACTTGACAGTACACCTTGGGCCTCAGTGTGGTAAAATTCCCTTTATCAATACGGCCCCAGCATTATTCTTCTCGTAATTTTCCTTTCTTAAGTGTACATTTAATTCAGTCCCAAGCCCCGATTAAACTTCTATTCCTGCCTTTCCCCCTTTTGGCAAGACATGTATCGTTCTTCATAGCCGAAATTCCTTTGAGGAAAATGCCCCTTGCTCATCTATTTCTATTGGAATTATGAGAGCTTTGTACACCCATTGTTGTAAGCCCCGCAGTCTGTGATGACCGTGACTGCCTTGGAAGCAACATGAGGGTAATGCCACACGCTGATTTTTTACAGAAATAATGTGAGCTTTGAAAATTCACATTTATAATTCACACAACCTGTAATGACCGCCTTACTGCGGTAAATATAAATATATACCGCCCCTGTAATCTTTCCTCTCATGTATCGTTTACTACTTCTTTCTACTAACAATGCCGAATGTCAAATTGAATTGGGTGTTTTCAAAACCCTCCACCACACCGTAGCTCTGGCAGCAATAGTCACCATGACTACCCGTCACGTGTCCTCAAGCCTGCCACGCCCACCCCGGAAACGGACGCCGGTCATAACAGACGCGGCTAACAGAGATCACTGTAGCGGGGGAGCGGGCATGGCTATAGGTATTTTGCCGTCCTTTCAACAACTGAACTGTAAGTAAGCTAAATCCATTATGTTACAGCGCCAAGGATGTACGAACCTCGATGACGCCGCTGATTCGCGCGGCCATTACAAACGCTTGACCGTTTTTTCCATTCCTTTTTCGCAGAATATGTTCTAGTTGAGGACAATTCCTCCTCTGCCCCCGATACCTTAAAGACATCTAATATGAGTAAGACAGGCCAAAAGTCAAAAACCCTACATGTTACTTGTTTGTTGGTCTTTTTGTACGTTGGTTGATGTATGTCTTTTATGCCTGGTAAAATTGCACAATTTACAATCCGTCCTTACGCATAGTTTTTGAAAGGATGGACTACCACGCCACTTAAGTTTGGAAGCGGATGTGACTTTAACTATTATACGTCACCTTACATGCACATATTGATAAGTGTGTGAGTTGTTGGCCCATACCCACATCTGGGATCGTTGATCTCTATGATCAGTGACACCCAGCATTGTTTTTCAGCCACTAGATAACCCCCTTAAATTACGGTCGGTATATCTTTGGAACAGAATGGGATCGGCATGCTGCTTGTGAATATGAGAGATCCTTCACATCGTTACAGGCACGTATTTCAGTATATTTACGTTCCTTTTTCTGTCTTTCCTTCCACAGGTCTCTCTTTTCTTGAGCTCGCCGATTTTTGGTAGGAGCTCACACTCTGAAGCAAAATATTTTTTTGCTTTTTTTACACAAGAATTTAGGATTGGGTACGCCTTTTAGGGGGTGTAGACCGTCCATTTTCTTGGTATTTTGGTCCTGATGAAAACCTGGCATTCTCCATCATAAGGTTGAAACATGTAGACCAGACCACTTGCAGATATACTCTTGGTCATAATTACCCTCAAAGTATCTCCACACTGTTTTTAATATTGTCCAGTTGCTCACTAATAAAATATATTTCTTGAGTTTATACCAGGACAATTTTTAATATCCCCTTTTTTTGCACCCAAACACAAAACCAGCTCCACTGTAATCCAGGTGTTGTAGCACACCCTGGTGACGCTCGGTCATCAGGGTGGACCCCGATGATGAAGCATGTCACCACTAGGTTGGTGAGTGAGGGGTTTTTATAAAAGGAAGAATGTTTTCCTTTTTCTCGAACACACATCTCATTAAGATTTCTCTAATCTTTATGGCGATACTCCTTCTTTGTTTGCTACATAGCAATGTCTCTGAGCATAGTAACAATGATCATTGAGTGGTAGCAAACAAAACTGTAGTGAAAACATAGAAGATAAGGAGCGAGATGTAGACTGTGACATTACAAATAAATGTACAAAATATTACATGTGACAAAATAACTGTGTTCAAAACAGTGCGTCTCTAATTACATCATGTGGTCAACGCCACCCTAACACCTACCGACCTGCATAGGCCGAACATCTTGTCATGCATCCTCTTCAAAGCAGTTACACGCTATTGACCACTGAATAAACCCAACTTTCAGGGTAAAAAAAAGAACTCCGGGAGCCACCACATTAGAAGAGAGCCATGACATCGGCAGACTCGAAACCAAGAGTTGGCAGCACAGAAAGACAAAGAGACAAACATTCTCAACCTATGCCCCAAGATTCTGGAAAACAAATGACACATAGATACAGATAAACCATATTCTACTTTGATTCAGAAAGGAGTTAAATATCCCTTTGTTCAAAGTGTATCTCATCAAGCATTGATGAATACCTTCGCAGCCCCATTATCTACAATCCACTGCCCGCTCATTGACTCATTGACTCCCATTACATTTACAAGATTAATTTGTTCCATAACCCTATGTTTACACCATACAGTGCTCCCTTGATTACCCTCTAGGTTTGAGCTCTTGAAATCTCTCTTGCACTAGCCCTCTCTTAATGTGGAGATGCAAATTAAACAATGTGCTTGTCACAGCTGTTCCAGGAAAAGGCTATATCACCGAGGTCTGCATATTCATAAGGGACACAATTGACTAAAGCAACAGCCAATAGCACAACCTCTAAAATAATCATGGACATCGAGCGACCAAAATGCCAGGGATAGTGGAAGTGGTATCACACACCCTTTAGCTTTACAAACATTAAAGGAAGTGACATCATATGGCCTTTAACCC
Source organism: Lissotriton helveticus (assembly GCF_964261635.1). Classification (NCBI taxonomy): domain Eukaryota; kingdom Metazoa; phylum Chordata; class Amphibia; order Caudata; family Salamandridae; genus Lissotriton; species Lissotriton helveticus. Next base: position 332,562,738 of record NC_136065.1, on the reverse strand, counting down.
TGAATCTTCCCAGCTAGGGATGTTGGTTGAACATAACTCAGGTGACATCACACTAATTGATATTGCTGAAATTCCATAATAACTGTGTGATTACGGGGAGAGGATGTAGCCTTACTGCTAGAGTGGTCAACCTCGGAGCTATGGAACCGGGTTCGAGTCTCGGCAATGACGCTCAACATCCTGTGATTCTGGGCAAATCACTTAATCTCCCCGTGCCTAACAAAATTGAATGTGTCCTCATGTAACGAAACTAGTGCTCATATAAAGCACTCTGATTCCCGATGTCTCTGGTCTAGTTCGCGCTATATAAAATTCTTAAAAAAGATATATATATATATCTCCATACTAATATAATAAAGAGAGAGTCCAAACATTTGAGGCGGGTAATCTCAGGAACCACAACACCAATCACAACACCCAATACAGCGTTGGAAAGGGCAGTTGCAGCAGAAGGACATAGGCTATGCAGATGCCCACCATATACATTTAAAAGGTAAAAGAACCGTGCCAGCAAAGTAGTCCCTTGTGGGCGTGTCTGCGTTGTGCTGTGGGCGTGTGCTGGGGGGGCGTGACAAATGCTGGGGGCGTGTGGTACGTTCCGCCCTTCATGCCATGTCTCATATCGTGTGCTGTGGGCATGCGCTGGGGGCGTGGACGTGTGCGGGGGGCGGGATTACGGAAAAAAAGCGAACGATGTGCCCAATATTTCATCGTTTTTTCATTCCCAGGTTCTTTGCATTCCAGCTCCGGGTGTCCACCCTGCTCCCTTTAAATACCCCTGCACCCCATAATCATAACCCACCCTTACTCCTTAACATACCCCAACACCCTTAAACACTAACCCATCTTAACCCTATAAATATACCCTGTACCCCAAAACCCAAACCTATCCCTAAACCCTAAAAATACCCCTGTACCCCAAAACCCAAACCTAGCCCTGAACCCTATAAATTCCCCTGTACTTCAAAACCCAAACCTACCCCTGAACCCTAAAAATATCCCTGTACCCCAAAACCCAAATGTAGCCCTGAACCCTTAAATACCCCAGTACCCCAAAACCCCCACCTACCCCATAACCCTTAAAATACCCCTGTACCCCAAAACCCATACCTACCCCTGTACCCTAAAACCCAAACCTAGCCCTGAACCATAAAAATAACCCTGTACCCCAAAACCCAAACCACCCCTGAACTCTAAAATACCCCTGTACCCCAAAACCCAAACCTAGCCCTGAACCCTAAAAACACCCCTGTACCCCAAAACCCAAACCTAGCCCTGAACCCTTAAAATACCCCTGTACCCCAAAACGCAAACCTACCCCTGAACCCTAAAAATACCCCTATACCCCAAAACCCAAATCTAGCCCAAACCCTAAAAATACCCCTGTACCCCAAAACCCATACCTATCCCTAAACCCTAAAACTACCCCTGTACCCCATAACCCAAAACTATATCTGAACCCTTAAAATACCCAAACACCCCAAAACATATACCTCAGTACCCCAAAACATATACCCCTATACCCATACTTACCTTATCCAAACATTAAAAATAATATGCTTTTACCATTCATGCATTTACAACGAATTTCGTTGTAAATGTATGCGTGGTAAAAGCATATAAAATGTAATGCCATGCGTTATAATGGCATTGCGGAGCCAGGGTACTTTCGGAATGAAAGTATGCAGAGTGATGGTATGCGGAAAGAAAGTTGCGGAATAATGGGTGTTTACCCTCCCCCGGTAAGTACATTGGTGGCACGGCGGCCCACATCTCCAGCAACATACTCATATTTTTTCACCACCGATTTGAAAAATGCACAGGTCTCTCTCGTTGATGGCCAGCACCGACCTACACTTTTAGGCACACCTCCCGCCACAAGTTCTAGAATTGCGAACTTTAGAGCTGGGGAGCTACGTTCGAATCTCGGCATCAGCTCAACATCCTGTGATTCCAGGCAAATCGCTTTGTCTCCCCGTGCCTACCACAAATGAATGTGTTCTTCTGTAATGTAAATTGTGCTCATGCCATGTTGTCGAGTTTGCGCTATATAATATTGCAAAGAAAAATAAAGTAGGGAAACTCGAGTTCACACACTACTGAAGCGCACTCTTAAGTGCATCAGCAGAGCACTGTGAATCAGAGCGTTTCACAGGCCTGTCACAGATAAGAAATGCTATCAAAACGAAATCCTACAAAACAATATACTACTGGCCGGCAGCAATTCATACCCGGACAACGTCGGGACGGGCTGCTAGTATATATATATATAACAACACAACACACATGTTTAATTCAGATACACTTCTATTAGAGTGCTGACTTCATCTTTGAAAGTGGTGGGGTGTAATACAATACTTGCCATAAATTGTAGAGAGAGACTAAAGCAAGTGAGCCTCACTTCTAGGGGGAACCGATGGGTGGCCTTCTCCCCTCAACAAAACTTTGAAAAAAAGTGGATCAAATAGTACTTTTTAAAGCAACATTGTCACATAAATTTGCTTAAAAGCCATAGGCTCTGAAAGGTCACTCATTGCTTATACAGTTCCTTCCCTGGAGTGCCAAACCAAAGAAACATATACCTCACAAGCAAAGACCGACTTTTCTTTTCAAAATGTGCCATATGGGCCCCTATATGCCAAAGATTACCTCCATCGTGCCAGAGACAGTATTTTGTCATGTGTGCCCCCATGGCAAAAATTACATGATATAACACACCCATTCTGTCATTAATGTGATCCAATTATCATATGTGACACCTATGTCAAAATAGACCCTGAGAATGTTAGAGACAGTGTTTTGCACTTTTGCACCCCTTCTATAAGATATGGTTGTTCTGCCTTATGCCAAGAGTGCTCGACAATGTGCTAGCTACAGTATTTTGCCACAGGACCTCCTTATGCCAAGAATTTCCCCAAGTATGCTAGCACCAGCATTTTTCCACACTGCCCCATATTTCACAAATCACCTCCAGAATGACAGTACCAGGATTTTACCATGGGTACCACTATGTCAAGAATTACCTACACTATGCTGATTCTAGCCTTTTTTACCATAGATGTTCCAAGTGTCAAGTATTACCTCTAGTAAGCCCGTGCCACTATTTTGTCTCACGTGCCTGTCAAATTAAGAATTGCCTCCTTAATGCCAGTGACAGTATTTTGCCATGGGCGCCTCTACAAGCTGAAATACCTTCAGTATGCCAGGGTCAAAAGAAGATTAACAAGCATAAAACCACATTCTTACTCACGCTTACACTCATTTACTCACACTGATTATCACTCCTTCTCCCTCATGCATACTTACTCACTCTTGCACTCACTCTTACTCTCAATTACTTGTCCTTGCTTATTCACTTTCATTTTCGCTCATTTTTACTTTGACACATACTTTTTGACTCAACCCGGTTTGCACACCATCTAACTCTCACTTCCTCGTTCTCACTCACAGCAACTCCTACTCAGTCATACTTTCTCACTTTTGCTTGTTCTCACTTATTCCCACTCACTGACTCACTCATTCTCACTCTCAGTTACACTCACTGACTGCCACTCATTCTCACTCATTATTTATCACATGCTTGCAGGCACCCCTACGCTCACTCACTGATTCTCTCTCACTCTGATTCACTCCTACTCACTTTGGTGACATTCAATCTCAATCATTCGCACTCACCACCTGTCACAGTCACTTACTCACTTTCACTCAAACACATACACATGCTCACACATATAGAAACCCTCTTGCACATAAACACTCTTTCACACAAACACACAATCGATCTATAGTCACTGAAAAAACAAAGGTTGAAGAGACATTATAGTTAGGTGAAAAAGTGAATGAAAACATACCGTTTCAAACAAAGAAATCCACTGAAATTTACCAGTTATAGTTAACTGCATGCGACCCCCCCCCCCCCCCCCCGAGCCTTTACGGGCCCCAGGGGACCCCATACTCCGGAGCTGTATTGTTTTGTTAAGGGGAGGGACGTGTACGGCCCCCTTCCCTGAGCCTTTATGGTCCCCAGGGACCCAATCCCCAAAACCTAATATGGGTATTCTAATGATCCCACAGGGCACCCACAATACATGCACAATATACGCTCTTGCAGGCAGAAAACCTGTGACCTGGGAGTAGGCTCCCCGTATCACAAGAATGGAGCCGGCCGCGTGGGCCCTTCAGTTCGTTTGCGATGCCAAACATTTATATTTATGCTGTACCTGAGAAATGTTTAGTTTGACTACTCTGGCATACAACGTTGGAAAGCCCACTGGAGGGGAGAGGACATTGATCAAACAGAGGAATAATCTGGAACAAAAAACTTCCAATATTTAAGAACAGAAATCATATTAGAAAGAAACTCAGAAAAGTCCTAGGGGAATTAATGTGGTGTAGGCTATACAGGCAAAAGTAAAAGAAACAGAGCATTGGAAATTGATTGTAATGATCTTACCTTCTTCAGTGCAAGCTTTGGCTGACAAGGCTTTCTCTTGTCCTGATTTGTACACGGCTGTCACCGTCACCAAGTATGTGGTATTCGGTGATAGATTGTCTACAATGGTGCTGTTCCGACTGCCATCCACTTCTAAGAGTTTTACTGAATTCCCGGGCAGGGGGCCGTACAGTATCTGGTAACCCACCACACTGTCCGGGGTTGGCGACCAACTCACTTGGAAACTCCGGGAGCTGGATTTGGATATTAGGATCTGAGCAGGGCTTATTCGATCTGAAGCAAGAGAAAAAATAAGTGTTGCGTATTATTTACAATTTTCATTGGCCTCAAATATTTATTAATTGTATGTGAAACATAGAAAACTAGGCATGGCTGAGGTCTGCAATTATAGATGGTAAGTAATAGCATAGGCGTCAATTCACTCATATTGTAGATGTAGCAGAAATGAGGTCACACACTATTGACCCCTGATGACCTCAAAGAGTTGATGCCACATCCCACCCTCAGCCATTCAGTCGCCATCTATTTTCTCCTGAGTGTTTATAAGAATGACCAGGAATAAAAGGAGTGCAGACATTAAACAGAGCTACCAGAGGGCTGTTCACTTTCTGTTCCTGATGCTGTTTGCATGACCTCTGAGCCCAGGGGTAGCAAGAGCAGTGCTAAGGACACCAAAGGGCATGTCAGGGGTAGATGCAACCTTCAGCTAGCCCTGATTCAATACAGCTGCCCCACGTCAGGTACATGGAAGACAATAGGCTGAAGGCAGAGACAAACAGATAAGTGATAAACTCAGAGTAGAGGATGCAAGAAAGTGTGCAAAGGACTAACATACATATTTCGGAGGGGTTCACATCCATAGTTTGCTCCACTAACATTTAAGAAGTTAAAACACATTAGCAGGCATAGCTTTTGATAATTCTGAAAGGACTCATCAATGCTGGAACTTGCCATCATAACCCATGTAGAACGCTAAAGGTGTGACATGGCAATACAAATTCTCTCATTGCAGCCCCTATTTATTGATCTATTGTCCTCTCCTCCTTTCGTCATTTGAAGGTAGGCATTTTTTTATTATATATTGAGATGATGTTATGGTATTGCCATTTGTATAGCCCACAATCAGCCGCTAATATGGCGTCCCAAGGATGACTTTTCACATACAGCTGTTACTTGCTTCTGTGCATAATATTTTTCTAAAAAAACGGTGTTGGATCTAGCCCTGATCTCTTGACTGGGTGAGAGTACTCTGCTTAATTCAGAGACTCTGTCAATCACCACCCCTTGTTGTAAATAATATTTTTTAAAAGCGGCAGTTAGAACTAGGAAAACCATGGCGGCCCGCACTGTTGAAACAATATTTATCTGTTTGTTGCTTTTTAGATCTGGTATTTTATCCTTTTTATCATGGTTTTAACATGTTTTCACTATTTTATTTTGCGCCTTGCCGTTTATACAACTGTTGTCTAATGTCAGATTGCTTTGTGTCTTTTATGGCCAAAAATTGGCCGAATAAAGATTAATCGATGAGGATTGATGATGATGACTTTTCAAATGATTTAGAGGTTTCCATCCCCTACCAGCTTGATAAGAATGTGCTAAGAGTAAGGACAAACTTCTCAGTTACTTTCTGAAGTGGTGGATTGATATGATGTATTGCTTTATTAGTTTATAGACCTCCTCACTGATATAGAGCATATATTCTACAATGCTGCATGCATTGTTAGAGTGATCCGTCACCTCACTGGTTTATAGACTTATGTTCTACATTACTACCTCCAGCGTTAGACAGAAGATCTTCATTGCCTCATTGGTGTGTAGATAAATGGTGTTGTACATTGACTCATTGTTTATTGAAAGGTGTTCTATTTGTTGACTGCTCAGTATGCATTGTTTGCTATTTCTCTAATGCCAGACAGATATTCCGTATTGCACTATTGCTTGACAGGTGTTCTATACTGCTTTTGTAAAGGTTGTACCGACTTCTATTATTGGCTCATTGGCTGGTAGGGAATGTCTTTCTTCCCTCCTCCACTTTTGGGCAGACGTTCTCTTCATGAGTACCTCCTCTCATACATACTGACCTGTCTTTGGCAGACATGATTCAGATTGCTTTCTCTGATGTTGGATGGATATGATTTGCTGGCTAAACAATTGATACATAGAATGCCTCAATCATAGGTAGGCATTCTTGTTATGACATTGGTTGTATGGCGAGTGTTCTCTGTTACCTCCTCAATACTGGTCAACAATTTCCGATTGCTTTATTGGTTTACACATAATTAATTGTTGGGCAGACATTCTCAATTGCTTCGTTGGTGGTTAGGTTGACAGTGGTCTAGACTGATTTTTTGGTTGGCTGACATGTGTTCATTGGCCTTTCATTGGTTAGTATTTAGGTTTTCTCGGTTGCTTTACCTGATATTGTTCAGACAGTCTCCACTGTGTGATTGTAAATAGACAAGTAGTCTCCCTTGCTTTCCTTAGTCTTGGAGAGATGTTCTCCAATGTCTTGCTGGTGAGTAGCTAGTTGTTCTCCGTTGTTTTGTTGGCTAGAAGACTGGTGCCATTCATTGCTTCCTCTGAGGTACGACAGGCATTTTGCAATGCACTGGCAGATTTCATGTATTTGCTTAGGGCATCAGGAGTGGGAGCATGCAGGCTGCTAGTTAGTAACTTCTAAGTGGGTGAGTAAGGAGTCAAGAAGAGACAGCGGCTGTAGCATGTTATGCTGTTTGTGTTCCCCACGCTCACTGTGATTCTGTTGCATTTGAAAATGCTAGCTTTTTCCATGTCCTGAAGTTGCCATGGATGGGACAGAGGGTAGCAAGGTGCCAGGAGAATCTGTTGCCCCAACTTTTGTTGCCATTGTATCCCACCCTTCTCCTGCCGAGTGCTCTGTTTCTTGCCACGATCTAAGCTAAACAAGGCTTTGTGAAAGGTTGTGATATGGGTTGGGTACAAGGAGCCAGGTGCTTAGGGAGCTGTGGGTGTAAGCCAGGGTCAATTACAATCTGACCTCACCCTAAGCAGCGAGAAATGACAGGAGCCATGATTAATTGAAGAATGGGCAGAGGTTAATGTACATTTTGATAAGCTGAATAAGGAGAGCCAGAAAAACAAGGAAGGGATGAATAATAATCCCATTATTATCACTTCACCTGCTCCTCATTACCAAAAACGTAATTGAAAACCCAACTGGCACTTTGTATGAGAGTGATGACAAAAGGGATCAGAGACAGGCGTCCTAGAAACACAGAGGTGTACACAAATATACACAAAATTATTATATTTCTAGCCATCACATTACTTCCATAAGTATGTTTGCTGCAACCTTGAGGAATGTCTTGCGCTCTAGGCCCCCACACCAGTGGCGGCCAGAGAACAGAGCTTCAAAGCACATAAAACACTAGAATGTGGTGTGGTCCTCAAATACCCCAAAAGAAGAGTCAAGGAAAGGAATGAATTGAATTATTAGACAATGGGGTGATCCCTCCTCCATCAAAGAGGTTGTGTCTTCTCTTTAGGATCCTTCCACCAAATCAACGCCAAACCTTCGGACTTACCCTACTATCACAAACTACCCCATGTCACTCTGTCTACCTTGCACAATCCAGCCAAGCCCAAGACTCCTCCCGTGACAGAATAGAAGGTAGCCTATTTCATGCCAGCCCCCACCCACAATAAGGAGCACCTTGTAGATGCAAAGCCTTTTGAGGTCGTAACCACAAGTACTGTGTAAGCAAAGAGGATGGTCTGATGAAAGTAACAGCAGAGCAAAAATGGGCTGAGCTATCGGTAACAGGGTGTTCATGCCTCTGTCCGCAAATATGCCTGTACCAATGTTTTATATGTTGTCTATTTTAAAAAGAGTCCTAAAACAATGTAGATGCTGTCTGAAGAGTCTAGAGAACCTCGATGGGAGAGAGAGAAGAATGCCAATTTGTGAAGGCTCAACAAAGACTATATCATTGTTGGTTTTGCTAAGTTCACCCTAAGTTGGCAGGGTATGCCCAGACGTGTGTTCCTTGCTCACTTTGCCACTGGATTCAAGATAGCCTGGCTGATGAGGGTTATGAACCCGAAACCGGTCCCAGGATGCTTGTTTCCGGTCCAGGGAAGACATGGCTTGGCAGTTGCGGCTGGACTACTCCCATGAGGCACAGGGTCAGACTGATTTGCATATGGTCATGTCTGAACTGGGGTGGTAGAGTGAGCTAAAGAATGATGATGGATTAAACCCAGATCAGTTGACTGGGAGTGAGTGCTTGCAATGTTCAACACTCCGTCCATCATCCCCTTTGGTTTTGCCTTCATTTAATTCCTACCATGCCATTGGAACACAAGGTCACACTTCAGTAAGTGAGGAAGAGATCTCACTGGCTTTTGGCTATCCTTGTGTACATTGGTTTGACTCACTTGTTTTTTTCTTTCAATTGTTACATGTATTTTTTCACCTGTAAAAGTAAACGTAAAAGTAATGTTACTGAACCTGAACTCTTCATCGTGCATAAGAACAACAAGGCTAATCCCCTTATTCTATTCTCTAATCATTGTTTAATTATGGAAGTGGTATTTTGAGTTGGGGTCTTTTAGAATGTTCATGTTCATGACATGCTCCACCTCGCACATTCCACATTCATGTTCACAAGGTTGGACAGATATTTCTCAAATACCCCTTTAGTAAGTAGACTGACTTCCTCATTCTTTGCTAGACAGGAGCAGCCCGTGCAGGTAAGAGCGGTGGGGCAGGGGGCTGGGTTGGGGGTGGATTCGACAGACGACCACAAGGGAAAAATTAGGTAAATAACTAATTTTTCCTTGTAGTTCTCTGTCAACCGCCCCCCCCACACCCCCTCACCGCTCTTACCTGCAAGGGCCACTCCTGTAATGCTAGAGAGGATTTCACTGTTGCGTTTTCTCAAACGAGTTAGACTTTCTCTATTACTAAGATGGTCTGTAGACATTTTCAATGTCATATTGATGAGAAGGCAGTTGTTCTCCCATGCCTCATGGGTTAGTACACAAGTGCTCTCCTGTTTTTCCTCCAATTCATGAACAGACATTTCCCATCGTTTTATCGGCTTTTCGACTACTTTTCTCCATGGCCACTTCTTTGTTTCCTGTGCCTTTTCTGGATAGTAAAGGAATGTGTGTCCTATGTCTTGTGCTAAGCAACACACATTCACCATTACTTCTTGAGCTAATAATTTCCATTGCATTCTTGGGCGGAAAATAGGGGCTCTTTTGACAGAACCGCACACAGAACTCCTGAGGCAGAAGCCGGGAGCACCACTTACTTGTAATTTTAAAACTTGTGTATTGTTTTTAAACTTTACTTGCTGTGCGCTTACCTCCTCGCGCTCCTCCTCACTCGATCTTACTCACCCGTGCAGCCAAATAGGTGCTGTAGCGGGGAAGAGCAAGGTTGGCCGCCATCTTGGGAGAAGCCCGGGGTTGCCGCTCTAGTCGTCCGGCCACTCCCACCCCTGCCTGTATATGAGCAATACTCCCCACGGCCGCGCGGCGGGCGCACGCGGCGGGCGCACCGGGCGGGCGCACCGGGCGGGCGCACCGGGCGGGCGCACTGATCCGTCTGTGCCCGGTCGGGCCCCGGGGCCACAACCCCTGGTCTTCGCACGGGAAGCCCCATAAAATATAGCTCATCTACTCTAAATGAGCTGAGGCCTAGAGGGAAAACATAATGTAGTCATACTCTAAATCCCGCTAAACCACCTTTATATTGCCGCCACTGTAACCTGCACTTTAAGTCATCAGATCATTTGGACCGAGACCCCTCAGTTACCACACTACATAGTATGGCTCTCTTGAACTGTAGATCTCTCCCAAAACACTGTATTGAAATAGCATTGTTAATTGATGAACATCAATTGGATGTTCTGTTTTTGACGGAAACGTGGTTGCAAACGGGGAATGATCCCGATATCATTCGAGGCCTTCCCGTGGGATATGGAATTTGTAGAATGGATCGTGTGTCGGGTAGAGGTGGAGGCCTAATAATTATTTACAAGAACACTTACAAATGCCGATTGTTACCCTCATCACTTGATGACTGTGAAAGTCTGGTCTTTTCAATTGAATTCTCACCTATCAGTACCCTCTCCGGCCTATTGGTCTATCGGCCTCCGGAGACATTAAAACAATTCATCCCTAAACTCATTGATACGGCCGTAGAACGGGTAGTGACGATGGCAAATTTCACAGCATTGGGGGATCTTAATATACATCTAGAGGATCAGTTAAATCCCATAGCTAATAATCTTCTATCGAGCCTTCAGGCACTAGGTCTTAGTCAAAAGTGTTTTCTCCCAACGCATAACAAAGGCCATATCCTGGACCCAGTTTTCAGCAACTTAGATAATCTCAGCTCGGGGGACCCTATTCCCCTTCCCTGGTCGGACCATTTTTTTTTAATTCCTCTATTCTGGGTTACGAGGACTGTTCCCTGTGTCCAGAATCCTATGGTAGCCTGGGACAGGACATGGTGCAGGCTCCCCTTGGCGGAATGGAAACTGGCCCTAGAGGCTTCAAAGCCTCCAAAGGGAACTAACACGGAGGAAGCGAAGAAAAATTTTAACAATTGGATCCAGGATACTCTTGATCAAACTCTCCCCAAGACAATTGTTCAGAAACAAATTAGGAAAAACGCGGCCCCTTGGTTTAGCTCCGAACTAAGGGTCCTAAAACAATCTTGCCGGAAATTAGAGAGGGCTTGGAGACAGGATTCCACCCAGCACACAAAGGAAACCTATAGGAAGGCCATTAGGCTCTATAAAATCGAGATTAAAACTGCTCAGGCCCACTTCTATGAAACTAAAATTAGTAAAGCCAGCAACTCTCCAAAGGAGATTTTCCGCATAGCAAAGTCCCTGATTACCCCGCCCCAAATACCTCCATTGAAGGAAGGCGCTTTGTCACGTTGTAATCAATTAGCTGCGTTTTTCAAAGAAAAGATTCAAGCTATTTACACCACTTTCTCCTCTAATCAGCCTGAGTCACAGGAAATTGAGGCAACGGGCCTGGACCAGGCCCCGGTGCTGGATCAATTCTACCCTTTGAATGTAGAAACGTTTGACCAGGTCATTGGCAGAGTGTTGTCGGGCTCTCGGTCGGGCCCTGCACCGCCCCAACATCTTATGGGGACTATTGACTCTGTCCGACCAACAATTATAGAGATATTAAATTCCTCTGTAACAACCAGCACTGTCCCCCCCCCCTGTGGAAGTGCGGATGGTGAGAGCACTATTGAAAAAGCCCAGTTTAGATCAATCAAACCTCTCCAACTACCGTCCAATCTCGCTCCTGCCCTGGCTGAGCAAATTGTTAGAAAAACACATTAATAACATCTTGGTCGACCATCTAGAATCTAACGGTTTGCTAGATGCCACGCAGACCGGCTTCCGTCCACATCAAGGGACGGAGACCGCTCTGTTGATGGTAACTGAAGAAGCAAAGAAGGTGGTGGATGAGGGGGGAATAGCTGCCATCATTCTTTTAGATCTAAGTGCAGCATTCGATACGGTCAACCATATCATCTTGACCGACTGACTTAAGAGTGTCGGGGTCACAGGTGCTGCACTGGCATGGTTTTCCTCCTTCCTCAGTAGCCGCCACTTCCAGGTCTTCGAGGGAGATGTGGCCTCTTCCAGGCTACCCATGGAATGTGGGGTACCTCAGGCTCGGCCATAAGTCTGACGCTCTTTAATGTGTACATGATACCATTGGCGAGGATTATCCATCCATTTGGCATTAAGATCGTCAGCTATGCAGACGATACCCAGTTAGTGGTATCTCTTCACCACGGCAAGGGCTCGTCTAGCACATAGGCCCCTTGCCTTGTAGCAGTAGCCAAGTGGATGGAGCGTTCCTATCTCCGCCTCAATGGAGACAAGACAGAGATTATGCTGTTAGGTAATTCCTCCCCCTCTATCTCTGTCCCCATGTGGCCACCATGTTTAGGTCTTGCACCATCTCCAAAGCCACACATAAAGAGCTTAGGCGTTTGGCTCGACAACTCTCTCAATTTTGGACACCAAGCCACTATGCTCTCATCAACCTGCTATGGGCTGCTAAGAATGCTCTGCAAAATCATTCACCTTCTTCCTTTTGAGGCTAGAAGGATAATGATCCAGGCCCTTATCCTGTCCCGGCTGGACTACGGAAATGTTTTGTACTTAGGAGCCCCGCAGACCACAAAAAGTAAACTACAAGTGGTCCAGAACAGCGCAGCAAGGATGCTCTTGCAGGTTCCACGGCGACAATCAGCAAGGCCAGCCCTACGGCAGCTTCACTGGCTACCCATAGCTGCCAGGATACAGTTTAAGGCTATGTGCATGGTTCATAAAGCCATGTGGAAAACTGGCCCATCAATCCTACATCCATTACTAACACCCTATTTGCCGCCAAGAGCCTTACGCTCTAGCTCCTTACATCTGGCCACCACTAAGAAAATAAGAAAGGTAAGATGGGTAGGACGTTCCTTCTCATATACTGCGGCCAAAGTGTGGAACTCTCTTCCCCAAGCCATGCGAGAGAACAGCAATTTGTTGACCTTCCGCAAGCTCCTAAAAACGCACCTGTTTGGATTACCCTCCTAGGTGGTGAAGACTGATGTGCTCTGCTTTCTTTTCCTTGAGCGCTACGAGGCCTCCGGGTAGTTAGGCGCTATAGAAATACTCTTCATTCATTCATTCATTCATTCTTTGTCGCTTTCCCAGATTCTGTTTTCTCTACTCATGGGTAAAGTTGTTTTGCTTTTCTTCCTCGTCATGTAATTGCATGTTTCCTATTGCTGTTTTGGTTGGTAGACTGATATTCTCCATGGCAGTTCTTGCACAGCCACTCTCTAGTGCCTCATCCTCATTAGTTGAGAATGGAGAGGTGTGGCACAGTGGCCAGAACAGCTAACTCCGGGGCGTGGGGCTGAAGGTTTGATCCCCGGCGGCAGCTCAGTTCAGCATCATGTGACTTAGGGCAATAGCTCACTTAATATCCTGGATGACCCCCAGTGCCTTGGAACCCTTATCTTTGCGCTTTACAAATAGGAAATATTATTATATCAGTAAAATGAACAGTTTTTCAGTCAAACTTGCATAACAGTATTCCATCGCATTATGAAGTTTTAAACGTCACCTAGGGCAACAACAAGTGAAACAAATCTGACAAAGATCACAGGGCTTTTCATTTCTGCACATTGAAGATTCAGGTGTTTGGGGATCTAAATTTGATCCTATTGGACAATGTAATCTGGAGAATTACCTTCCAAAGTGGTGACCTGCACAGCCTGAGGGGGGATGTACTGCTCGTTGGAGTCTGGGATGACTGTGACGTTGTATCTAGTGCCTGGTGCCAGGTTCCGCAACACCACACCGGTCTGATCCCCTGCCACCAGCATTGTCTGCTTTTGCCCGGGCTCTGCCACTGGTGTGTATTCCATCACATAATAACCTGTAGTTTGGGAGAGGAGCCTTGGCCAGGTCACCCGGAAACTGCTTGCAGTGACGTCGAATACTTTCAGTCTGTCTGTCCAAATCACCTCTGAAAGAAAAAGTAATACGGAAATGTAGGAAGTCATTTTTGCCTACTGTCCTCCCTGCCTGAGAAGCTCTGCCCATTTAAAATATGCCAGTCTACAAATCATGCATAGGGATTACATGATGTTGCCTGCTACATGTTTCTGGTGCTCAGTATCAAATGTCTAGCCATTCTTCACGTGATCCTGGTTAGTCAATGTTCAGACTCATTCATCACGTAATTTAAATCACAAACTTATAGCTGGTTAATAGTTGTGCAATAGAGTTATATAAATCACACACATACCCACACACCCTCTCTCTCATGCATAGGTCACACTACCATGGATGGGTCTTTACAAAGTCAGAAAACGAGATGCTTTGTCCCACGATCATCTGGCGTTGGGAGAACTGACAACTATCAAGCAACAGTTTGCACACAGAGATTGTAAACAGTGGCATTGTGTCACAAAAATGTGGAAAGAAATACAGAAAACGTGTAAGATAGTTTAGTTTTCAAAAGCACACATTTTTAAAAGAAAAGAAAAATCGCATTGATGGTACGAAAAATACAAGAACTACATTATTGTTGTCTCCTTGGGTAGGACAAAACGAAACTCGGGTTATTAGGAATTAAGGCAAGGGTTATTTTTTAGTATTATAGTGTAGTTTTTTGTGATGTGATTTTGTTATTTTCTTAGTGTTATGGGGTAGGCAAATTAGGCAGGCTACCTTTTTCATGTAACATTTTTGTTGTGTTTACAGGTGAGTAGGTGAGCAGAAAGAACAACTGTGCAGTTTACTTTATTTGAGGTTGCTGGGTGTATCAGAAACACAATTTGTGTCTGACTAAGCTCCACTGTCCAGGGCCAGGGTTAGAAGTAGAGATTCAAACGTGTAGCACTAGTGATGATTTTAGAAAATTCTTTGTGCACAAGCTGTAGACCGTTCATGTCTTTGGGGTACGTATATGCATGTGCAAACCGAAGATCCATATTGTTCTATAGAGCTATGCCTACACAACATACTTTGAAAAAGAAGCTCGTGCAGAGACCACGAGACATGGACGTAATTGTATTTATGTGAAGCAAAAAACACACTAGCCTGCAAGATACCTGCTTTCCACCTGCGTCTTGGTTGTCTATATATTACTGAGCATCAGACATGGATAGACCCTTAAAATAACCACACATATCACATCTAGTCCTGGAATCATGATAGGTTTTGCATATCCAAGTTCTTGTATTGCTCGTGATTCGACACTGACCCAGGGAAGATGCCCATGTGGTAACCTTCTGTGTATACATGTGATACATGTGACATGACCGTGCTCCAATGTCTTTAGTCAAGGTTGATATAGAGACTTAGGGTCTTATTTTGAGTTTGAAAGATCGTATAACCATCACGTTTGTGACTAAGTAACTATCCACCAAACTCTAGATCAGGGGTCCTCAACCTTTTCTGTAGTGAGAACTACTTCTGGTCAGTGAAAATGATTGTGAGCTTCTGAAGGCTACCCATCTCACACATTGTACCAGATACCTTCAAACCCAGCTCCATTGACTGTAAGCCTAATGTCCACAGAACCATATACTACAGTTTGAGCAGAATACCTTCTCTAGGGGCACTATGACAGGACTGCCATGTGTGTCTGTGACAGCATAGGTCTTTGTGGATGTATGAACATGTGTTTGTATGAAGGGATACATGTGTATGGGTGACTGAGTGCCTATGTCTGTATGTATTTGTGGCACTGGAATACCCTTTGTCATATGTAGAACCGTTAATTGTATAATACAAACATATCACCATTGTTTTAAATGGGAGACATTTAAAGTCTAGAAAGTGTTCAGCAAAAATGTTCATGATATGGAACATTTTTCTAACCGTAACATTTCTCCCACTTAAAATAATTGCTGTATTTTTCGGTTATAAATATGGCACTGTCTCTACCAGCCACTGGGAGCAAGATGCCGGCTGTGTGTAAAAGTGACATTTTGAAATGGGAAAAAATCAACTAAAGAGTTAATTTTATGTTTATATGGATTCCCTCAAACTCATAATTTAAATGTAATCCCATTTTCAAGTGTCACATTTTAAAAACACGAGGCCTGTTGCTCCCAGTGGCCTAGAGACAATGTGTCATATTTATAACAGAAACATACATCCCTTTGTTTAACTGGGTGGAATTTGAAGTGAAGAAATATTCTTCATAAAACATTAAGACGTAATTGGTTTAATTAAAAGTGCAGAAAAACATTAAGGCTTAATGTTTCATAGAAATATTTTTCTTCACTTTAAATTTCTCCCATTTAAAAAAGAAGACTGTATTTTTCACTAACAATAACTTATTTAAGAGTTAAAACTCATTGCTTCAGTTCTTCACCTCTGTTCCCTGGGTCATATATCCTACTCCAGAGCTGCCCATTATTAGGCCCTGCTATCTGCAGCCTGAAGATAATAATGTAAAATAAACACAGCCTTCCCTTAACTTTAAAAGAAAAAATGTGACCCTGTGCTTTTTTTTAATTGAACTTCAGGCTGTGACCTACTCTGAAAGTGTCAACAAACTCTTCTACAGGTTGGAGCCACCTGCTCTAAATTTAAGCCTGTTGTAGGGAAGCGTGGAATTCTGTGACATGGGTACGAGAATAAGAGAAGGCTTGCTGGAAGCCCTTTAGTAAAAAAAAAGTGTAATCTGTGCAAAATGTCTGCAGGTAGTCTAAACTTTTTTTGTAGTTGATGCTGGCAGTGCCAAAAGATAGGGTTTGCAGAGTACCACGTTTGCCCCTTCTTGTTTCCAACTCATGCCTTATTCTGCTACTCCTGGTGTGTTTATCTTACTCTTTGCAGGTTTTCTTTTTATCATCCCTTCTTCCTCCCTTTGTTCACCTCAAAACCTGCCGACACCGGTACAAATCCCCTCCAGGCGGCGAGTTGTCCCGCCCTGCTACCCTCCCCTCCATTGTTACCAACAATCGCTGCGCGCTTTTCCCTCAAATCATCACTGACGACATTCTTTGGTGCCTAAAAAGGTCACAGTTTATTCATCACATAACATTTTTACATAAAATGTTATACATTTCCCTTGTTCATGGTTATACCGTATTCAATGTCCATGTTCTATTTGACATTTATTGCTCATTGCAATTCTTTCCTTGCATTCTGGACCCAGCCTCCTCAATTTCCTGGGAGGGGAGGGCCCCCCCTTTTTGGGCCTCTGAATCACGGGTCTAGGCTTCAGCTTGATACCAATTTTGGAGGGTGTCCGTCTGGACCTGTCTGGGCTGCAAGTGCCGTCCCGCTCGCCCTGTACCCTTATGTGGGCCCTGCCTTCTCCCAGGGGTCCCTGCCATGTGGCATCCCAAGGACCTTACTTGAGCATCTACTCTACCTTTCCTGAGGCTGAGTCCTTGCCATCGTCTCCCTTGGTACCCCTGCCGTGAGGCATCCTAAGGGTCCTGCGGGAGCATCCTATCTATTTTCCTATGGCGGCATGCCGCCCCTTGGCTCCCTCAGTGCCCCTGCCGTGAGGCATCCCAAGGACACTGTGAGAGCCTTCCATCTACCTTCTAGTATTTATCTCTTTCTACTAGCTTCCTTGTGTTTGTTCTGGTTACCCTTTCCCTTACGGCTGTGACGCCTGTTTCTTAGGTGTGGGTGGGATTCTTTTCTCTCTATGGGATGGGGGGAGGAATGTGCCTGTTCTGGCTGTTGGCCCCTCTTATCCCCCCCACTCGCTAACTTGGTTGCCCCCTGATTGGGTGGGGGCTGCCTTTGTTCCCGGGGGCCAATCCTGGCCCCCGCCGTCCTAGCTTGTATGTTAATAGGGGGCGGGGAAGACCCCCACTTCCGAAGGGCGTTCTGCCCTGGGCCCCTATCTGGTCCGTCTTTGCCTACCCGATCGAGGTGGGGTATGTAAAGTGATCCAATCGAGTTGCTGCGTTTTCATACCAGGCAATGCTCCAACGGTATAACAGGCCATTTCTAAGTTACATAAGATCTCTGAGTCTATAAATGTGGATAAAGGAGATTGGTCGTTGAATGGATGGTTTGGGGAACTGTTATCGACCTGGGGATGGAAGATTCTGATGATCATTGGGATGGCTTTAGCGATTCTTTTCCTGTTCTGTCTTTGTGTGCAGTGCGCTCCTGCTATATGTGGCCTCTGTGCTACTACGTGTGCAAGGAGACCTGTCCCAATAGAGGTACTAAGTAATAGGATTATGCTCCAGCAACATCTTGATGATCTGATGAATATAGACCTGGACTCAGATTGACGTGAGTTTAGGTTATTGCCTATGTAAGGGCAAAAGGAGGTTCCGTGAATTCTGAACCTGTTTCATAAAGGTCATGGTTTCGTTACGAATTTGATATTAGCGAACCGTAACTAGTTAGTGTGGCAAGTATGAGTGTTTTCATCACGTTAGACCGATGGATTCACTACGTATTTAGGGATTTCGTTCTGAACCCTTGGGTTCCATTTTGTGTATGGCAGCCATTTTGTGGTTGCCCTCACATAGGCCGATGACTGTGGCTGAACTAGTCTTTTTAAGGACATGTACACCTTAGCTCCAGTTCGTGCTGACTTCTGTTTGACCTGAGTGAACTGACCCTGTTGCCTGAAGCTGACCTTGTTAAACCAGTTCCTGCCCTTTAGCTGATCAAGATTAAGGATCAGAGCACAGGACATCGTAAAGTTTTACTGCACACAAATATGCCTTATCCTACTCTCACCTGTTTCTGCTCCTTTCTTTTATGGTCTATTTATGATTGGGTTGTGGCCTTTTTTATTATGGGTTCGTTTGACCTGTCTAAAGAAGAATGTTGGGTTTGACCGATGATTGATCATGGGCTGGGCAACTGAAAAGTGGGTTTTTCCATCATGCAATACTTTTGTTGTGGAAACGTGTGATTGGTTAAACTGTAAACAAGGAATGTTTGCCTGGAGCATAATGTTTGGCATAAAAAGGGATGACTTGCTTTGTAAAATTGAGCAGTCTCCTGAGAACTCATACCGTGATGATTTCTAGGACTTCTGTTACTGGCTGCAGCCAATAAATTTGATCTTTGACGCCACCAAGAAGTTTCCGTGTCTCTGTATTCTAAGACAGGTGGAACCCGAAGACTTTGGGTGTGCCCCTGGCGCCGCTGTGTATTAAATAACCCGGTTCTTCAGTTGGCGCCCATCGTGGGGCGACTTCAGCGGTACCGGTCCAAGCCTGAAGATCGTGAGGAGCTTCGTGAGGAATTTCTGGAGGACGGCCACCACTTCATCGACCCCAGCATGTCGAATGTGGACTGAAGGTCTTTTCTGCGAGGCTTCCCGCTTTCCTGACGGCTACGAAGGACTGCTGCCCTGACTGTCGCCCTGTCTTGGACCCATTTGTGATGCTTTGTACGGCGAGACGATAGACGGGTCTTCTGGTGGCGTGACTGATACCTCAGTTAAGTATAAGTGGGTCGCTCCCAGTCCTTAGTTTTTGGTCCTTTGGTTCTTAGTTTGTTTGGTCCTTAGTTTTGATTTGAAAATTGCAATTTCCAAAGCCGAGGGTCTTGTATATTTACGAGTGTATCGGTAGAGATAATCCCTTGAAGTTTGAAGCTCGATTAGTGAGCGAAGGTGCCTAATCGTAGCAAATTTGGTACTTGGTTTGGTTGTGGTTGCAACAGGGATTCCCGATTGGAGGATTCGTGTCCGATACCTCCGGTTGGAACTCCGACTTATGAGCTCTATTCTAAACAAGGCGTGGGCCCCATTACGTTCAATGAAGTATGGGTCCACTACACTAGAAAAGATGGTGTCTTACAATGGCCCCAACATGGTAGCTTTAACACAGAGATTTCAGACAATTTAGAAACTAAATTATTTAGGAAGAAAGCCCGGCCGGCAATGTTTGACTCCTTTCGCCTTTGGCGTAAAGAAGCAAGACAACGAGAAATTAAACAAGCTAAAAGAGATAAAAGAGAAAAGGATGTATCAATAATGCAAGCTGCTAGGCAGTTTAAAGAAAACGAAGAAGATAAAGCAATTGAGGTGTCAGATAGGCAACGTTGCATGGCCATAGATAAATGTTATCCCGCCTTGCCGTCTTCTCCTCCGAAAGCGATTGATGATCTTGAGAAAGATCCTTTGATGTCTCATTTACTGAGATTACCACCTCCTTATGTGCAGGGTACTACTGCGCCTCCATTACCACCGGTTGTTCCACCCTTTGTTGTTCAACCTCCTGCTGTTGTTCGGCCACCCGGTGCTCCACAGATGGTTTTACCTTCTCCTGTGCAACCCGCTCTAGGGTTGCCATCTTTGCTATCAGCTTTGCCTCAAACTCCTTTGCCTTCCGCTTCTGCATCTGAGACTCCTACTGTTCCTATTCCTACACCTTCATTGCCTCAAAACACTTATTCTCCTGTTCTTATGACTGCTTCTTCTCCTTCTGTTCGAAAACGAATGACAGAAACTGTTTCTAGTTTATTGTCTCCATTGTTTGGGTCACTGAATATGACCCCTGTTTCGGAACGTAAGCAGAGTCGTAGTCAGCTTCCTGGTTCCGAGGAACGGGCTGTGTTGGATTTGTTGGCTCGTAAATGGATTATAAATGCCTCAAGGTATAGTTTGCCAGCGGTTATGGATGTTTTCTTTCAGTGGGAACCGCCTAAGCAAAGGTATGTTTTTAATGTAATGTGTATGTTTCTGCGTCAGGAATGGGAAGATAATGATTTAGGTTTGATCCCGCAGGAACTACTTGATGTTCAGTCGGATTTTGCTAAAGGGATGATAGTGGAATCTGATATTACAGATGCCGTAGAGACGATACTGGCTTTTAGATCTAGCCTTCCGCCTCAGACATTGTACGAACCTGATTCCTCTGTTAGAAGAAAAGCGAGACAGTATCCCATGAGAGAAGTTCCTCCTGTATGGAAGGAAGCTGTTCAGGCTAATGTAAATCAGGGTATTGTTGCCGCACCGGCTCATTTTCAGCGAGTATGGGTACATGTGCCATGGAAGAGAGCAGAGGTCTTGGCTCTTAAGCAGACCTTACCTGATCCCCGTAAGAATCCTGCTGGCTATTACAAAGAATTGTCCCAGACAGTTGACGCATGCATCATGAATTTGGCAGACATAGATATGCTGTTGGGTAATGTAGTACCTCAACCTCTATGGGCAAAGATTCGTCATGAGAATCATGTGGTAGAATTAGGAGATACTTGGGCGAATATTATTGCTGCGGATGGTAGACAACAGGGAGGTGCTAAACCTGTACCTTTGGTTACGGAATTGCCAGGTAGAATGATTAATTTAATGAAGACGATGATGCCAGCGTTACGATTAAATTGGGACAAGTTCGCAGCATGTAAGCAGTAGAAGGACGAAAGTGTATCTGATTTCTTCACTAGATTTGAAGAAACATTTATAGATCATAGTGGTCAGGATATGAGTACGGAAGGTGGGCAAAGATTGTTCGTAGATAAGTTTGTCTTTAACTTACTTCCTGAACTGTGTAATAAGTTGAAAGATTCTGAGAGTTCTTGGGCTGTTTCCTCGTCGGCCCAGATATTAGCGACTGCACAGTACTACGAGAATAGGGACATGACCTACACCCTCTCGAAATGTAAACTGTAAATACCATTATGCTACGACTTTTAAAATTTCTAATATAAATATATTTATGTTTTGTATCTCTGTAGTTTGTTGTCCTGTACAGTATACATGCGAATGACGGTCACCTGATGAAGGCAGAATGCCGAAACGCGCGTAGTCAAAATTCACCGCTTTTGCCTACTACAATAGACTATTGACCGATCCGTCTTTTTGGTTTTTTGTGATATGTGTTTATGTTTTCATGTTCTCTTTAAAGGTGTATACCTTTAGAAAATGTAATATGGAATTTTGTACTATAAACATCCATTTGTAAAGTCTATATAGGACAATTAAAAGAATCAGAGAATTATTGATATGAAATAAAAAAGTTTTTGTATATCAAAATATATATCTCTTTGCCATTATATACATATAGGATCGTGTGAGTGTTGTAGCTATATTCACTAATGTATGAGTGAGAGGTTCTGGCATGTAATAATCTGTTTGCTATAAGTTTTTTTCAAAATTGTCATTTCCCTACCTATAGCAAACCTATTCGCGTAGGGGTCCCCTGTTTTTCAAATTGTCAAAGATTAGACACTACTGAACCTGAACTGTTGTTTCAGCCTCAAACAAGGCCTGGAAAAGAGCGTTATAATCTACGTCCTAGAAACAATGGACTAATAAAATAAATGAATTCCTTTTTTTGATTTTTGGACCTGAACTCTCTCAGGAATTGAACTCTCTGAGCCAAGAAACTTTTTTGGTATATTTTTGTGAACCACCATCCGGGTTCAGCTGTAGGGTCACGGTGTAAAGACTAGAGAGTGCAAGCCGAAGACGCAAGGTCGACGGTTCTGGTTGGTCTAAGGGAGTTCCCTGGGCTGATAGAAGCATTCCTTAGCAGAAGAAAACCAACCGCCGCGAACAGCATCGGTTAGAGGATGGAGTTTTTTGAGATTGAGAGAGCCGTTGAGAAAATGAACTTTAAGAAGAAACTGTGTAAAATTTTGCATAGCAAATGTTTTCTGATCACATGTCTTTTGATGTTTTTTAGCATGACGTTAGCTTTGGTGGGTTGGTTTGTATTTTCTCTTCAACTGATTTCTGCACCCATTTTCCAACCTACGACTTTACCTGCTACTACTTCTTTGCATTCTTTTCATACTTTACCTGAACACGAACAGATTAGAAGGTCAGAATTTGTAAATAACTCATTCATACAGTTATTGCATCAACATCAGTTGGTGGTGAACATCACTAATTGCTGGGTGACTGGTCTTATGCCGCATACTACGGATAGAGGTGTTCCCTATTTGATTTTACCGTTTAGTCAGAACGGGTCTTTGTGGGCTTTTCAGACTATGTTCCTTTATGCCCTTGAGGTTTATCCTCCGCGTTTTGGAAGAGAGAACACGAGTAACCAAGCTTTGGTGAAAGGAGTTTTAAACATGAGTAGAGAGATCGATTCTTATAGAACTATTCCCAGAGATGAGTTAATGGCATATGTTGGTTGGAATGCAACCGGATGTAGTATTAGTCTGGGTGAGAAGCAGAGATGAAAAAGGTCACCTCCGATTTGGATTGTACCCCATCGTGGTCATTTTTGTCTGCAAGGGAAGGGCAAGAATCCGAGAGCTCAGTTAGGGAAGAGTGTTTGTACTCAGACGTATGTCTTTGCGGCTCAAATTTCCCCTCCGTTTTTAGCAGCTAATGGCACGTATTTTGTCTGCTATGATAGAGCATATACATGGTTGCCCCCTGATTTTTCGGGAACATGTTATGTTGCATATTTGTTGCCTCCTACGTTTACTGCTGCTGTAGATTACCACAGAACGAGAGTTGTTAGGGGTGTCTTCAGTGAGAAAGATACTACGGGACAAGAAGTGGGAGACTTTTTCAAGGGTTTCCTACCGTTTTGGGGACCTATGGCAAACAGTAGAAACCTACGGCAATTGACAAGAGTGGTTGAATCCACCATAAATGAAACTGCTGGTGCCCTTAGTAATCTGACTGCTGAGCTTCAAGCGGATCGCCTTATGACGTTACAGAATCGAATGGTTTTAGACGTCATACTTGCAGATCGAGGTGGGGTATGTAAAGTGATCCAATCAAGTTGCTGCGTTTTCATACCAGACATTGCTCCTACAGTATACCAGGCCATTTCTAAGTTACATAAGATCTCTGAGTCTATAAATGTGGATAAAGGAGATTGGTCGTTGATTGGATGGTTTTGGGAACTGTTATCGACCTGGGGATGGAAGATTCTGATGATCATTGGGATGGCTTTAGCGATTCTTTTCCTGTTCTGTCTTTGTGTGCAGTGCGCTCCTGCTATATGTGGCCTCTGTGCTACTACGTGTGCAAGGAGACCTGTCCCAAGAGAGGTACTAAGTAATAGGATTATGCTCCAGCAACATCTTGATGATCTGATGAATATAGACCTGGACTCAGATTGACGTGAGTTTAGGTTATTGCCTATGTAAGGGCAAAAGGAGGGTCTGAGGTTCAGTGAATTCTGAACCCGTTTCATAAAGGTCATGGTTTCGTTACGAATTTGATATTAGCGAACCGTAAATAGTTAGTGCGGCAAGTATGAGTGTTTTCATCACGTTAGACCGATGGATTCACTACGTATTTAGGGATTTCGTTCTGAACCCTTGGGTTCCATTTTGTGTATGGCAGCCATTTTGTGGTTGCCCTCACATAGGCCGATGACTGTGGCTGAACTAGTCTTTTTAAGGACATGTACCCCTTAGCTCCAGTTCGTGCTGACTTCTGTTTGACCTGAGTGAACTGACCCTGTTGCCTGAAGCTGACCTTGTTAAACCAGTTCCTGCCCTTTAGCTGATCAAGATTAAGGATCAGAGCACAGGACATCGTAAAGTTTTACTGCACACAAATATGCCTTATCCTACTCTCACCTGTTTCTGCTCCTTTCTTTTATGGTCTATTTATGATTGGGTTGTGGCCTTTTTTATTTTGGGTAAGGCTTGGGTTCGTTTGACCTGTCTAAAGAAGATTGTTGGGTTTGACCGATGATTGATCATGGGCTGGGCAACTGAAAAGTGGGTTTTTCCATCATGCAATACTTTTGTTGTGGAAACATGTGATTGGTTAAACTGTAAACAAGGAATGTTTGCCTGAAGCATAATGTTTGGCATAAAAAGGGATGACTTGCTTTGTAAAATTGAGCAGTCTCCTGAGAACTCATACCGTGATGATTTCTAGGACTTCTGTTACTGGCTGCAGCCAATAAATTTGATCTTTGACTCCACCAAGAAGTTTCCGTGTCTCTGTATTCTAAGACAGGTGGAACCCGAAGACTTTGGGTGTGCCCCTGGCGCCACTGGGTATTAAATAACCTGGTTCTTCACTCCTACCAATACCATGGGATCTCACTTAAACCTAATTACTCTGCTGATCAGAGAGACAATCTGGTCAGACATGCTATTGAATCAGTTCGAAGAAGCAAGTAACCATCAGCTAAACCAAGATGTACAAGAGCCAATGATTTGCAGAGTGTTTTTTAAAGCTCAGTTTTAATTTCATATTCCTCCTGTGTCAAGAGGTGTGTTCTAATTGATTTACGTACCCTATGATGTCATACCTGACATATATAACTGACTACCATTTTGAGTGCCTTCCATCCTTTTCCTGGACTCAAGACTGACTGTTTTAAATTAAAGTCAGTCTTTAACAATCGCCTCAAGTAGTTCATTGCAGAATCTAGCAGTGCCCATCTGAGAAGGGGCAGGTTATTATCTTGAAGTTTGGGGCATGAACTAGGGGTTTAACCAATCTGACCATTAAGGTCTCTTGAGCCTAGTCTGAAATCTTGAGGATATGTGTTGAATCGAGGAGTGAACTGTGAATGCTTAGGTCATGGGATGTCCAGGGTGCACGTCTGCAAAAAGAACAATTGATGGACAGAATGCAGGACAATGACATATATTCACCCCAGTACAGAGATCTGGGCCTAAATCCATCGTTTTTGTGCTCAAAATGCCATTCCAGTTTGGACCCAGCCATATGCAAATCAGTCTTGAGCCTGTGCCCAATGGGAACAGTCCAGCCCGAACTCCCAAGCTCCTCCCTGGACTGGAAATAAGCATCCTAGGACCAGTTTCAGGCTTTCAGCCCTCATCAGCCAGGATAGCTTGACTCCAGTGGCATGGAGAGCAGGGGACCCACGTAGCGCTCAGACTCACTCGCTGTGCTCGCTCGCTACGCGCCGGATGGGGGCTGGTCTGGAAAAATTTGCCAGGGCTGCTTTCAGTTCCCAGTCCGGGAGGCAGCAGCGATAGGCCCACTTGGGGCTTAAAAGCCGGGAACAACTCCTGCAGGGCAGGACACATGTTGTGACTGGGGCTAGACTTAGGGCAAACTACATCCCCCAGAAGTCCTGTTATTTTTCTCCCGCTAGGAGGTGGCAACGTTAAGCCCTTTCGGGGCTTCAAAGCTGGGAACAACTCCTGCAGCGCAGGACATGCTGGGGTGAAGCCCAGGCCAAGGACCGGCCCGTTCACGCCTGTTGAAGTCCAGAGGAGGCTGGGCTGGGCTGGGCTCGGCCACCCCTATAACATATTCACAAAGGTACTCTTATTGACTTTGAAGCCTCTTTTCCAGAGCCTTTTGTATGTAGCTCTGTTTAATCCGCTGTGGAACTAACTGGAAGTGTTCTGGTGCAGTCTATTTTTATTTATTTATTATTTATTTACGGGAAGTGATTGTTGTTTAATCAATTTAATTGTAATTTATAGTGGTAGTGGCTCATCTGAGCTACTTTAGGTGTGGCATAGTTACCTTGCAACTGTTTTTGAAACTGTAATAGTCCTCTTCACTTTGTTGTGGTTTGTGCAGCTCCTTCTAAAACATTCTTCAACTTAACCACAATGGGGAAGAGCAAGGCTCTGATGTGGCTGCTGGCTCGACCATAGCTAAAAAAGACTTGTCAGCAGGAGAGAACTGTGTATTGTTTAGGATTGTTGATCTTTTGGAGGAAGTTGGAGAAATGTCAAACCCCAATACTGTATCCTTTACTGGTGCTCCCCCAAATGAATCTCTCTGTCTTGCCCTGAATAAAAGAATGAAGAGGGTTTCAAAAATGTTCAAGAAGCCAAGGGTCCATGCCTCTCCCTCGCAGGCAATTCAATTAGGGAACCCTCAAAAGGCAAATACCTTGGAAGCGGGCACAGGTGGTCAAGAGACGGTACTTGGTAATCTGGCTGTTCATTGCCAACACAGATATGCTATACTACACGAACGAGGAGAGGGTGAACCTGGACGAGGGGAGGGAGTGATACCTGCCCTGCGGAGCTATTTAGCAAGAAACTGGGTGACTCCATGATTGGGAAAAGGTTGGTGGACGTTATATTGGGTCTGCAAGATGAAGTCTGTGATTTGAGGCTGACCATAAAAGCTTTGGAAGGTAAAATATATGAGGCACTGTTCCCAAATAACTCTGGTCAGAGTGAGAGGGCAAAAGGAGGAAGTAGTGGGGTTACGGCACAAAGGCGTCACAGTGAACACCTGGTACAATGTCCTGTTCATTCGCATCCCCCTTCCCAGGCAGGGCCTTCCTCTTTTCATTTTAATAGGTGATGGGAGACACCTTATAGCCAGTTAGTTACATCTGGAAGGTGGGAGGAGGGATGGAGGAACCCTAGAAGTTTGGACACTAGATCTGAAATCTCACGGGGGTACGTTACCTAGAACGAAGCATTAACTAATACCTGCACCGCTAGCACAAAGCCCACCCCACATTGCTGCCATTCTCATCCATTTGGAGGGTTGGTACACAAAGAGACTTACCCGCTTATGCCAGTTCCATCGAACCAAGGGCAGATATTCTTAACCCAAGTCCCAAAGAATACGCATGGGCGAAAGGAGGGTTAAGCCTCCCTATCAAATAAATTTACCTATTGGTTTCGGAATGTTTAGAAGTGTTATTCGATTATAACTAGTTATATCCTAAGAGTCAAGGGAATTGAGACACCTAGGGGCATATTACCAAGGGCATTATCGCCGCATTAGCGGGACTTTTTCCCGCTAATGCGGCGATAATTTTATCGCCCTATTACCAAGCTGTCGCTAACACCAGTTAGCGACAGCTTGTAGGCGATAGCGGGCATTTAGGGGCCCACTTTGCATGTCAGCGATAATTATCGCTAATGACATGCAAAGTGGGCGTGCCAAGATGTTAGCGACTGAAAACAGTCGCTAACATCTCTAACTCCTATTAACAACTTTTGGAAATATTTGCGCTAAGCGCAAATATCTCCAATAGCTAACGCCTGCTAAAAGCAGTTCTTAGCCATGTTATCCAATGGAAGGTGGATAACATGGCTAAGAGCATTGTCACGATAATGCATGAATATCGCTGATTTTTCAGCGATATTCATGCATTTCGCAGGATTTTTACCGCTTTTGAGATAAACCTTGATAATATCAAGGTATCTCAGCGGTAAAAATCCTCGGTACTCGGCGATAATTTTTTCCCGCTAACCAAGCAATAGCGATAATTATCGCTATTGCTTGGTAATATGCCCCTAGAGATTAGAGAGACTCGGCGAGAGTGGTTTTGAAACACCAAGCTTGGTGGATTGTTTTATATCCATTGATGCTTGTAAAAACTGTAGAACTAATACCCAAATTCAGATCAAATATAAAGCATAAGTTGAAGTGCCTTCTTAACGGCAATTGCATGTCTCAACTCCGACTATCAGAGGCCACCCTGGATTAGTGGGCTGGGTGATATTGTTTGACTGTGTGCAAGTAGCGAACTCAGAGGAAACAGAGGAAGGTGTTACATCGGAAGAGAACTGAAGGTCACAGAGTCTGGGGATAGGACAAGGGCTTTGGTAGTCTATAATGAAAGCAAGTACCTTTTCAATAATAGCAGAGAGGGTGGAGCCAGTTCCTTGGTGGTCAGGGAGGGGGAGTGCCCTCTGGTGGATAAAATTGGGCCCACTATTGATTGTGTGCTGAGACGCCTTCTGTTCCTTGCAATCATGTTGTACCTAAAGATCGCCCAGCTAATCGAATTAAAATCTTGTCGTGGAATGTGACTGGGATTAGATCTAAGCTGGCTGACTCTGAATGGGGGCAGTTTATAGATGGCCATGATATTTGTCTCTTCCAGGAGACCTGGAGTACAACTCCTATTTTTAGGAATGGGCTTACTGCATTCTGCATTAGTGCTGCCTAGTCACTAAAGGGAAGACCATCGGGGGTCTAGTGATCTGGGTTAAGATAGCACTTCAATGTTCTATCAGATGAATGAATGAAATTTGTACTTGTAAGGTGCATTTATACCCCAACTGGAGTGTCCTGGCGCTGTACGCATCCGCTGTGAAACCCTTCCTGGCTTTTCTCTGTGAAATGTCCACCCCTGGGCACCCCCAAGGTGAAGCCAGGCATCCCAGCGCTGTTGGGGCCATTGTGGAGATTAAGCAAGCTATTGCCCAGAGTTGCAGAGTGGGACCCATGATTAGAATAGGCACAGGGGCGAGAATTATCAGGTCCGAGGAAATTGAGCCCAAGACCCACCGAGGCGGGAATTGAACCCTGGTCCTGGGCCGGACCTCTGCATCAGGGTCTGCCGCTCTAACCATTGAGCCACACTTCTCCACAATCAATCTATACTCATTATTTCTTCTGACGTATTTGCAATTAGGGTGGGTCTCCCGCTGTCAATTCTCTGGTCATATTTAATATGTACAACTGGTAGGAAGTCAAAGTAATAAATATACTTGAGGATTCCCTTTCAGAATTTACTGGGCAAGGTAATCTAATATTGGCAGGAGATTTAAACTTTACCTCCGAAACATTGGTGATTTCCCCCTTAGATCTAACAAGTGACGAAGATATCAAGTGGAAAATTCCCCTACTAGAGCTTCCCCCAGTGAAATTGGCACCCGGGGCAGCACAATTACTCGCATTGGTGCTAAAATGTGATCTTAGTGGCGTAGCCAAGATGGCGGATGGATAGAACACGCTTTCCTGTCCCTCCCTGACTATCGCCACCTGGGCCTGGATGCCCACCTACCACCTGCAGTACAAAAGCCTCCCGGTCTGCCCCTTTGCTCTGGGAGGGGTCGGATACCAGGGAATAGCCATAGAGGGGGCGGGACTGACTCCTACAGCCGGGAAGTAGCAGAGCTCTGAAAAGTGAGGGCACCAACATGGTGGTACCCGCGTTGCAGTGAGCCCACCATGGACCGCCTGTGAAGCACTATACTGGGTGATGAGCCCTGGAGGACAGTGTGACCGAACTAAGGAGAGAAAGCAACAGCAGGCCGGCCCCGCCTGCGAAAGTGAGTAGGTGTGTGTGTTGCTGCCGGGCCCAATACTTTGCAACACGCAACGGCCACAGCACATTGACCTGCAGCTAGTCCCCCCCGGTGTCCCTCACTCGAGACAGAGGGATATCTAGCAGCAACTGGGAGCAGAGCAGCCGGTGGGCTGCCCCGCGTGCCAGCATGGATGCAGCAGCAGCACACGGTTGGGGATCTGAGGGGACAGTGTGGTGGGCCCTAGCCCCGCTCTGGTCTTGGAACTAGCAGTTGGGCCACCAGTGCTTTGGACAGGAATGACAATGCCACTGGAATACTTTGGGGGGGACCCACCATAGGTGAGAGAGTGCTTGCGCAACGCAGGCAGTTGCACTGGTGGGGCTAGGCAGTGTGGGTCCCTGAGGACTAGCAACGTTGCGCCTGATTGAAAAGGGTGCCACAGTTAGAGCTGGGGTGAAACCCCCGGGGACAGAACTTTCTTAGAGATTCAACCAGCTGCCCACTTTAGGCGACGCAGTAAACAAGGCGGTGACCGCAGAGTGGAGACCTCTTTTCTGGGACACAGACAGGGAGTAAGAGACAATCCCCATACCACCGGGACGGACCACGAGTCAACTTGGAAGTCACTTGGTGCAACTAGGCAGGCGGTATATACATAGTGCAAGACTTCCCGGAAGCCCATCAGCTAGATGGCATAGCCAGACTGTACCCACCCTCCGGAATGCACCTTCTGTGTAATAGTAACGCCTTTTCTCCCAGTTTCATGTAGGGGCTGTGCACTGGCATCACTACAGCCCAGGTGAAGAAGGATCTTACTCTAAAAGACATCCTCACCAAACTCAGCCGGTCCCAGAAGGGAGATCGTCCACAGGTCCCGGCAGTGCAGTGTGAGGCAGAGGATGATGTGCTCCCTTCTGGAGGCTCTGTTCGCCTCCCTCAGAGATTACCTCCAGATGGTTAAACAGGACTTGTCCTACGACTTGAAAAATGTCCGGTGGGAGCTGGTGGAGATGGGGAACCGGGTTTCTACTCTCGAATTGTCCCACACAGACAATGCAGACAATGCAGCGTCAATACAATTAATTGACAAGGCCATCCTCTCTGGCAGGGAAATTATGGTACTGGCCATGGACACTGAGAAAGCGTTTAATCTGGTGCACTGGCCTCATTTGGAGGCAATGTTAGCCCAAGCATTTTGACCTTGGCAAATGTTTTAGCACATGGATCCTTAGTAATTACGGGCAACCCCAAGTGACGGTCTGGGCTGTCTTCTGATCCCTTTCCCCTTTGCAGAGGCACAAGGCAGGAGTGTCTGCTCTCACCCCTTCTGTTCACACTGTACATGTTACCCTTATCTCAGTGTATACAGGTCAATCCCAAATTTATAGGGGTCACCTTTGGAGGGGAGGAGCACAACCTTAGCCTCTATGCGGATGATGTGATCGTGGCCTTGGATAATCTGGTCACGACTCTCCCAGCCTTCTGGAAGGAGGTTGAGAGCTTTAGCACAGCAGCTGGTTTCTGATCCAAATCCAACAATTGCAGGCCCTTAACCTGTCAGACTTTCCAGAGACTGTTGAACAACTCACTTGCCAATACTCCTTCCAATGGGTGTCCACATCCATCTACTATTTGGGAGTTCAGCTAGCCCCAACAGTCCGCCAAACCACGTCTCTTAATTACTGTATAATACTCTAACAAACCAGGGACCTGGCACAATGAAGACAATACCGACAGTCCTGGATAGGTCGTATAGTGGCCCTAAAAATGACTGTACTTCCCAAAATACTATTTCTGTTCCAGACTCATCCGATAGACCCTCCCGTAGGCATGATACAGACCCTGCAAGGTGAGATTAAGCGCTTCGTTTAGGCTGATGGGAAACCCCGAATGAAGCCAACCAGGGATACAGACCCACAAGTGAGGGGGCGGCTTGGGAATTCCAAATCTCCTATAGTATTATCATGCGACCCAACTCCCTTATTTAGTAGAGTGGTCCAGGTAGGAATCGGAGAAACATTCGTTGTTTTGGATCGTGTGGTCACATACTTACCCCTGTGGAAGGTCCCCTTCCTCCTCAAGGCACTACACCCATGGAGCTTGTACTCTTCGCTGATTAACAAGGCTACACTCGGGTGTGGGACTGGGTGGCATCGAGCAAGGGTCTATCGTCGTTCCCCTTTCATTGAATGCCGGTAATAGATAACTCTGATTTCACAGTGGAACTTGACCAAAAAGCATTTCAGCATTGGCAAACTGCTGGATGCTGCTCTATTGGTCATCTCTTTGACAAGGAGGGCCCTTTCCCTTTCGAGCAACTGCACACAGGCTATGCACTTCTGGATTCGGAGAGGATGCATTGCCTACAGGTATGCCACTGGCTGACACATCCGCAAATATGGGCTGGGTCCCACTGTCAATATGAGCTGGGGCACAGGGGGCCCTCACCCCTTTCAATAAATGGCTAGTTATGAAGACCTCAGAAAAACAACTTATTCCGGAACTATATGGACTTTAACATCGAGCCACTTTGCAGACCAGGACTATAATGAGGCTCCTAATGTAAAGAAGTGAGCTACAAGATAAAGCCTTTCGAGTGAGTATTCCAGGGAGGAGGGAGTGGGTGGTGGGGTGGGACTGTGAGGGATTTTGTTGATGCAGAAAAACTGTACTTCTTGAAGTGGAGCCTCACGCTCTCTGATTGTTACTGTGTCTCTTTGCTAAAATGCAATAAAAAGATTTGAACCATAAAATGTGACCTTAGAACAGCAAGTGGGAGAACTGTGTCTGATAGTGAAGGTAGGCACACTTTTAATAGACTGGGCCGTTCCAGTCAAATTATTATTTTTAGTTGATTTGAAGCTATGGCCGTTTGTGTGTTATATTGTTGTAATAGACGGTAAACAGCGTTTACAATGCAACTTTTACCACGCACTACCTTTACCACGCAACTTTTACAACGCAATTTGTTACAACGAATTGCGCTGGGGGGCGCTGTAGGATAGGGAATAGTTTAATTTACTATCCAACACCTTCCCTACTATCCACGAGGACTGGAGTTGGAATAGTAAATTAAACTATTCACTATCCAGCTCCTCCAACGCAAGTCGTTGTAAAACCTGCGTTGTAAAGGCATGCGTGGAAAAAGCATGCGTTGTAACGACATACATCCGTAATAGACAGGGTTGTTAGCGACCACAATGCCTTAAGTTTGTTGCTACTGGGTAGTGTTGCTGAAAGTCCCCAAATTCTAAGTAATATTGAAGTAGGAGAGGTTTCAAATACTAACAATGGGAAAGCCATGTGTGGGAATGGGTTGAGAAGAGTCCATAGGTTTTGGGAATGGTAGTAAGTAAAGTTAAGGATCTAATAGTGAAACTGGATGGATTTTCCCCTGAGGAGAGAGTTTTGACCCCGGAGGAAGACCATGAAGTACTTTTTGAATCAATTAGAGATCTCTTCGTACAAGGTAATAAGTGTGCTAATAAAAATTTGAAGGCCGCTCTGTGGTATAATAAAGCATGCAGAATAGCAAATACACTGCTAATTTCTGCAGCCAAAACTAAGAATCGGTGATTTAATGTTATGTTGGGCTAACTATAAAAGGGAATTTGCTAAAGCCAAGTGAGCCTCAGAGTACACGCTTTGGGAAACTTGTTCCGTGGCATGAGTTGTAAAGATAATAAAGGTTTTTGGAAAACTTTGGCATAGAGAGAAAGTGGCTCCAGGAAAGAACTGGAATATTTTGTCCTACCCCAGGAGTGACTGACTCACTTCAGTAATTGTATTCAAGCATTGAGGAATCTTTGTGGGATGGTATCGATCCTTCTTTGGCTATTAAATAAGAAATCAAAATACTTCAAAATTTGGAGATAAGCGAGTCAGTGGAGGCAATTAAGGCTAGCCTAGCGTAAAAAGCCCCAGGGTCTAAAAAGCTTTTCTGGCCCGTTTGGATGTTTGGGGTCTGTCTATCAGCCACCTATCAAATTCAATATTAAAGGATATGATGCTCCAGGTTTCCCGGTAGGGTGCAGAGAGTATACCTATTTACAAGAACAGCCATCACAATGTTCCTAGTAACTACCCTCCAATTAGCCTTGTAGATGTGCCACCGACGATTTTCTTCAATCAGGTATTAGCCCATCTCCAAGAATGAATTAAAAGCAATAATGTATTGTCAGATTTTCATGACATTAGTACTACTGAAGAGGTCTTTAGTTTTACTTGTATCTATTGGAAGACTGTAGCAATCAACAGGGGTCAGCTTTTTGTTGCCTTTGTTGAGTTGTGTGCAGCATTTGAGCTGGTTGGAATTGTGGATGGGCCCAGATAGGATGGGTATTCCCTCTAATTTGTTTGCAATCCTTGCACGGCTGAATGCCGTAAATTATGCAAGGGTCAAGTGGGGGGATCAGGGTTAACTTACTGAGCCAGTAATGGTTAAGCATGGTGTTAGACAGGGTTGTGGCCTGGCCCCTACTTTGCTTTCATTGTATATAAATGACGTGGTGGAGTGGCTGGATACAAAAGGCTGTGATATCTCAAAAATGGCAGGAAGGAGGGTTTCCGTTTTGCTTTTCATTGATTATACTTTACTGCTTTCCAAATCTCCTATGGGTCTGCCACAGCTTTTAAATAATTTGAATGCCCGTTGTGAAGAGCGCGAGTTGGGGCTTAGTAGCTCAAAAACGAAATGTATGCTTTTTAATCCTAGGTAGACTAAGGATTACAAATGCAGGCTAAATGAGGGAAATGGTCCCATAGAACATATCTCTAGGTTTGACTATTTGGGGTTAAGACTAATCCTAGATTTAGTCTGGACTTTGCAACTACAAAAATCACATGTATCCCTACTGCAGTATAATACAAATATATCTAAGATCCAAAAAACAGCTTCTAAGAAAGTTGCCCAGGCACTGAAAATGTATAATGTTAGAGCTCTGGGAGCAGTCTTATACGGCTCAGAGATCTGGGGGTAGGCAAATAGTAGTATACTGTAAATGGCAGAAAATAGATTTATGACATCACTTTTTGCCCTTCCAATGAGAACTCCGTTGATTCCTTTGCATTTGGGTATGGCAATAAAAAAGATTGGTTTGAAAGCTGAATGCAGACCCTTGATGTATTGGCACAGGTTATGGACCTCGGCTGCTCTAGGAGCATATCAAGAAGGCTAAGTGACCGGTTGGTTCCTGCTGGTGTCCGAAACATACCATGGCTGACCCATATTAAAACTGTACTGGGGAAACTTGGTCTGCAGAGGTTTTAGTTGTATCCAGAGTAGATTTACTCTTTTTAAAATTAATATAAAAAAATATTATATTGGGAGTATGTGTCTGTTGAAACCATTGGCAGATGTAAAGGATCTCTGACAGTGGAGTTTACTGATATTATACCCTGCATCAGAGTACAATCTACGAAATCATGCCTCCACTAGCTCGGAAACTGCATAACCAATTCAGGTATAAATCCCTTCCAACCAAAGCCATCTGTAATAAGTGGTCTGGTGTATTACCTGCGGGAGATGTATGTCCAGCATGTGGAAGGTCCCCCTAGTACCTAATTCACATTTTATTCTTCTGCCCGGCCTAGGGCTGCCAAAGAGCCAAATTGATAGTACCCCTGTGCAGGAACCTGGTTGCCAGAGGCATTTGGAGGCTTTCCGGATTCTCAGGACTGATAGTTCCAGTTTGGTGGTATTTTCTATCGCAAGATGCCTTATGTTGGCATGGATCTGGTGAACTAAATGTATCCAAGCTAGACTGTAGCTAATGACACAAAATCTTATTGTATAGGTGTTTAGCATATTTCTCCCATATGATATCCTATGACCTTTATGGAAGGACTGTTCTAGCTCTTTTGTAAAACCTGCACTTTGTTACTACCAATGAAGTTTTTTTTTATGTGATGAAATTGTATATTGAGTAATGTTTCTAAATATTTTAAGGTATGTTTTAGTCTATAAACAAACTGCACTTTAATTGCCAAGTATTTAGGGCTACTTCTATGTGCTATGGGACTTGGAAGTTAGACATCTGGAGTCCTTATCTAATGTATGATGAAAACTGCAGTTTATTGCTAATTTGCACAAATGTATTTGCACTGTAGTTGGGAGATCAGTGGGATTCCTGGTCTGTGATTACTTCGTTTTTATTAATTATTGTGTTATAGTTCTCAAATGATCTGGATTGTATGGCTTTAAGAAAATGTGGTGGATTTCTAATAGTTAGGGTTATTTTTATCATCTTTCGATCGAAATAAAGTTGTCATGGTGATGACAGATCTAGTTTATTGAATGTGGCACAGCACCAAACCTATTCTATTACATCTTTCTGTAATTAATTATGCTGGGCACTTTTAGTGGATTAGTGATTTATGGTTGTTCTGCAGCAAGCAAATCAAGATACCAATGTATTAGCTGTTGT
The DNA here is from genome assembly GCF_964261635.1 of Lissotriton helveticus. Taxonomy (NCBI): domain Eukaryota; kingdom Metazoa; phylum Chordata; class Amphibia; order Caudata; family Salamandridae; genus Lissotriton; species Lissotriton helveticus. The sequence continues at coordinate 332,526,448 of NC_136065.1, read as the reverse complement.
TGCTGTTGGACATGATTTACTTGAAACTCCTTTTTATAGAACAGCAATTAATCCTCAATTCTGTGCAACGTATGTATTCTCCACTTGTCCTATTCGCTCTTTCGTGTACATTGATCACTTTGAGTTCCTCTTCTTGGTCCTCTTGCATACCATAAGCTGCAGTAAAGCATTAGACAAGGCCCTTTAACACCTCTTGGTAAACTGGACTACAAACCGAAGCTGACGAGAAGCCACAGCCAGTACCCATTTGGTTTGATGTGGATCAGTACACCTTTCAGGTTTGAAATAACCTAGGCTGTTATGTACATTATAGATGTAATTCTCTCTGCAGATGCAATGACTCTTCTTTCTTCCCCCGCTCCTTATGTCTTGCTCCTTAGTTTCGCCTTTTGTCAGGTCTTCATTTTTCATTCCCTTTTTGCTCTCAGTCTCCCTTTGTTCTTTGAATCCACTTCTTTCCTGCCTCTTTGTTCTGCCTCTCTTCACCACTCTCGTCTTTGCATTTGTCTATCTTCCTCTCCTCTCTTATGACCATCTCTTCTCTCTTCTCTCTTCTTTTCTTTCTGTTCTATTTCCATTGTATCTTCTCGTTTTCCCTATTTCCTCTGATCCTGCTCTTTCCTTTTACCAATGTCTCTCTTTCTGGTTCTCTTCCTTACACCAAACATTGTTTCCACTCGTTCTAGTTTCTTTTTCTTCTCCTGCAGTCTTTGGCTTTCTCCATCTCAATCTCCCATGACTATCCTCTTTTCTGTAAAACCAATGCTGCTTTCTCCCCTGGTTCTTTCTACCTCTTCTTCTGCCCCTTCCTCTTCTCACCTTATGGATCTCTCACATCTTTACGTCACTATCTGTCTTCTCTACAGGATCCTGGGTGTCTTTCAGAGGCTCCAGTGCTTAATTTGAACCAGAGGTTTGTGGTGCTCTGCACTGGCACTTATGACAACTGCCAAATGGTGGCGCTTTTTCAGAAATATAAAGATGAGCAGAACAGTTGTTTATTAATTCAATATAAATTAAAAACAACTAATACCTGCCACCCAAGTTATTCTTATATCTTTGGGGGCCTCGAACAGTGTGAATTTTCACACCTCTAGCAGTGTGATGATTAATAGTTGTGTAGGTACTGTCATTAGCAGTGCTGACAGTGGCAATGTGTGGTGCAAGCTGTGGTGGTCTCCTGAGGAGGGCCTGGCACTTATTTTTTTTTAACAAATTAAGGGCCAGATGTAGGTCACCAAATACCAGTCGGTAATGGCCGATTTCGGCCGTTACCGTCCGGTATTTGGTGATTGAGGTGTAGGGGGCCTATATTTTACAGAATCGGTAAATTTACCGATTCTGTAAATTTACCGATTCTGTAAAATACCGATTCGGTAAATTTACCGAATCGGTAAATCTATATAGGCCCCTAAGAATTAGTTATTTACCATGTAATACTATTGCATGGTAAATAACGAATTCCTGTGTACATGCACATCTGTGCATGTACACCTGTGCCATGTGGCACACAAGCCTGAATCAGGGGTGCAACAGGGTGTCAAAGTGACACCCTGTCCCCCTTGTCAATTCGGTAATTTTACTGAATCGGTATTTACCGATTCGGTAATTGCCATAGGTTCCTATGGGCCTCAAGGCCCATAGGAACCTGTCTTATTACTCTCGTGATGGGCTTTGTAGCCACCTATTTGTACTGTATGATCTAGTGATTTATTGTTTGAATATGTTCCCTCATGTACCCCTCTATGTAAAGCGCTCTGATATCTGTGAAGATCTTGTTCGCGCTATATAAAACTTTGAAAATAAATAAAATAAATAATCTCTTTAACGGTCTAGTGGAGTAGTGTTACCCATCTTCACGGGTCCATGCCATCTCCTTGGCATACGTTATTTGTGTGGTAAAGTTTACTGGCTGCTTTGAAAAATGTTGCTATTGAGTTATAGAATCTACTGTGTGTATGTGGCCTTTTTCCCCACCATGTAGTAAAGATACTGAAAAGAATTCCAAGTAGAATATGGTGACCTCCAGGCAATTCACGAAGTTCATATCCTAACCTCCATCACCAGAGAATCAAGAGGGAAGACTTCCACAATCCTGGTGCACCTGACACCCAACAGCTTGTGTGGCACCTCAATCATATAGTTGAAAACACACAATGAGAAACACCAACAGCATCCTTAACGTAGTCCCTCAAGATGCAGCCTCTAATTTTATTGTGAGACACGATGGAGGAGACACACGCTTGCCATCAGGTAACACCAGCCATAGGAGCCATTGTTGACAACAGCAAGCAGTCAGGAAGGAGGTGAGTAATTCAATACTAGCAGACCCAAAGATCAGCAAACCTCAACTTCGTTCAGGCCAAACAGCGCCATTACAAAAAAAAAGCAGGCAAGAGCTCCACAAAAATGGAGGACCCCAGATCCTGAGAGCACGATAGAGTTCCACAGTCAATGCAAAGGTCTACACAAGTAAAGGAGCATGTCATAACCCCATAACCTTTAACGTCAATGACACTAGACACTGGAAGTAGGCATAGGCAGAACATCAATGGGGCTATTAACAAAGTTAACATACACTTGCGAGTAATTTACTCTTTCACTTTTGAGAAACTTTATTACTTTTGGCTATTCACAAAATCTGAGTTAAAGTTACTCAAAAGATGTAGACTTAGAAGTCTCCACTCCCAGAAAAGGGGGTGGAGACAAAATTATGAGTGTAATTCCAGACCAGACATGCCTGACTACTATCACAGCAAAACCCTCCAATGGAAAATAACGGAGGTAAGAACTTAAATTAAACCCTCATAGGAAACCATGTTAAATTGAATTAAATAATTTAAAATAGTTAAACATATAAATAAATATAATTTTATGTTAAAATCTAAAAAGAATACATATTTATAATTAAATTATAAAATAGTTTTGCAATATTTTTGAATTTAGTATATTAATGTCACATTAATTCCTACTAAAATATAATTATATTACTGTTAACTAATTGAATACATCAATTTGAATAATTAACAATCATTAATACCATTATATATATTTTACTTTAGGTAGGAATTTATTTTTTAATTTAAATATTCTTCAAACATTTTATTGAGTTTTGCGTGATCTCCTCAGCTTGGCAAGAGTGCCTCAATGCCCTCCCCTTTGTGACAAAGGGGAGCGTCACTGATTGCCTCGCACCTGGGTGCTACAGTTTGAGTTTTGAAGTGCCCAGGGCGAGTATTAATCAGTGACACCTCATCACAGAGTGGGGTGGAATCAGCAGTCTCATTGACCCCTTACCACTCTGTAATGAGATAGAGACTGCTATCTTCCCTCATTGGCAGCAGTTCCAACCCTCCTGGCACCTTTAAGGCAGTGCAGGTAAGTTTTATGTTTTTTGATGTTTGGTGCATGCATGTATGTATGTTTGTGTATTTGTGAGTGAGTTTTGTGAATGGGTGTGAGTGAGTGAGTGCATATGTGTGTGTGTGTTCCCACTCCCTCCATGCTGAAACTACCATACGCTACTGGCCTATTTCCCTCTATGCTGTACACATGTTGGTTAATGCTACCCCCTGACGCCCCAGGATGAAGTCGCTCTGGTCTGGGTGTACCAGAGTGGAAAGTACTGTGTTAAGCTGGGTCGCCAGAATCTTCATATATAAGTTAACAACGATATCCAGCAATGCTGTTGGTCGATAGAATACGCACTGCTTAACATCAATGTTAAATGTTGGACTCACCAGCACCACCGCTTCTCCTATTGTCTGGGCAATTAATTCCTTGGTGGCAAAATGCTGTACTGAGCTGTGAGTTTCGGGATTAGTGGGGATCAGGCCTGGTATGTTTGTGGCCTTGGGTTTTGCTGGCTAGGCCCACTTCCTCAGGGAGGATCGGGGTCTCCAGTGGACGCGTTGGGTGCCAGTAAGGAATTCTCTTCTAATGCCAACAATAGACTCCACCGTTGTTGAGTCCCCTATGATCTCCAATGTGCATTGTAGGGTCTTTCGGCTATCCATGTTTCTAGAATTTTATCACTTCTGGAATAGTTACTGTACGAAAAACTTCATCTGACTTTTCCATCTCACAACCCATGTTCTTGAACAGAGATGTTTCTATGATAGACCTACATGCCCACATTCTTCCAGGTGGGGAGACACTGTCTAGTGTAAGACATGGATTGGGCGGGTGTTAAAAATTCACTCTGCCTAGAGTGACAAATACTCTTCCATCCTCCCTGTTCTTTCTAATTTTACTTCAGACATTAATAGGCAATTACTCTGCAACCGCATTCAGGTTCTCCCTAGCTAAAAATATTCTTCTCTGTACCCTTCAAAGTGTTTTCTGAATGCCTTCCCTGGGCCATGACAGGCGTCTTGAATTGCCCTTAACTCTCCTTGTGGGAAATAAACCTTCCTCAATCTGCTGTTTTTCACCTATACTTGCTGTTAAGTAGCTGCATTCTAATGATTAAAAGTCAGAATAGATAAGCAAAAACAGACACAGATTTGACAAGAATCTCTTTCTAGGATTTATGTTTGTCCTTTGGGATCTATTTGTTTTTCAATATAAATTTGATCAGATTTTTCACTGCAGAAGTACTGGAAGATTACCTTTTAAGGTGGTGACTTGCATAGATTTAGGTTGGATGTACTGCTCGTTGGACTTTGGGGTGACGGTGACTTTGTAGACGGTACCAGGTGTCAGGTACTGTACCTCCACTCCGGTCCGGTCTCCAGCCACGTTCACTATCACCTTTCGATCAGGCTCAGATATAGGTGCGTATTCCACCTGGTAGTATCCAGTGTAAATGGACAGCAGCTGTGGCCATGTCAGACGGAAGCTCCAGGGAGTGATGTCCAGCACCTCTAGGTTCTCTGTCCAGATCACCTCTGAAAAAGTGAACAAATACATTTAAGGGGACTTTTTTATCCACTTTCTTCCTCGTGGTTTCAATGAAGAAGGGCAGAAGGGTGAAAAAAGAAGGTATGGGGATGAAGAAGAAAAACGACAGGAAAGGGTGAGGGGCAGAGAAGAAACAATAAGAAAGTAACAGAAGGCAGAAAAGAGGAAGGAGAAGGGGGGGAAACAAAATGAAAAACATGTCTTTTTTTCTCTCTATTGCATTTCCTGATAAAAAAGCCCCCTCTAAATAAGAAAGAAAATGATTAAGCCTGCCCCAGTCCCGGTGACACAAGCTCCAAAATGTGTGAACATGTTTTTGACCCAGAAAGTGCTTTTTAAATACTTTCCCAAGACGCTGACCTGCCTCTTAAATTTGTCTTTCAAACTTCCACCAATCTCTCGATACCAGTAAGCACAGGGTAAATATTGAAGGACTGAAAGGTTTATCACATGAAGAAAGACAATAAACGCTATATATGTAAAAGGAAATTAGCAATGGCCGCGACAGATCTACACCAATATATTCAAAGCCTTCAATAAAGACCTATTGAAAGCTTAATATCCTAAAACTATCAGTGAGGATTTGGAACTACAAATGAATCTCATCACTAGAAATCCAGGGGCATATTAACAAGGCCCTTTGCTCCGCTCTTGCACCACGCCACTAGGTGCAAGTGTGACGCAACTTCAAAATGAGATCTATTAAACTACGCAAGGCCACCTTCCTAAATCGCGACTAATTCAACACAGCGCATTTTGCTACATTGCATTACTCTATGCCAGGGAGGCAATTCCATGGTCTTTGAGTGGGTATTTCCACATCACATCCATGTATTTTGACGCATTTCCAGATTTACCAGAAGTGGTAGACCTGGGAATGTGCCAGAAACTTATGCCTCCCTGGGTGAGTCGTAAGGAGGAGAAATATCTTTATTTCTCCTCCTTTTTCCTCTTTCTATGTGTGCTGCGTTCTACAGCACACAAAGAAGAAGCAAAACGCCTCAGGAGGTTGTTTTGTGTAGGAAGGTGTCACTTCCTGCACAAAATGAATCCTCTTTACATTGAAGGCACGGGTGCCTACGTTAGCGCTAGGCAGCCGAAAGGGCGCCAGTACAGGGGTAAATGGTGGAACACGCTATATTGACTTAAATACAGTGCAATCCTGTCCTTTCCCTCTCACGCAGTGCAGCGCAGCAAGGTAATTTGCTGCGCTGACTGACTTGGCCATAAATATGGCCCTAAATGACAACATTGGAAGTAATTTGCAGTACTAGAATACTTCAACCGGTTAAATAAACTGATGAATGTATAAGCAATTCAAGGGAGCAGCGTCGAATGCAATGATTCCATGGATATCTATATTGGAGTTTGACAAAACACTCTTGGAAAATGATTAATGCTATAAGAAATTGAATCGGCTTTGCATGTTTCTGTAGAAAAGAAGAATTAAGGAAAGAGGATAAAAAAAGGGAAGGGAAAGAAGGAGAAAGAGAAGAGGCGAAGGTAGGAAGGGCAGAGGTATTCAACAACGAGAAAGAGATGGAAGGCAAGGAAGAGGACGGAATTTTTTTCTCGTTGAATTTCCTGGAATTTTAGTAGGGCAAAATATATTCTGGAATTATTTTATTCTCATAAAAAAAAGAAACTCCACTCTAAACCAGACACTTAAGGGCCAATCACAATGTGTCCCGTACAGGCTCCGATCGACGGTCGGAGCCTTCCTGGCTGCATCGTAATTGGCTGCTTGGTTTACTTTCCGACCGCCGCATTACAATGCTGGTGATTGGAAAGTAAACTGGCTCATGGAGCCCGCTCATAATCCCAAAGGGCGGGCCTTTCCGCCCTTGGGATTACGATGCACGGTTTCCGACATAGTTTCCATGCTGGCATGTCCGACATGGAAACCATGTCCGAAAGTGTGTTTGGGGGCCCCCAGCAGGACCCCCTTGTGCGTGCAGCCTCCGATTCGGGCCCGAGGCGGCACCTATGTAGTCCCTCTGTTGATCTGTGCACCTTGCGGCAGGCATCTTGAGGTGCCTGCCACGGGGTGCGTGAATGAATAACACCTCCCGTTTCTCAATGGAAGTTTGTGTTACGGGCGGTTTAAGGCCCTAATATGAGCTCCCATTGAGAAATGGGAGCATGCATCTGAACATTGTTCAGTCGCATTGTAATTAGCTGGTCAGGACTGTCGACTGGAGGTCGGTCAGTCCCAGGACTGAGATGGTGTTCACCCAACATTGTAATCAGGCCCTAAAAGATTTACCTTGACCCAGTAGTGTTCACCAATCCCCAAAACGTGTTAACATGTACTTGACCCAGAAAGTGCCATTTGAATGCTGTCCCTAGGCTATTATCTGCCTCTGGAAATTGTCTTTCAAACTCCCTGTGGTTATTAAACCTCCATCAAACTTCTAAGTATGACTGACAACAAACAGAATTCTGACAACAATCTCCTTCTGGGATAGTTTACGTTTCCCCTTTGTGATCTGTTTGTTTTTATAATATAACTTTGATAGAATTTGACACTGCAGAAGTATCAGATGATTACCTCTCAAGGTGGTGACCTGCATAGTTTGAGGTTGGATGTATTGCTTGGACTCCGGCTTGACGGTGACGGTGTAGCTAATGCCTGGTGCCAGGTTCCTTACCACCACTCCGATCTGGTCCCCAGTCACGTTCATTCTCACCTTTCGATGAGGCTCCGACACAGGTGCATATTCCACCAGATAATATCCAGTATTGATGGTCAGCATCTGTGGCCATATCAGTCGGAAACTGCTTGGGGTGACATCCAGGACTTTCAGATTTTCAGTCCAGATCACCTCTAAGAAGGATAAAGTGCAAATTTAAGATTGCTTTTTGGCTGTTGACGTCTGTCCTTGGAGGATATTCATGCACATGGAGTAAACAATAGTGGCCACTATGAGTTCCTGAAGTCAAACATCAGCTGTGTCTGAACCTTCCAAACCACTGCACAAACTCACTTTAACCACATACAAATCTATCTGGATTGTACCAGCCAATGACACCAGACAACTCCGTACTTGTTACACATCACTGAGCAGTTCTTATCTCATTTCAATTGGGATGTTTTTTAGTAAGTCTCACACACAACCCTTAACTCTGATACCTTAGTAACGAGTGGGCAAATATTGAAGGACTGAAAAGTTTAGCATATGAGGAAGACAAAAACCCAGCACATCCTAAAGGAGATTGGTAAAGGCCACGATGGATCTCCACTAGCATATTGAAGGGAGGAAATTAAAACGTATTGATTTTATATTATCTTAAAAATATAAGTGAAGATTTGGCAGTACAAATGAATCTCATTGCCATAAAGCTTCGAGCAATACCAGGGTCACAACAACTATGTGATAATAGGGGTTGGCCTAACGGCTAAGGCGCTTGACCTCGGACCTGGGGATCTGGGTTCGAGTCTCGGTAACGACGCCAATAACCCCCTGTGATTCTGGGCAAATCACTTAATCTCCCCGTGCCTAAAAAAATGAAAGTGTGTCCTCATGTAACGTAACTGGTGCTATGTAAAGCGCTCTGATAACTGATTCGGTTCGGTTCTAGTTCGCGCTATATAAAACTCCAAAATAAAAATAAATAATAGAAGATAAAATTATACAGTATGGCATGCTGAGTTGAACAGCTTATGGGAATATTTTACAGAATCTTATGGGAATAAAAGCAACGTGTATGGCACATTCTTATTCTGAGACACTATTATAAATGTAGCATGACATTTTCACACACATAATTATTGATATAAAATGATCAAATGCTTTAGAAAATAGAAAGGTTGATTTACAAACAAAGAGATACAACTCAAAATTTTATTTAGGAATAACAGTGTGTTTTGTCTTACATGGAAGAAAACCAGGCGCGGCCGGCACAGGTAACAGCGGTGAGACGGCGGGACGGGGTGGGGTGGGAGTGGGAAGCGGACAGACAACGGAATAGGGAAAGTAACATAAAATAAAATTTAAAAACACAATTACCCTGTGCTCGCCGTATCACCGACTCAGCAATGCTGCGAGCACAAGGTAAGTGGTTAAATTAAATTATAAGATGCGTCAGGAGGGACAAGTTTGTGGATGCCAATGTTGCTTCTATGAGCGGGTCATTGTGCATTTTAACCTAGGTGAGTGCTACTCCTCCCACTTGCGCCAATGCACGAGCAGTTGGGTGCCAGGAGCCCTGAGATTGTGGAGGTCTCACCTGTTGCTTCTCTGGTAGACGAGATTGGGAGATGGACCTTGTGAATTGCCTGAAGGCTACAATGTTCTACTTTAAATTGTTTTAAGTTTCTTGGCTACTTCCTTGCCTACTACACTGGAGGTAAAAAGGTCATGTACACATAGGAGATTCTATAATTCAATAGCAGCCTAGCTCAAGCAACCACAAAGTCAGAAATAACTTATGTCAAGGAGATGGCCTTGAACTTCACGACAATTGAGGTGGCAGGTGAACCTAGACAGCAAACATTCTTGGACCAGTCCTGTTCTTTTCTACTTCTTTTTCACTCTTCAAAAGACAAATACTCCCTGACAGCATTTGAGGTTCTCCACCACACCCAACTGTTCTTGGGCGTATCTTCCAAAGTCCTTTCTAAATGGCAATTTAAGGCCAGGACCTCTCTGTTGGAGTGCCCTTAACTCTTCCAACGGGGAAAAAACCTATAACAATCAAGTACATAAAATATTCTATAGATAACCAATAACTGATATTAAATAGTTGCGTTCTAATGATCAAGGGTGTCTGAAAGGATAACTGAACACAGCAAACGTTTGCTAACAATCTCTTTGTTAAGTAGCTTATGTGTCCCCTTTGGGGATCCATCTGTTTTACAGTATAAATCTGACCAGATTGGTCACTGAGGAGGTACTGGAGGATTACCTTTCAAGGTGGTGACTTGCACAGTTTGAGGTTGGATGTACTGCCCTCTGGACTCCGGGGCCACGGTGACTGTGTAGCTAGTGCCCGGTGCCAGGTTCCTCACCACCACTCCAGTCTGGACCCCAGCCACTGTCATTCTGACCTTTCGATGAGGCTCAGACACAGGTGCATATTCCACCACATAATATGCAGTATTGATGGACAGCAGCGGTGGCCATGTCAGTCGGAAACTGCTGGGAGTGACATCAAGCACTTTCAGATTCTCTGTCCAGATTATATCTGAAAAAGTGGCAGGAAGGGAACAATCAGAAGGTTTGGTAGGCAGAAAAGACGAAGAAGTGGAGAGAAAAAAACAAAAAAGTATTGCCTTTGTAGTAAATAATGTCATTTTAGTTAAATAACATATATTCTTGAATTGTTTCTCATTAAAAAAAACCAAAAAAAAAACCATGAAAGTCTTCTCTAAATAGGACAACAATTTATTTACCCTGCCCAAGTCCTGGTTCCCCCTTTTCCCAAAATGTGTGACCCTGTCTATGGCCCAGAGAGAGCTAATTGAATGATATCCCAAGGCCATGCCCTACCTCTTGAAATTGCCTTTTAAATCCCCTATGACTAATAAGCCTCCACCAGTCTCTTATATAAAATGCACAGCTTTTCATCTATGCTTACTTGTTTTCAGCTTCATTCTAATTATGAAGGTTTGAAAGTCTCTAATGAGGACTGAAAACAGACAGAAGTTTAACAACAATCTCTTTCTGGGGTAGTTTATGTTTCCTCTTTGTGATCCATTTATTTTAATATATACGTTTGATCACATTGAACACTGCAGATGTACTGGATGGTTACCTTTCGAGGTGGTGACCTGCACAGTTTGAGGTTGGATGTACTGCTCATTGGACTCCGGGGTGACGGTGACTGTGTAGCTAGTGCCTGGTGCAAGGTCCTTCACCACCACTCCAGTCTGATCCCCAGGCACGTTCATTCTCACCTTCCGATGAGGCTCAGACACTGGTGCATATTCCACCACATAATATCCAGTATTGGTAGACAGCAGCTGTGGCCATGTCAGTCGGAAACTGCTGGGAGTGACATCAAGCACTTTCAGATTCCCTATCCAGATCACCTCTGAAAAAAATGAACCAATAAATTAAAAAGGACCTTTTCACTGCCACCTTCCCTCCTGGAGAGGTTCTGTTGACTTCTTTCCTTTGGGAGTAAACAATATACATGAGTAAACAGCGGTGCCAGCTATGAGATCCTGGTCCCTACATCAGTTGTCTATAAACATTTCAAATGTACAATCTCACTTTAACCACACATTAAGCTATCTAGACATTAGCAACACCTGGTGTCAGGCAACTCTGCCCTTGGGAAATATCAAAGAGCAGTTCTTAGCTCTCTCAATTTGTGATGTTGTTCAGTAGTGTCACACACAATCCTTATCTCTGATTTCTTAGTAACCAGTGGGCACATATTGAAGGACTGAAATGTTTACCATCTGAAGAAAGACAAAAAACTCAATAGATGCAAAAGGAGTTTAGAGAGTGCCAGAATGGATTTACACAAGGATTTTGATGGTTTAAAATCTTAAAACTATCTGTGAGGATTTGAAACTACATAGGAAACGCATCACTAAAAACTCAGAGACAAAATTGGAAGTAATTTGTGGCACTAGGATATGTCAACAAGTTAAATAAACGGATGCATATATTAGCGATGGAAGGGGGCTACACACAATGCAAAGATCCAAGAGAGCACTATAATGGAATTTGCCAAGTTCTATTGGATGATGATTTGTAATATATAAGAAATTGAGTCAGCCTCGCTTGTTACTCCAGGGTAGAAGAATTAAGAAAAGAGGGTAAAAAATGAAGGGAAGAAGAAGAAAAGGGGGATGGAGGGGTAGGAAGGGATGAGAGGGAGCAATGGGAAATGGATGGAAGGCAGGAAATTGGAAGGAGAAGGAGAAAGAAAAAAAGAAATACAATGCTTTTTTCTCTTGATTCTGCTTCCTGGAGTTGTAGTAGGTCAAAGTGTAGTCTGTAATATTTTTTTCTCATTCAAAACACAAACAAGAATGTTCCTTCTACATGACACCAAATCATTTACTGTTACCCAGTCCTGCTTCCTGGATGTTCTTGATGCAGACAGTTCTATTTGAATGCTATCCTTAGGTCTTGACCGGCCTCTTGAAATTGTCTTTGAAACTCCCAGTGGTTACGAAACTACCAACAATCACAGTTTACCTTTTAAGGTGGTGACCTGCACAGTTTGAGGTTGAATGTATTGCTTGGACTCTGGCTTGACGGTGACTGTGTAGCTAATGCCTGGTGCCAGGTTCCTCACCACCACTCCGGTCTGGTCCCCAGTCACATTAATTTTGACCTTTCGATGAGGCTCAGACACCGGCGCATATTCCACCAGATAATATCCAGTACTGATGGACAGCAGCTGTGGCCATGTCATTCGGAAACCGGTGGGGGTGACGTCCAGCACTTTCAGATTCTCCGTCCAGATCACCTCTGAAAAAGGTGAACAGGTAAATTTAGGATTACATTTTGGCTACTTTGTTCACCTTTGGAGGAGCTCTTTTAACTTCTGCCCTTTGGGAATATGAAAATATATGGAGCAAACAGAGGTGCTAGCTAGTGTTTCCTGGTGCCCTACATCAGGTGTTAACTGCATTTCAAACCAATACACAAACTCACTTTAACCACATGGAAATCTATCTGGACTGTAGCTTCATATGACGTCAGAAAACATCTATTTTTGGTACACATCACTGAGCAGTATTAGCTAATTTCATTGATGATGTTAGCCAGTGAGTGTCACAAACCACCCATATCCCTAATGCCTTGGGAATCACAGGGCACAAATTGGAGTCCTGAAGGAATGAAAAGTGTACTATATGAAAAAAACGGGATATCTAAAAGGAGATTGGTAAAGGTCAGGAAGGATCTACATCAACAAACTGAAGGGGTAAAAAACGTAGTGATGCAGCAGGCCCGGCTTTAGGGCAGTGCGACTGATGCGGCCGCACTGGGAGCTGACCTGAGGAGGGGGTGCAGACCTCAGAGGGTAGGTGCAGTTTTTAGGCATAACTTATGATTGGAGAGATGGGGGCACTTTTGCCCGGTGGTAGTGAGAGAATCCAAGGAGACGGTCATGGGTTGTGGGGGCGTCAAAAATTATTGTCGCACTGGGCGCCACCAATGCTAAAGCAGGCTCTGATGATGGCATAATATCTTAGAAATATCAGTGAAAGTTTTTAGGTACACAGGAATCTCATCAGTAAAAAGCTTTTAGTAACACCACGGCCACAAGAACTATGTGGTAATTGAAGATTAAATTATACAGCATGGCATGCTGAATACAGCTGCATTAAAAGGGTTTATTTTACAATATCTTGTGGTTATAATTAAAAAGGCAAAGTGCATGGGACATTCTCATTCTGAGGCACTATTTCAATGTAGCATGACATTTTCAAGCACATAGTTATTGATATATAGTGGATCAAATGCTTTATAAAATAGAAGTGTTGTTTTACAAAGAAACAGATACAACTCAAAATGTTATTCAGCAACAACAGTGGGTTTTGTCTTTCATGGAAGAAAACAAACTTAGGGTCATATGTACGAGGAATTGGCAGAGTGAGGCATCAGCCGTCATGGGTTAACGTGCCACTACGCCACATCTGAAACACAAGGCTGCGCAATATTTACAAGGATATGGTGCAGCCGTGCCTTTCCCCATGCGCTGGTGCAACACTTAGCAAAAGGTATTATTTCTCCTTGTTTTTGCTTTTTCCATGTGTGCTGCCTTGTGCAGAACACAGAGAAAAAGCAAACTGCCATGGATTGTTTATATACAGGAATGTCCCCCTTCCTGTACATAAAATAATCTGTAAATAAAATGCTATTTTGTGACTTTCATGTGTGCTGCATAAAGCAGCATACATAAAGGTGACAAAATGGCATTTTAGGATTGCTTGAGTGCAGGAAGGGACACCTTCCTACACATAAACAATCCTCCCCTGCACACAGACACCCTTGCACTATGGTGCAAGGGTGCCTGCGTTGGCGCTACACTGCTAAATGTAGCGCTAGCGCGGGGGGAACGCAAGGCTGCCCATATCCTTGTAAATATGGTGCAGCCTTGCGTTTCAGAAGTGGCGGAGTGGGGCATTAAGCCGTGATGGCTAACACCTCACTCAGCCACTTCCTCGTACATATGCCCGCAAGTTTTCCTTGGTCTTAAGTTTGGTGCTGCTTCCTATGTATGCTGCCCTTGTACCTAGGGGGCAGCGTCAAAATCAATGGATGTTGCTGTGGAACGCCCACTGCATCACCCACTGCCCACCCCTTTCATGCTAACCATAGTGAGAAAGGGGGCCTTATTTACAAGGCAGCGTTAAGCCATGTTGAGTGGCTTAACGCTGCCTTGTAAATAAGGTGAAGCCCCTATTGCCACCACAACGTCAGAAAAAGTGACGTTGTGGTGGCGATAGGGGCTTGTACATATGCCCCTCAGTCACATCTTAGGCTTCATTAGAAGTGGCCCAGGAGAAATGTGATATATATCAAACCTGTAAAATCTGTTTTCCCAGGGACCGCAATTTTTGAGGTACAATAATTTTACTCTTATCCAAGCTTAGCCTTTTAAAATCGCCCATAATATGTACTAGTAGTTACCTGCCCTTTTCACCCAGGCTTGACCTGTGAAATTTAAGGGTAAGGGACAAATTGTAGGTAATGGAGTTTTTACCCCACAACATGTAATTTTGATGGCTGTGCAACTTGAGGGCATATTCTCAAGGAGATATCGCTGAATTATCGGCACTTTATCGCAGACAAAGTGGCGATAAAACTATCGCTCCATTCACAAGCTGGTGCTAACAGCCAACAGATCACTAGTTTACCTGTGATAGCAGCTGGAAAACACAACGTCACAGATGACCCCGGCAACTATCGCGAATGAGATGCAGAGTAGGTGTTCCCATGCCAAAAGCCATGACAACACCACTCCGCAGCATTCTCAACGACCAGCCATATCGGCGATAAGATCACAAAACATGCAATAAGGCGCGTTAGCAGCAGGAAATAAACACCTGCTCTTACCTGGAGTAAAGTGGATGACAGCCTGCACCGGAAAAGGGAGCCCAGTCCAGAGCCACACCTGAAGACAAACAGAAGCCATGGAGCTTCTGATCATGCAGCTCGGAGCCCCAACAGGGCTACAACACCCACCGCCACCACCCCAGGCCGCCACCCCCACTGCCCCTCCACCCCTGGACCACCACAGAGGCAGCGCAGACACAGACAGCAGACCTTCAGAAAACGCACCGGCATCACAGACTTAACACCAGAGTACGTCATTGCCCACTACAGGCTCAAAAGGACAACCATCCTCCGCATCCTGAACATCATTGCCCACAGGCTGATGGTACCAACACAGCGGACAACCAACATACCACCTCAGACAAAGCTGCTGGCTGTGCTGCACCTGTTGGCCTCTGGTACCTTCCAACCAACAACCGCCAGAGTAGGAGGAGTCTCACAGCCAGCTCTATCAAAGTTCCTCAAATCTGTCCTGGATGCCATTATCAGCTTGGTACCCCAGTACCTATACTTCCCTCACACTGCACAGCAACATCTGGAGACCAAGCAAGGCTTCTATGCCATAGCTGGCTACCCGCACATGTTGGGGGCAATTGACTGCACACATGTCCTACTAGTGTCCCCTGCCGACACTGCATACAATTACCGCAACAGAAAGAACACACATTCCATCAATGTGCAGGCATTAGTGGACCACCGGTGACTCTTCACCAACGTCGTTGCCAACTACCCAGGCAGTGCGCATGATTCCTACATCTTCGGACAGTCCATCATCAACCAGCGCTTCCAAGCTGGCATCTACAGAAATGCACTGCTCGTTGGTAAGAACCAAATGAACACACCACACACCTCAAATCAACAATCATGCAAACCACAACTCTGGGAATACACATGTCACAAAGTCACATACAACATGCCAAACAACATGCCCACCCACCAGATACAACAGCACAACGTTCTGTTGGAACCTGGGCCAGCCTTGTACACAAGCCATCAACGGCATGGCACCTCAGCCACACATTAGCAGAACGTGGTGAGAGGTGGGAACCAGGCATGTGCGAAGGAGGCAAGTGACCCATAAATGAGAAGATACACAATGCCAAGTGTGGCATAGATGTGCTGGACAGACTGCAGTATGTAGACCACAGACATATCCATGTCTACATACACCGCTGGTGTATGGAGTGCAGTGTACAGTGGATGCAACCATGTCACCCCAGCCAGTGGGGGAGATCACTGAAATGAAGCTTGTTACATCTCCCTGTAAGCGGTTCTGGAGTGAGCAGACCCGGCGTATGCCAGGCTACCATAGGGGGGGTGAATAAAAAGCATGTAGCCCTGGGTGTGGTCCTCTTCCTGAATGGCCAACGTCCCTGCCAGGGCGGCACCTCTCACCCGGCCACGAGGCCGATGCCATGAGCGCTGGTGCCTGCGATCCTGTGCGACTGCTGCACCCTGTGCAGCTGGTCCCCGGAGCCATCTTGTCCGCCCCTGAGCATCCAGGCATCACTGCTCACCTGCTGACACTGGCATGTGTCACGGAGGGCTCATCACATGCAGCTGCAAGCTCCAAGCCCGAGGCCCCCAACCTCGGTAGCCCCCTCAAACCATCACGGCCTCCGAGACAAAGGCCCGCAGTACTACCTTCTCGTTGACGTACTCCAACGGCTGACACAACAGACCAGTAGGTCACACATTTGGAACTGCGACTTGATTACACTATGGCCGAGGACATTTAATTATGGCTGAGTTTATATCACTATACTACCTTCGATGTGGTGCCACCAATGCCATGCATAGCATTCCAACCACACGTGTCTGTGGGCCCCTGCTAACTTCGGCCTCCGGCCTACACTGCGGTCCAGCAGGCCTCAGACCAATCCAATGCAGTCCGTATCAGGCAGGACATGGCATCGTCGCAGGCTGCACACCCACTAAGCTCTGGTGCCACTACCTCCATCAGCCACAAATCTCCTCTGCATGCCATTCCAACATCGTGTGTTAGAGAACCAGGAGAAGATGGCTGGACAGCGGTTGACCCTCGCTGACCACTGCCTCTGGCCTACACTGCGGTCAACTAGGTCACATATTTGGAACTGAGTCTTGAGTTTGTCATGGCAGTGTGCATATCACAGTACGCAAAGAGAGGAGTAAGAGGAAGACGCGCATCAGTCCAGAGTTGAAAAGGGTCTCCCTTACGGAGGTGATGGGACACTACCAACAACTGCACTGGTGCCACTAACTCTATGCATCGCAAGCCTATGACACGTGGCTGTGGGCCACTGCTGACCGCTGCCTCCGGCACACACTACGGTGGAGTGGGTCACACAATTGGAACTGAGTCCTACTCCCTTCATGACAGAGTACATGTCATTGTACAGGCCTCATCGCAGACTGCATCCCCTTTCAGCTCTGGTGCCACTAAGTATGTGCCCCGAAATTCATGGACACTCTCTGGTTGAACTTTGGTGGAGTCTGAGTCCATGGACTGGGGGTTGTCTTCATCATCATGTAGCTGATACTGACATGGTGGTAAAGAGGAGTCTGTAGCTTTAAACTCTGCCATTTGCCTGTTTCTGCATGCTTCTGCCCTCTGCATCATGCCCTGGAAGGACACCTTCCACTGTCCCCCGCAACCCTCTGCGACATTCTCCTTGGACATCGACGAGGACCTGCTCAGCTCGCGTGGCCCTACCTTAGTGCAGCGCAAGTCACCGTCCTGTTGCGGTATGCCTGGCCGGCGGCAGTGCATCCGGGGCCACTAACTCTGTGCAGATCAAGTCATGGACCCTTGCTGTTTGAACCTTGTACTGCTGATTGTCTGATCACTGTTGTGGTTGTTGCCATCACCAACCAACCCCTGAGGGGTGAATTACACTACCCAACACCTATCCAGCATAGGTGTCACTGGACATGTGACCCTGGCCATAATAGGGGCCGGGTGCACGTTCCCTGAGCCAGTTCCACAAACTCACTCAGTGTGTCTGTGTGGTCATTGTGTATGCATTAGGGCCCGGCCCATACTACATTACATTGTGCTGTGAACAGTGGGCAAAACCATGTCACTGCAGGCAGTGGGGTAGACCTGGGACACGTAGCCGTGTCGTACCTCCTTTTGAACATCAGCGGAGTGGACAGGCGTATAACAGTACAGCGTAGGTGAATCTGGGTGTGGTTAAGTTTAGGCCTTGCCAAGGAACTGACTAATGCGACTGTCTCTGTTGTTGTGTCTGCGCCACCCATCCCGCAATGGACAATCTTGCGATGTAGCATGCCCCGGGATTGCGGGCTCAGCCGAAGGGGTACATGAGTGAGGGCATGCCTGCTCGGGGTCAGGGATCACACATGCCGCACATGTTTTTCGCTATTCACGCAGCATGCGCCAAATGTCAACCCTCAACCGCATGGCGAGTTCAGCTAGGCAGGTGCTCTACATCTGTGTCCGCCCTGTCCTTGCAATGGGCCTACACACACATGGCCAGCCACCTTCCGCGCACATCATTACTGTGTCGTAGTCAGGCTTGTGAACATGCACAGACAGGCATGACAATTGTGCGCCGTAGGGGTGCAAGTGATGCATAGCACTGCGCACACTAGTGACTATGCTCGAGGGGAGGGAGGAGCAGAAGTGAGGCTAGGTAATACACATTGATGCCGCTCATTTGCAACAGGCCGTTCATGTCATTAAGGGCTCACTAAGTCACACATATCACACACCAATGAAGCAGTGAGCCTGCCAACACATCATGCAGTGCGTAGTCTTGACTCATGTCTCTCTGCACTGTCACAGGTGATCAAGGATATGCACTCTGTGCTTGGATGATGACACCCCTCCGAGCCCCAAACACACAGGCCCAGAGGCAGTACAATTTGGCCCACAAATGCACCAGGGGCAACGTGGAGCGCAAAAAGGGGAAGTCTGATATGTGCCGCCATGATGCAGGGATGCACTCTGTGACTCAAGTCCCACAACATGGGCAACATGTACAAAAGGGGGAGTCACTGCCCCTACATTGGTCCATGTTTGAGCATGGACATGGCACGTCTGTGGGCAGGGGGTGTTGATTGTCCCTCTGCAATGTGAAGAGGAGATGCACTGTCACAGTGTGTTCCAAGTATGTTTCCGCAGTGGCGCAGGTGACATTCAGATTGCATGCCAATGTACATTGTGACTGTTTGTGAGGAGATGCCCGTCTGTTTAGGGGCAATGGTAATTTGTTGTACGTCACGGCTGTGTGGTTGTGCTCATACGGTGCCATCTCACCGTATTGTTTACTCTGCTTTTATGGAGCATTTTCCCGCATGACGCATTGGAATCGCAGGCCTGTCACTGGTTATCGTTGATGTTTGTATCGCGATTGGCCTCATCGCTACTATTTTGGCATTGGTGTTTCGTAGTTTTTCGGCGTCGTGTTGGTTTTAACACAGACATTTGACATGTTATCGTGGGCCTATTGCATGGTATCGCCATGTTGTGAATATGCCGTTAACACAGCGTTGTTTTCCCATGATAGACTGCGATGTGCAATGTTGCGTTATGCTTATTTTGAGGTAATTATCACATGTTCTTGAGAATATGCCCCTAGGAGTTTACGCAGGGGTAAAAAAAGAATGGGACACTGGTCATGAAGACCTTTGGGTAAAATTGATTCAGGAATATGTGTGCGAATCTACATCCAGCAATACACCCGCCAACGTTCACGCACTGGTTTAACTCAATTGACCTACCTCATTTATTCTTCACAAGCCAGCCTTGTTACAAATTCCGCCTGATAGGGCGCAGCCCTGTAGAACAGCATGGTGGGACATTTAAAGGTACAAGGTGAAAACCATAAACAAGATGCAAAATGTTTATGGTCCTTCTAAATTCTACCTGCTCTCCTGACATAACTGCGATATTTAGAATATTTGGTTGAAAATTTGAATTGGCATTAAAAGTAAAACAAAAGATTTTCATGGATACGAGTTAGTCTTCCCACCCTGTTTGAAGCACATAGAGGGTTAGGTTTCCCTCAGAAAATAAAAATCACAGTAGCACTCACCAAATCCTTCAAGAGCTAGATAATACGGTTGTATGATGGAACAACTACCACTTGAACAACTACAGTCTAAACAACTACTCCTTAACCCCTACTTAGTCTAAACCACTAACGTTTTAACAACAACTA